>NC_134476.1:1751110-1946407 GCF_964194025.1 Convolutriloba macropyga
GGCGCCATTTTTGTCCTATCTATGAAAATGGAATCATTGCTTTAGGTTTAAAAAGTTTCTTTCATAAGTTTTCCCGTGTCCATGGAAAACTTGTTCGAACTTTCAGGGTTTTTTTTACGAAATCGTACAGGTCGATGCATGGCCTTAAAAGATTTTTTGCAGAACAATTTCAAGATCGTTAGCAAATAACGTACAAGTTCTTACAAGTTAATCATCCGAAATAGAAGTTCATTCAATTAAGCAATCCAACATTTTTCCTTATAAGTTTACAATATGTCTAAAAAAATTTATTCGAAATAAATTTGTCTAAAAAAATTTTTTAATGTTTATATGTATCTTGTCGTCCATTTTTATTTTGTTTTGTCGAAAGACGTCGAACTTCAAAGTGAAATGCAATATTTGTCAAGCTAAACGATCTGACAAAAACAATGTCAAAAATGCTAAATTTTAAAGTGAAGCAGTTATCCAATAGCTGAATAACCAAAATAGAAATTTAAATTTGCTAATTACTGAAATACATTTGATTGTGAAAAAATGCAGCTTCAATAAAAATCGATTGAAGTTTAAATCTAAACGAGAAAAAGAAAAAAAATGTTTCATTTTTTCTTCAACAGCAATCTTATGCTGAAAACAAAAATTGAACACAGCTACACTACGGGTAGTATACAAGTAGTTCTGAACTCATTTCTGGAATTGTTTATTAAGATCGCTCCAGTAAAGCAATAATTCTTTTCTACAATTGGCATTGAATGAAGAGTATGCTCTCAAAAGCAGAAGAAAAACATTAGGTGCAAACTCGGCCGGAATTTAAGCACACAACAAGGCAGTTCTGACAAGATCGACCTCCAAATTTATATTATCTTACAAGCTAATCAGTTTTAGAAAACAAAACTTTAGGGTATTACATGATAGATCTCATCCCGACCCAAAGTGTTTTTTATTTTAAAAAATGCGCATCAGACGCTTTTTCTTGTGTTGCACACAATAGTTAGGCAGACGAAAATAAAACGCAAGCGCACTTAGTAGTGTAAGATCTTGATGAATATATCGATTTAGCTATTGACATTTCCCCTCTTCAATTGAATTGAAAAATAAAACACTGGGCTTCGATTTAATCGACGCCTCGATAAAATAATTTCTGAAAGTTATCATCACATGGTTTGCTTGTCGTTTTAAGACCAGCCCAAGAAGTCAAGACAAAAGCTGCATGAAAAGGTCTGGTCTACAGTTTAAACAATTGTCATCAATATCAACTAAATCAGAAAATAAACAAAGAAAGGATCATAGTGGATTGGGACAAATATTAAAAAGAGATCATTCAATCCGAATCAACAAAAAAAACGAAAAAACCAGCCTCAAAATTCAGTATATGAAAATATTCCACTATCGACAGAGCGATTTTTTGGACAAGTTTTGCTTCCCTGCGCCAATTAAAATCTTCTCGCCGAAGTTCATGTTTTCGCATGACCAAAATCATCAATTCGATGTGACTTCACGAAAACTCTGCATTTGTGTGAACTGATCTTAAAAAAAATTGGATGACTCCAGAATCAAAACAAAGCCATTGACTACCCAACTAAACGCTAACGCAAAACATTTTCTCTAATTTTACTGGTCTTTTCTGCCATTCAAGTATATTACGTGGAAAAAGAGTGATGCACAAAATGGTTCATTAATTTCTTTTCACAAGCTGCATATTTAAATGACTCGCTCTCAGCAACTAATCTAATACAATTTTTACGTGATAAAGTTGTTCCTTTTAGGAATTAAAATTATGCATACTGACTGTAACAAAAGGAAAGGAGACAAACATAAGATTATATTCAAAATTACAAAAAATTGTGGTGCTATAGAAGTTATGAGATCCAATTTTTTCTACTCGGGAAACTTGGTAATCCACTCGTGTTCGATAAAAAAGGATAAGTACCTGGGTTTACAAAGAACTTATCCACCCAACAACAAAAAATTGATTGAACATCAACAAAAAGGTTTTTTCTTCAATTGTTTCCTTGAAAAGTGACGTTTGTTTTTTTTCCAAATGTCACCTGTGGTAATGTCGCTCTTTTAGCAGATTCAATTATGCAGAAAGTAATTAATTGAACACAAAAAATTATTTCCAGAAGTATAATAACAATAGCTTAAAAACTTCCAAAAAGTTCAAATATTGTTAGATTTCATTTTTTCCTAAACAAAAACTTGTAACATTTGATAGCAAGCAACTGAACTAATTACCTAAGTAGCGAAAACAATTGACTTCTTGAAAAACTGCCACAAAACAGACAAAAATTGATAAAACATAGAAAAAAAATTGTGAATAAGGCGTCTAAGAGCACAGAAGATGCGACAGTTTCAAAAAAGATTTAACACAGTTTCGCCTGATAAATTATTGTCAATGTTTTCAATACAGTTTTGCATAACCTCCTTGCACAGACAAAAATGGCCAAAACAATAAGTTTTGAAAAACAAGCACTTAGAAAATTTCAAGAAACCAGCTGGCTGCGATTAGAAATTTAGATAGGACTGTTATAATGCAACAAAGAATGCGATGAGGGTTCTATGAGTACTAATTTAAATGCTATACAAAGTTAGGTGTAAAATGTCTCCAGTTTTAACGCTAAATGTTTTACTCATTAGTTTGATTTTTAAAAACATCACAGTTTGTACGATTCTCAATTGCATCGTCAGATTCTTGCGTTTAAGAACGAACAACTAAACAGGAGAAATGAGTTCTTAGTAATTTTACAAACATTTCCAAGTAAATGAAACGTTATTGTTAAACATGTAAAGGATTAAAAACTTTTGCTAATTTTTGAGAATAAAGTGTTGTAAAAACATTTGGATAGAACATTTGGATAGGAACATTTGGATAGGAAAAAGTGTTGTAAAAACAATTGTCAATTGACTTAGCATTGCAGTCGGCCATCATTCTCTCCGCCATTCCCCGCATCCACCAGTTGATAATTGTGACATAGAAGCACTTAAATGGGACTCCTGGTACTTTCTCAAACAGGTCTGGGCAGGGGCAAGTTTCATCTTTTGCATCTCTTTCATTGAATGCAGCAACAAATGAACATGCAAACCAAAAAATAAGATAAAATCTTAAAAGCATTATTTCTCAGCGCGGCAAAGGGATTGTGATGAAGCTGGTATTCCTTTCAAAACATTTGGTGACCCAATAACTTCCACACAGCCCTTTTTTTCTATGGAAAAAAGAATCATTTAATTGCCGATATAACTTTATTTCTGATTCGGTTTAGGATCGTTTGGAACAGGGACGTATATAGCGACGTTTCTAAACAGTCTACAATTTAAGAAATTTGGTGGACAAATTCCCATTAAACACCTAGCTACCTTCCATTGATTCAAAAATCAGCAAACTTTTGTCGGTTCTTGTCTCTAATTCGAAAATCACTATGAAAATACCTATTTTCAAAAAATTAAACTACAAAATCCTGGATCTTGTTTCAATCGCCAATCAACTTACAACAACTTTATTTCTTTTCCAAAATGTTAAGTGAGAACTCCATCACTAACAGGCTATTTGAGAAGAATGTCTCTCAAATACACAATTGAAAATTTTTTAATCAAGGCAGGTTTCCCCTTCAAAATAACTGAAGCGTTTCGCAATTGATGACGCTAAGCGGATCGCTCACCTCACAAAATGAATAGGAGGACGTTATCTCTCACAAAATGGTACACACAAATAGGCTGGCGCACAATAGATTTATTGAACAGCTGCAAAATTAGAAGCAGCAAAAAAACATGCACATAACTTTAATGCTAGCTTTTTGAAAACACATGAGTTATTTGGTTGCTCACCACAAAACTTCTAAATTACATATAGAAAAAATGTTGGTTTTCGTAAAAGATGAATTCGCAAACTTAGTAATACGAAAACATATATTATTGATATCATAGAAAAAAAAACATTTCATGCGCAAAAAACTTTGAGCTGATATAAACTCGTATTTGGATTGATAATTTATAGACAAAAATGTTTAACAGTTTGAGTATTGTAGTTTTCAGATGAAATGAAGCCCGAATATCAAAACAAACGACTTTTAATCTGTTTGATCACTCATTATGTTTACATCTTAAGCGAACAATAGAAAATTCCCTAGAACTTGATCAGAACAAATCTCAGGTTCACTATTTCCGCTGTACAGCTTCCAATAACGGCTTGACTTCAAAGTTTTATACAACTGTTTGACTTGAAAGGTTCCAATAACGACTTGACTTCAAAGATAAAACGAGACCTGCCCCAATTTTCCATATTGTCTTTTTTTGCATTTTTCAGTTAACCTCTTTTGCAATGGCCGTTGTATAATAACGGTATTGACTTCAAAGGCAAATGACCCAAATTTACATGTTGTCACTCCTTGCATCCTTCAACTCCCTTATTTTGCATTGGCCGTTGTATAGTATGTCGGCGTATATTAGTTTTATTGAGCAGCTGCAGAATCAGAGGCAGAAATATCAACCATAGAAAAATTGATTTCAACGCAACCTTTTTTAAAGCACATGAATTACTGGATTGCTCACCAAAAAACAAAAAAACGAAACTTCCGAATCATACAAGAAAGAAATGCTTTTGGAGAATAAACATCTCTAGTCAAATAAAAAGACTTCCGAGTTTTACTTAAAAATATCTGTTCATAAAATTAAAAACTCTTGAAAAAAAAAATAAAAAATAAGATGCAAACTTCGTGATATGAAACTACGAGAAGTGATATCATAAAAAAATTGGGGCAGAAAAACTTTTGAACTGAGGCATCGGGTTCTGATATAAACTCGTATTTGGCTCGTTAATATGTAGATATAAATGCGTAAAAGTTTAATTATTGAATCTTTCAGATGATATGAAGCCTGAAATTCAAAACACCTACTTGAAATCTGTTTGATCACTCCTTATATTTACATCTTGAACAAACAATAGAAAGTTTCTCCTGAAACTTGAGTGGAAAAATCTTAGATCCGTGATTTTCGCTGTACAGGTTCCAATAATGGCTTGACTTCGAAGACAAATGCCACAAAAGTCCTTATTGTCCGTTATTTCTTCATTCATTTCAATTTTTTTCATAGTCGGTGTATAATTGATTCATTGAGCAGCTGCAAAACCAGAAGCAGGAAATTAAACCATCGACAAATTGAGTTAAACGATACTAATTGAACACACTAATTGAACACACCACAATTAAAACTTACAAATCATAAGGAGAAAAACGTTTGCTCTCGGAAAAAAATATCCTTAGTCAACTATACCAATTTTTGAGTTTTGCTAAAAATCTATTATAAATCGGATCTATAAAAACTCGAATTTGGCTTTTTAAAATGTTGACAAAACTGTAAAACGTTTAATTATTAAAACATCCAAAAAAATGGAGCCGAAAATTCATAACACGCGAAATTAGTATTGATATAAATTAAAAATTATTAAGTGCGCAAAATTTTTTGATTTCAAGCATCGGGATCTAACATGAACTCCTATTTGGCCTGTGAAGATGAAGACAAAACTCTCGGTTTAAAGCAAAATTCAACACGAACTACTTTGAATCCCTGTGTTATCACTCATTTTTTTAAAATCTTAAGAACAAGCAAATGAAAATCCACCGCAACTTGAGCCAGACAAAACTCAGATCCGCCATTGACATTGTACAGGTTCCGATAACAGCCTCGACTTCATTGGTAAATGCTTTAAAAGTTCACAATGTCATTTTTGCCTCCTTCAACTCAATTCCTTTGCAATGTACTTTAAAACATCAGGCTGAGTATGTTGACATCCCAATTTCCAATAGCATATTAACGATTGCTGACGAAAACGTCTTCTACTTTTTCCAATAAATCTAGACATTTCTTGTTAAAAAGCAGCTGAAAAATATCATTCACGATCGGCTTAGGCACCAAATATGAGTAGACGCGTTGGAACAATTCCCGATTCTTCTACGATTTCATAACCTCTAACTCTTCATGCGAATTTTTTATGATAAATTTTGGTTTTTGTGATGAATATCGTTATTTTGATATAGTCCTTTCGGACAACTTCCTGTTATTAATAGATGAATTAATAGCCAGTTCTTTAAAAGATGAACGAAATGTGGAAGATGGAGATGCGCATTGTCAAAAGATAAATCATTGTAGCTTTCATCTGAATGGTACTCATCAGAAACGTAGGCGGCGTTGGATTTAATGTTTGCATTAAGAGACAATATGTTGAGCGACGGCGGATCAATGTAGAATGCATGCAAAAATTAAATCATTTTGTCACTTTTATTGTTTTTGTCTTCTTTTTGCTTCATAATTTTCAAGGGTTTAATTTTGCGTATATCAAAATTTTCAATCTTCTATTTTTCAAGGCGTAGACAAAATTTTCCGCGGCAGATTTCCCCTGTTTCAACATTTTGCATCCGTTCATCAAAATTTTTGGAAAGTCGTTTACCGGTTCGCAAACTTCAGATTGAATGGTTTCAATTCACTAAGTTGACTGGATTGCTTACCTCGATTCATACCCTCCTGTCGGTTTCTGCTCTACAGACCATCTTCAATTAGGAATATAAGTTTAAAATTGGTGTTTTCAATAAACGTTTTTTTTCTTCAGTTTTTTTTGTAAATAACAGCGTATATATATATATATATATATATATATATATATATATATATATATATATATATATATAAGGTGTCAAATTTGCTCAGGGCAGCATTTTGTTTTTCATCAAGCATTGTCGTATCGGTTATGATGGACTGTTGTTCACAAAAAGGTTGTTGAGTTTTATCAACTTGCTGAGAAAAGTATGAATTATCTTTACGTTTTTAGGACAAAAAGATTACACAGAAGCAATTTTATTTTGGTGTGTTTAAATAAAGAGAGATCAACTGATTTAGTTGAATTTATTCGCTTAGAACGCCAGTGTAAGCGACTTTGAAAATCTGCTGGAAGATTGAATGTGTGATAGCTAGAACTTT
This sequence comes from Convolutriloba macropyga, assembly GCF_964194025.1. Classification (NCBI taxonomy): domain Eukaryota; kingdom Metazoa; phylum Xenacoelomorpha; order Acoela; family Convolutidae; genus Convolutriloba; species Convolutriloba macropyga. The sequence continues at coordinate 1,758,074 of NC_134476.1, forward strand.
ACGGTCTATACTGTGGCATTAACGGGGCGCACGGTTCAAGGGGCATCAAATATGATCGGCGGACAACCTGCCGACCTTTCTGAAGCTGTAAATCCTGCTTCGTTGCTTTGGGCTTTACCGTCTTGAGTATTTTGTCAGGAAGTAGGTATGTAAAAAGTCTCGCAAGTTTGCTCCGGAAGTGAACGTTAGGAAACTCCAGACATGAAAAGGAACATTAAAATGCCAATTTTAATAATGGCTGTTTCGATTTATCTAAAATGTTTACACTTTCTGCTGGTTTAAAAATCGAACTTTAATTTTTGAGCTCAATTTGAGGTTTGGAAGGGTTTGCTGCATCCTTTGCAAAATTCAAGGACTGACCATACGTTACATGTTGAAAAAAACTCGAATTCTAAATCAAAATAAAGACAACTGTATTGGGTTTGTAGGTCCAACCGATACGGCAAAAAATGATGTCAGAGGTTTTTCTCTCAAACTTTGATTAATTTTTTTGACAATTTTTGCTATGCAAAGGTTTCTTTCTCAATTATTCCACAAAACATGTCTTTCCAAAATAGTGAACCTAATTCGTTTATTTCAGTGGCAGAGGTCAAACAGTTGCTGCTCACTTGCACGCAAACGTCAAATCATGACATCAGTTGCTCAACCCAACATTGATCTAGATCATTCTAAGCCTGGCAACAGCAAGGAAACTGAATCATTTGTGGAGCAGGCGGATCAAAAACAACGTTTTTCATCCACAGAATCAAATTTTCAGGACAACAAGGATGAGGATGTTAAAAAACTGTGCAAAAAATCAACATATGGACCACTGTTGGCAATGTCGAAAAGTGTGCCGACAAAACAAGATGACAGAAATAGAGAAATTCAAGCGAGAGTAAGCAGTCTTATTCCTTTCCCTACAGACTGTCAAGGTCATTCAACAACAGCAATTGATTCTCTTCATATACCCTGCAAGCATTCGTCTAAGAGCCTCACAGATCATTTACCATCAAAGCAATCAAACAATGAACTGAGCAACGTGCAAGCTCAGAACACAGTAACGGTTCCAGTGGAATCCAGTAGCAGACAATCAGATAATAAACAGTTTGAATCGACAAAAATAAGTTGGCAACAGGACCGCTCCCGAGGTCGACATCCACGTTCAAATTGCCTCTGATCAGACCCTTACAGAGCGTGAAGAACTATGTTGAGAGTTTTGCACTTTTCCATTGGTTTTTTTGCTCATGAAGATGTTCAAATCTTTGTATGATCAGGGTTCTTCTGTTGCGGTTTGTCATAAAAGTTCCTTCCCGGTGTCTCGTTTTTTTGACTTTGAATCAAACGGTTGATAAAAGGTGATCAGACTTTGAAACCTATCGCTACTTAAACCGCTAAAAATAGATGAAATGTATACGTTTTGCAAAAATACTCGGAAATGAGCAATAGGAATATCAATTTTTACATCGTTTTGTTGAAGCAGTTAATACGACTTTGAATTTCCTGAAATCTCAGATACAATGTGAGATGCGAGCGAATTAGGCAAGCAATGCTATTATCGTTCACATCTGAACAAAAAAGGACTAATGTTCTTGGGACATTGCTCTAATATAAGTATTTTCTGGGCTTTTTTCGTGTCTGTCCCATTGTTTGCCATCATGCTCATTTGCCCAGCTGTTTATTTTGGCATAACTGACTGTAATACTGAACTGAAGCAAATTTATTCGTGGCGAAAATCAATGAAAATGCCCAATTTTCTAAACAGTTCTTGTTTAGTTTTATTAATGCTAAGAAGTTGGTTCGCTCAAGCTGTTTATGGTCCGAAATGGTCGGCAAGTTCAAAATCACTTGTTGACGGATTTTAATTTCGTTTTGGAGCCTGTCCTCGTTTGCGTAACTTAGAACTCAACTCATTTCTGACGTGTTTGACGGTTTGATCATACTCAATTTTGAACCTGACCCTCGATCTGGAAGAGCTCATTCAAAACTTTTGAGGGTTACGCGCATAGTAAGCGTGGAAAACAGTTTCAATTTCTGAATAAATCACAGTCCTATATATACTGTGGTATAATAGTACATTTTTAGTTTGGAGCTATCGTTTTGGTGTAGCTAAATTGGTTCATTTTATGTTTTATTTAATTTAGTTCATTTCACCTACCTTTATTTTGTTCATTCATTTAGTTCTACTTTTGAAGATCGAATCTTATGTTTTCATACTTTTAAATTTGTTTACATCCTGTGCCTGATCTTCTGTCTGTTCACATTGTCTCGTGATTGTAAGTTGCCGCATTTCGAAATGTTATCTTATGAACAAATTGTTAATCATTTTTGTTAATTTTATCTAAATTCATTCTCTTCATTTTCGCAATTCAAATTAGTTGACTCTCTCTTTAACTAGAATCCGATCCGCCAAAAGTCTTAATTTAGACGTGTGAAAATTTGAGTATATTTCGCTAAGCGAAATATCCGATAAACAATTAAAAGGGATTTCGCTACGCCAAATCTGCCTAAATTCTGCAACCAGAATATTCAACCCACGAACAATAAATATTAGCGTCGATTCGCACCACGAAATCATCACTAAATAATCGCTGTAGAATAAACTAATTGGCGCCGCGAATCAACTCAATTCTACAGATTGTAAATCTGTACGACATGGCGCAGTCAGCTCGAGAATCTAGAAAAACACCGTTGTCGATAGAGCCATTTTGGGAACGACCAACTTCGGACCCACCAAACAGATGGGAGAAATGGCGAAGTCAAGTAAAACTAGCGATTCTCGCTCGAGAGAACATCACTATAGCCACACTGCTACAACCCAGGCCAACGACAGTCCGATTGCCAGTGGAACCGAATTACGAGATGCCAATTGAAGATACAACAGATGAAGCGGAGAGAGAGCGTCGAATTAGAAACAATCAGTTGAAGTTGCAATGGGAACTAAAATGTCAAAAGATAACAGAAGCGGGAATACTATGCGGAGAACGTCCATGGAACTTGTGTGACCAAAAATGTGTCTCTCTGTTGTACCTAAGTATTGGTACTGAAGGAAGACGACTACTGACACAAAAATTTCCGCACGGCAATCTTTACGACTTGACTACCCTCAAACTTTGGGAAATGATGGAGATAGCATTTATCCGCCCAAGAAATATCACATTCGATCGATACGTGTTCTTCTCGGGGAAGCAGAAGAAGGGTGAAACTGTAGAACAATTCTACAGCATCTTGAAAAAATTGGCTGAAAATTGCGACTTTGAAAATCGAGAAGAAGCAATAATCAGAGACATTTTCATGAAGAACATGTTGGATGATGACATTCAACGGGAGCTTCTACGGGATAGAGTCGAACCGGAGAGGGCACTCAGCATTGCTGTCAACATGGAAATGGGTAATCAGAAACAGCAGAGAATTTCATCTAATAACGGTGCAACTGGCAGTACAGTGAACGCAACACAACAATTCAATCGATTTCGCGGCATGGGTGTGTCGTGGTTGTGGTCAAATTCGGACACCAACACACCGTCAGGTTTGCCCAGCAATGGGTAAGAAATGTAATCACTGTGGTTTGCAAAACCATTTTGCTAAGGTATTTCGACCAAGACTTAACAATATAAGAAATACTCAACAAACAAATCGCATTAAGACTGTAGAAACTGCTGAAACATCTAATCAAAGTTCTAGTCAGGAGAATCCGAACGTCAATTATATCAATTATAATGAACAAATAAACTCAGACTATGATTCTTCGGATGATAATTACGTTGCAACAGTCGAAAATATTAGTTCACCAAATATAGCACTGAAAAATTTGTCATTAACAATTGGAAACACAAATTGTGATTTACTTCTCGATTCTGGTAGTGGTTGTACCATTATTAATATGTCACTTGCAAGAGAAATAATGTTCAATTGTGCGCAATCACAATGGTCGGAGAAAAAACCACTAGAAATGAAGTCATTTTCAAACGATATTGTTCAACCTCTCGGCACTTTAAAAACGCCGGTAAAATGCAAAGATTGGAACATTCAGAAAGCAAAAATCACAGTCGTAGCTGATGGGTTTCGACCAATATTAGGACGAGATCCTTTTGATCAGTTAGGCATCATAATATCTCAGAAACCTTGTCCAAAAACAGAGGTCATTAACATAGATCAACCTTGTGCAATAAAGAAATCACTTGCAAAGGAGTTTCCCGATTTGATATCCCGAATTGTAAAATCAAAAAATCATACGGTCAATTCAAAATTCCACAGAAATTATCGAGTTATACATCAGAAAGGAAGAAAAGTACCCATACATCTTCAACCGAAAGTGAAAATTGAACTAGAAAAACTACTAAACGAAGGACATATAGAAAAATTAAACAATTGTTCTGATCAATTTTTTATATCTCCGATTGTCATTACGGTAAAAAAGGATCAATCAGTCAAAATAGCACTTGATTCAAAAATTCTAAATAAAGCTATTCATAAAAACAAGTATCAAATGCCCAATATAGATTCGCTAATTCAAACAATCTCGCAAACACTGTCAAGGGCGCCGCAGGAGACTGCTTATTTTACTACTCTCGATTTGCAGTACGCTTATAGTCAACTTAAGTTACACAGTGATACGGCCCGCCATTGTAACTTTAATATTGTTAGCGGAGATATGACTGGCACATATCGATTTAAAACAGGATTTTACGGGTTAACGGATATGCCAGCTGAATTCCAGAAACTATTGATCGTACCCTTGCTGGTTTGGAAAATACTTTCTGTTTCTTGGATGATATCTTGATTGTAAGCAGAGGTGGAATCGAAAAACATCTGGATTTGGTACGAAAATGTCTAATAAAACTAGATCAAGAAAATCTACGAATAAATCTCGCGAAATTTGATTTCGCAAAAGAAAAGATTGAATGGCTTGGACATAATATTACACAATCAGGTGTAACTCCACTTTCAAGTAAACCGGATGCAATTGGAAAACTACTAATCTTAAAAAACTTCGATCGTTTATGGGTTCAGTACCCCATTTAGGAAAATTTATTCCAAATTTGTCACAATCATGTTACCCCCTTCGACCTTTGCTTAAGAAAAATTCAAAATTTATTTGGACGGAAGAGCATGAAAAACAGTTCTTCTCAATAAAAGAACAAATTACTCAAAACAATTGAAAACAAACATTTCAACCCGGAAATAGAAACACGAATTAAATGCGATGCCTCACGCAAGGGCAGACATAGAAGACAGATATAGTATAAATGAACTAGAACTTTTGGGTGTTGTCTGGTCCGTGGAACATTTCAATTATTATTTATACGGCAAACTTTTTACTGTGATAACTGATCATAGAGCTCTTCTCTCAATCATGAGAAAAAACAGGTCTAATAAATCATATAATAGTAGACTGACACGTTGGGTAGATCGATTATTACCATTTGATTTCTCAATTGACCATCTTCCTGGCACAAAAATGGGATTAGTGGATTATATCTCTCGCGACCCGCAACAACAAGCTGTTAATATATCTGCATATGACGAGCAATTTATTGTAGCTAAATTGGATGTAATTAAACGCAGTGCAAAACGCTTCTTATTAAACGCTGAAAATTACGTCGATTTCGCAGCGCGAAATCCACCTACAAAAAGCGTCATAAATACTCCAAATTCCACTAATACCTTATGCAGTGAATTCGCACCGCGAAATCCAAAATATTCTACAAGTACGCAAATTGATAACCCAATTAGCGAATTAACGATAAATAATTTAAATTCCAACCCCAAAATCGAGACAACTAACATTCCTGACTCGCTTTTTGCCTTAAACCGATCCACTGAACAGTCGCTATCTAATTTAAACAACTTCTAACGAATCGCCACGAAATTCAATAACGTATACATGATATCACAACCAAATTCCGATGATGAAACCCTGATGACAGTCAAACAATCGACACCTTCGAGAGTACGATTTGCAGAACAGGGACCCTCAACAGCTCAAGCAGCACCCGCAACTCAAATAACGCCCACGACTCATACAACAGCCACTTCGCCGTCAGTAGACAAACTCTACCTAGACTCCTTCAATTTCGCCCTCTCCAAAATCTTCTCCAAATCCCTAATGGCCAGCCTGACAACTAAGTACGCGATTTTGAAAGAGATTCGCGACTGCATCCTTACGGACAACGAAGAGAGATGCAAACAACTATCAGCTTACATCCATTCCTTCTGGAAAGACTTACATGTAAAGAACGGGTGTGTTTGCATAGATGACAGGATTGCCCTTCCCCATGCGATCAAAGACGCCTATGTTGACGCCATCCATGCAACTCATCCTGGCACATGGGGGATGACCGATATGGCAACACACGCGTGGTGGCCATATATGCACAGGGACATAGCTACGAAAACTGCAAAGTGCAACCCCTGTGTCAAGATCGGTAAAAATTTAAAACCTATTATACCTGCAAACAAATGGGCACCATTAAAGTTATGTAAAATTCCAAATGAGGAAATTTAAATTGATTTTGGAGGACCCATATATAATGAAAATAATCAAGAGATTTACTTTCTTGCTTGTATTGATCGATTTCCGAATTTCCTAACAGCAGAAGTATTTGATAGAGCTAATGCAGATGATAATTTGAAATTTCTTCAAGAGTATGTTTTGCTACACGGTATACCCCGCGCAATTAGATTGGATCAACCTCGATGCCAAACGGGACAACAGATTAAAGCATTTTGTAGTCAAAATAACATACATCTAATTGAAGCGCCAATACACGATCACAGAGCAATTGGTTTGGTTGAAAGGCTAATTCAAACAATCAAGAAACGCTTAGCTTGTATTAAAACGGCGGCGCAAAATCAATCCAATATGAAAGCCTCAATAAATTCAATAATTTACCAGCTACGAATATGTCGTCAAAAGACTATCAATATATCACCATTTAAGGCACATTTTGGTAGAAAAGCGAATACGCCATTAATCAATATAACAACTAAACCAGATCCAAAAAGTCTAACTTACAAAAACATTTTACATAAATATTTAGATTTGGAGACCGTCAGATGGGACGAGCTTATCACAGACGATAACTGGAACAACGACGAGCGAAGCGACATTGAGATAGAGGTGACTAAGGACAAACTGGGCAAAGAGGCGATGAAACGACAAAAGGAGGACCCGAATAAGGAACCAAGATTGATTTCTCATCCAGATGTCGGACAATCTATACCCAGAACGGAAAGATCATTGGAGGTAAAGCTGGCAAAAAAGAGTCCTCGCAAGAAAAGATCGAAGAAAAGTCTCGATGGCCTATATGACGTCTTAGCACCAGGCTCTTCAGTAATCAAAACAAATGAATATACCTCAGTCATTAAAGAAACTGGAAAGAGAGACGTGACAATCAGGAACTCGAATCTAGCAAAGTTTGGGACGAAAGCGGAACGTGACACAGAATTACAGGTGTACGCAAACCGACGCCCAAAATTACCAACGGGCAAAACAACAGAAGAGCTAATCAACCATCTCGCAAATGAATCCAGAAAGAAGTTAGAAGGAGGAAAACGGATGAAACATAGGAAAGTGGCAGATGACGTTAGTATAGTATCGTCAATTCATTCAAATGTTACACGCGCTCTCCGTGTACGAATGCCAACGAAACCTAAAAGACAACTGTCAACGGCACCGCCAAATTAACCCACCGAATTAAGTAGCGATCTCGCGGTGCCAATGGAATTGCCCATCACAAGCATTGTTATAGCGGAGCCACCTAGTAGGCCAAAGCGAAAAGCAGCTACAAAGGCATCTGTAGCGTTAATCCCAACAAAGCGAAAACGCTCCACAGTATCAGTCACAGAATCGGATGAATCTGCGACTTCAGTCCAAACTTGCCCTCCAACAACTTCAAGTACTGGTGCAATTGGAAAACATAAAAGACGACAAAATATCAAGAAACAACAAATTGAGAATAAATCAATAATTTCCGCCATACAAACAGCCGCAGCACAATCTAATCAAGAGGAAACTAATTTTACAGTCGGCCCATCTTCTCCAACAACCTCATATCCTACCCAATTCTATGTCTCACCCAAATACGAAGAACCAGAATTGTCAATGACGGTTGGCGAGGCTGAGAGATATTTCGAAAGTGAGAGTGATTAAAGTACACTTTTCTAAAACTGTTAGGTTTCAAACTCTGATTAAAACATTACAGTTTTAATTATTTAACAAGTACATATGATTATTAATTTTCTGATAAAAAACTGTGTCATTTATTTTCGCCAAAGGGGAAATGTGGTTTAATAGTACATTTTTAGTTTGGAGCTATCGTTTTGGTGTAGCTAAATTGGTTCATTTTATGTTTTATTTAATTTAGTTCATTTCACCTACCTTTATTTTGTTCATTCATTTAGTTCTACTTTTGAAGATCGAATCTTATGTTTTCATAATTTTAAATTTGTTTACATCCTGTGCCTGATCTTCTGTCTGTTCACATGGTCTCATGATTGTAAGTTGCCGCATTTAGAAATGTTATCTTATGAACAAATTGTTACTAAGTTTTGTTAATTTTATCTAAATTCATTCTCTTCATTTTCGCAATTCAAATTAGTTGACTCTCTCTTTAACTAGAATCCGATCCGCCAAAAGTCTTAATTTAGACGTGTAAAAATTTGAGTATATTTCGCTAAGCGAAACATCCGATAAACAATTAAAAGGGATTTCGCTACGCCAAATCTGCCTAAATTCTGTAACCAGAATAATCAACCCACGAACAATAAATATTAGCGTCGATTCGCACCACGAAATCATTACTAAATAATCGCTGTAGAATAAACTAATCGGCGCCGCGAATCAACTCAATTCTACAGATTGTAAATCTGTACGACATATACTCCAGAAACGATTCTATTATTATGGATTTTGAGAGTGGAGCTGACGAAGAACTTCCATCAATCGACGAAAGGATATCTAAAAACAACTCCAGAAAATCCTTTGCTCTACTACTGCTACAAATTTTAGCTGCGGCTCTTACTAGTTTTATTACTGGTTCCGCTATTGTTTACGCTTTAGATTACTTTTTTCTAGAAGGTGGTGTTGAAAGACTAAGTGCTACACTAAAGCCAACCAGAAACAATTTTGTTGCACACACATATTCTGTTCCACACAACTATTCTTTTACAGACATCTATTTATTGTTTGAGGAACAGAATGTGCCGTTAACGCGTTTTTATGAACTTGCCGACTGTTCAAGTTGCTCTCTGGGTCGTGGTTGTTTAAAATTTGAATTCAGCGACATACCGGATGAGCATTACTTGTCCAGATTGTTTCTATTTTTATCGGAGGACTCTAAAATCAAGAGTTTTACTGATATTGGCTTCCACGTGACTTTCCTTGAAAAGACAAGTCCAGAAAAAAGCTCATATTCATGTCCCAGGTGTCCAGTTATATACTCAGAGAAATTTAATTATGCCATCGATGAGTGGAAAATATACTTTTGCACTTAACGCTATTGCTGTCAAATATAACTGATAACAACTAAGATCCTCACCTTTGGAACACTCAATAGTAAACAACGGTTAAAATTTTATTGTAAATTACAAATCTGTGTTTTTTTTTAATTGAGAACATCATTATGTTACAGAATAAGCTCCTAGAAAAAATCTTTAAAAATAAATTATCACCAGTATCCTACTAAAAAATCATGGTTGTATGATTCTTGATCTAATTCATCCCAGGAAACTGGGTACCAAGTTGATTTAATAATTATTATTTGTAGAAATCTCCGGCAACTCTCTTTCTCCAAAAAATACATTTTGCTTCTAATGTCCTATCGGCAAAAAAATCTTTTCACCATTTAAACGGAAATTTATTACTTGAACACCCAAATGAGACAAGACTTGAACACCCAAATGTCGTAGTCGGCAAAAACTGACTCTCAAAAGGAGTAGAGTATCCCGTTTTGAAGTTTCTTGGATTTCAAACAAGGATCATTTATAGGTTTCATGCTGTCCATACATCATTTCCTGGTACAATGCTAGGACGATACGGAAGAAATCTTGCATGAACTGATCATGATTGCCAAGATTTCATATATGCTTCTAGTATGATTACAGTACATCATACATACTTCTTTCTTTTCAATTTACACCTTCAGTTTTATCAAATTTTAATAAGGGCACATATTTGGAAATTGTCACGGGGAGGGTGGGGGAGAGGCACCACTTTGTGATACGTCAAAAGACCTTGAAACGCAAAATTTAATGTAATGTTGGGTTATAAATGAAAAATTTGTCTATTTCTATAGAGTTTAGTTTTCATTTTCTCTGAAACCATTTCATACCTACAAATCCACAACTATCATAATCATGCAAAGACCTCTTTTGCATCTAACGTATAAAACTTTTTTTTCCAAAAGTAAATAAAATCCATTTTTTTCCAAATGCGTTATTGTTTAACAACATTTTGAGTGGACTGCACATTCAGTGTTTCTTTCACTTGTATTATTTCCAAGAAGTCTTTTGTGATCTTTGTATCGCTACCCATGCAAATCATATGCGACTTATCAGGATTGAAAGTAATGTAAAATAATCTCAAATGAAACAAAAAAAACTACTTTGATGGTTTACCCGTGATTGGAATTTCTTTCAGAGATTACCGTATCTACTATTGCTCGTAACGCTATTGCTCTCAAATATCACCGATAACCGCTGAGATCCTCTTGTTGGAAACCTTAAAAAGCACCGGTTAAAATTTAATTGTAAGTTTCTGAACCTGTATATTTTTGGTTGAGAACATCATTATGTTACAGAATAAAAAATTCAAAAATTAATGTAAGGTTGGTTTATAATTGAAAAACTTGTCTATTTATATGACTTTAGTTTTCATTTTCTCTGAAACCAGTTCATACCTACAAGTCAACAACTATCATAATAATGCAAAGACCACCTTTGCATCTAACTTTTAAATCTTTTTTTTTCCAAAAGAAAATAAAATCCAGCTTTTTTCCAAATGAGTGTTCTGCACAATTGGTATACGAAATTTAAATACACTTTGAATACATTATATGAGACTTTTCGTCGTCAATTAATCTTTTAAATAGCAAATATGACCGTTTATAAATTCAAAGAAGTTTTTTCGATTTCTTCCACTTGTATTATTTCCAAATGAGATTTGACGTTTGTTTTGCTACCAAAAAATCATACAAATCATATGCGACTTATCAAGACTAAGAATAATGATAAATGATCTAGTATGAAATAAAAAAAAAGCACGACACGTACAATTCAAAGAAATTTCATTGGATAAACAAAAAACCTAGATTGAACTATGAATAAATTGGGAAAACAATTGGAAAAAAAATTCAATCCAAAAAATCGAAAAAAAAACCAATAAAAACTAAAGTCAATTTGCCGCATGTGAACAAAAAACCACTAGCGAGAAAGCGAATTTTGTTCAAGCACCGTTTTCTCACTCTACTTTAAAATTAGAGCGGAACAGTATCACGCCGCAAAACCACTCGTTTTTTCATATCACTTCCTGTTCCAAAATTACTACTACCAAAATCACTACTCCAATTTGACTTCAAAAATCATGAAAATGAGTGAATAGATCTTAAAAAAGAGAGCCCCAAAACAATTCAATTTCTTTGAATCATAAAAAACGGGTATGATGGTTTGACCCGCGAATGGAATTTCTTTCAGAGATTACCATATGCTCTCAAATTTTGACAAATGCTCTAATTATGGAATATACAGCCTTCGGCAACGAAGTACAACAATTGAAGGCTTTTGAAAGTTCTAGAACTCTCACTGTTGCTATTTGAATTTCAACTGATGACATTGCTCATCTGTTGACGATAAAGTTGAACCGTTCTTTTTTGTTGAATCGGGAGGATGGGGGGTGTTGGAATGGCTTTGGCCGCATTTTCTGGATGACTTTAGGGTTCACCAAATGCTGAACCAATGAAGCTGAACAGTAGTGAAGGGGCCTTTAAGCAGACCGAAGATGGCCGTTCATTACGTGGTTTACATGCCCAAAGTCAAATTTTGCGTTTTGTGGAATCGAACGACAAAAATTGTCCGCAATTTTTATGATTCAGATACGTTTCTCAACAATGGTTCACAGTTACGCAAAAAGATGAAAATAGTTCACTTATATCGTGGAAAATGCTGATAATTCTTCACGATTACTCAAAAAATTAAGCCTATAATATCATTTTCAGCTTGTAGGCAGCCCAACATTCTATAGGCAGAGAATTAACGGTAATTAATTCAGATGATTTTGCAATGACCTGTTAAGAGTCCTATGCGTAATTGCAAAACCGCCGATTCTCTTTTTCTGCTTCCAAAATTAGAATAAAGACGAAAGTTTGTGAAATTAATCAATAACCAATCAAGCTGTCTTTCTTTACGGTAGTTAGATATTCTGAAACCGTGGGAAAGATGACGTGGAAATGAGATCAGAATAGCTTGAAAGTTATTGTCGAAACATTGCTGCCAGTTTTCACGCCAGCCGTAAAAGCACGCTTTGTCAAAAGTGCGCACACAAATATCCAGTTTGGAAGCCATTTTGAACTGAATTTGTTTTGTGTACCTAGTTTTGGGACACGCTAGTAGTAAGAAATAGGGAGTCTGCCCTACACTTTTTGAGACATTCCTCCCTGATCTTTTTCCCACACGGATTCGAACAGAAACGGGCAAATCATTGAAATTTTTGAAATTTTTGAAAACCACTGCACCGAAACCTCATTATTCACCTATGAAATAGTTCCTAAAATTATCATTTCAATTCAATCGTGGTGCAATTTGTCTAGGTTAATCAAACTACAAATTGTCTTTAAATTTGTTGAAAACGAATGCACCCTAGCTTTTCAGGAACCGCGACTGTTTAATGCTGCACTTGTCTCCCTTAATTTGGTTCGATTCCTGAGAGTTGTCTGCAAGTTGTCTTTTGGTGCCAGGCAAAAATCATTACAGAATTATTTTTTGTCTATTTTTCACGGCAATGGTAATTCCCTCTCTTTTGTTAGGTTTTTTCGCTTAAAATTTTTTTTCCACTTTATTGGCTTTAGTACTGGAGAAGAAAATATCATTCCAGAGGATTTTGTTGTTCATCTTATCCGACAAAGTGGCCATAGATTTTCCCCGTCTCAATTTGTTTCAATTTCAATATACTTTATGCTCAATCAGTTGAACAGAAAATTTTTGGCCAATCAGTTGAACAGTATGTTTTTTTTTTTGTGAATCAGTTGAGCAGATGAGTGTTTCAAAATACTTGACAAAAAAGTATCGATTCATCTTTTATTCAGCAAAGTTACTTGTAGCGACAAAACTGAAGCTAGAGACAAACGTTTCTTCTCAGAAAAAGAGAAAACCGGATTCAAATGAAATTTCACTCTTCGTTCAAAATCAAGCTTGTTGCCTTGCTAATTGGATTGACTCTCACACCGGCTACGACTTTGCAGTTATTTCTCATGAGGCTGGCAGAGAAAACACTTCTAACTGCTTTCGCTGTTGTGAAGATTTAGCTTCAGGTCACCAAAACATCATGGTGTACAGTGACAATCCGAAGCAGATTGAAAAGACAATGAAGTCGTTTGTTAGACACGAAGGCAAAGTATTGTACGAAATACAGCCCGGATATTTATTTCTCAATCAAACTTGCAGATTTTTATCGAGCCATTTCTCGGAATTGTCTCTGTGGACGTTGATCGTCGTGGCGATCAGTTCGAACAATTTCCGGAGAAGACGAGCTACATTTCGAGAAAAGACCTAAGGAAAAAAAGGCTGTTGTCTGGGAAATGGAAAAAGCTTGCCCCGTAAGACCATTGCATCTTTCTTCTCTGACTGAAGATCAGCATCGCCAGATGCCAAAAATAGAGAGTCTCCAGAGCAGTGATTCGCCGTTTAAATCATCGCTAGGATCCTGCATTGACTTTTTTGCTGCTGGTTAGGAGAGCATAAGTGTGTCTGAACACTCTGTATTTTTGGAAGTACACTGTGGACTCACAAAAGCTCAATGCAATTGTTGGGAGTGCTGGGAAGATTTGATTGCCAATGAGAGCTTGGATGAAAGAGACCATAATACTGTCAATATTTACTCTACTGAGCAAACAAATTACTGATAAGGCAGCAAGTAAAGATCATAGTTTGTGAACTCGATTTGTTAAACGGTTGGTCGTTCAATGATTCCACGCCAAAGTTTGAATAGAAATAGAAAGTCTTAGAAAACTTCTCCGTTTGCTGTTCTCTGTTTAAAAATAACTCTGATACCAAAAATGCTTTTCTTGCATTTTGCCTAATCACTAATGCAAAGTGTAGCCTCGGCGATGTAAATAAAAAAACAGCTTTGAGTGGTCTAATAGGTCCAGGTGAGAGTATTTTGCACAATTATTTTAAACATTCTAAAACTGTTCGGTGTCACGCATTTTTTCATGACGCTAACGGGTTTATGAAATCAACCTATGACCTGGGGCCTGGCTATGTTTATGTTATGCCTAACTTCCGTGATCATTTTCTTCTTGGTCACATTAGCGGTCTCCTTTACTGCATAGGTTTCAAAAGCCAAAATTTTGAAGTTTACAATCCTCTACCCTTCTGAGCATGAATTCCGTTGACTGTAAGTTACTTACTCTGCACGTGACTAAGACAGCTGCTATTCGCGTTAAAAACAGTTTCGAGGAAACTAAATTAATTCTTCAGAAGGAGTCCTTCTAAATTCGGGGGAAACGTTCATAACTAAAAGAGGGATTGACTTAACTCTCGCTGAATTAGAGTTGCTTTGTGAGGCCATAATACAGTGGGAATATTTGCTTTCTTTTACAAAGGCTAGTTCAAAAATGGTACCACCCAAACTACCTCAGTGTGTAACATTTGCTTGATAGTGGCAGACTACCCAGACTATGCAATTGACCTCAACAATCAGTTTGTTTTCGACAGCCAGAATCAAACGCGTCCTCCTTGAAAAACCTGCTGTGGTCCTTTGAGCGATCTCTTATGATATGTGATGCTCACTCTTTCTTCCTATTCTCTGCAGTTATTTTTTGTTTTAGATTCATTACTTACTGCCAAATCAGTAACTCGCAAATCTGGCCTATTCATGGTTTTTACTTGGGTGGCCTTTTACGTACAACAAAGAAACCCGAGTGGAAACCGTCTCAAAGAAGATTTTTCTTGACTGTCAAAAACATATAACTCTTCTTTCTACAATAGAATGATTAAAATACTGAGAACTGATCCACACATACTAATGGCTGTTTTTGGTTGCGGAAAAACACAGCTAGTGGCAGACTTACTGATGACACATAGACAAATCTTCCGGCCGAACTTCGATTGCACAACCAACGTCTGTCAGCACTGGCAGCCATTTTACGAAAAAACTGAGTCAGAAATGAACTTTAAAAAATCAACTTTCTCAATGGTCTGGACTGGAAAAAGTTGTAGATGATGTCCAATTTTCAGCGCCACCTTTCGTTGTTTGATGACGTCTTCAACAAAATCGCTAATTCATCAGAGTTTTTAAATCTTGTTGTATCCGGTAACCACAAAAACCAATACGTTACTTTCTTAAAGCACAACCTGTACCAAAAGAGTCCAAGTTCGAAGACAATCGACCTCAACCTTACCCATTTACTATTTTTGAAAAATCGAAACGACCTAGTTCAAATTGACTGTCTTGGAAGACAGTTATGGTATCGAGATCTTTTATTGTCTGCTTATTGATCCGCTACCAAGGAGCCATATGGGCACCTACTAATTGATATGGATACTCACTGTGACAAAAACTTTCCTCATTTCGAATATATGCTCTGCAGAAAATTTACCACCCTTGTTTCAAATACACTCCAAAAGCCACAAATATTTAACACTGAATGAGTCTTTCAAAACATCAGATTTATTAACAGACTCTTACAACTGTTAAACCTGTTTTGCTGAGACTGATTTTGATTCATGCCGATGTAAGTTTAAAAAAATTTAGTCGGTTGCATTTTCAACGTGGTTAAGTGGAATGAAAGTTTGTCTAATAAAACTAATACTAAAAATACTATCAAACGATTTGATATATTATTTCTATGATGTGTCAGAAAAAGACAAGCATTCCGAAAAGCGTAGACTTCTCGCGACCAATCAAGGATTTTCACTAATAAAATCAATTGCTCCAGATGTCGAACTTCATTTGTCAAAAATCAGATGAGGAAACAAGTTGGCTCAAGCAAGTATTTTATTTTGTCATTGAACACGTACACCAGCCTTTTAGTCCAAAAATTTTGGTTGCAAGCTTCGTCAATCAATCAGACCAAGAGTCACTAGCCGAACTAACCGTCTCGTCAGAACTGTTTAAAAACGGTAAGACGAATAATGATTTTTTACGCTGTTTCAGCCCCCAAAAAGATCAAACAAACACCGGATCACAATAAACCGAGTCATTAGCTGAACAAAATCAATTTCTTCCAATTCATGCAAACAAAAAAGTACTTGACGCACTGCTCGAAATTGCAATGAGCAGTGGGAAATTTCAGCTGTCGAAGCGTATACTTAACATTTTAATCAAAAGCAATTTATGTTGGACACGGTAACAGGTGTAGAACAAGGGAAAGATGGTTTGAAGTCTACGATTAACTTGTTGGAATTTCTAATTGCTATACGGAATCCTAACAAAAAATTAGCTGGCTAAGACTCGAAATTATATCCAAGCTACAGTTGCCAACTTATCTTGTTGCAAACACATTCGCCAAGAGGATGGCAAAATCGACATCAGCAACTTCCCATGGAGAAACAATTAATCAATTCAGAGCAAGAGCATCTCCAACCTGGCTTTCAGTTTTTAAAACAAAAGTCCATATCTTTTGAAAAAAATGTCGTTCAGTGGTTAGCATTTTGTGACTTGCTGTTGTTTTTGTTGTTGAGATCTGGTTGCGTGG
The DNA here is from genome assembly GCF_964194025.1 of Convolutriloba macropyga. Taxonomy (NCBI): domain Eukaryota; kingdom Metazoa; phylum Xenacoelomorpha; order Acoela; family Convolutidae; genus Convolutriloba; species Convolutriloba macropyga. The sequence goes on from NC_134476.1 coordinate 1,774,966, forward strand.
AGTCCAACCAGGGGCCACAGAGATTGAACTGCGGTTCATTTAAAAAGTATTTGGGGAAAAGCTCGAAAACTAAGCCGCTGTTTTGGTGTAAATTCTGCGGTTGGGTCCCTTTTGACTGCAGTGGTTTGTCGTCAGCTAGCAACTATAATGACACAACTTTCACTTGTGTAACAAGCAATCACTTTCAATACAAGTTTTCAAAAAGCGCATAAGCAATATTCAGATGTGAAGAAAAAGCGACAGGGTTGACCATTTCTCCATTCGCAAATACCTATCAACCAGCTCCACATAAACAAAACGTAAGCAAACGAGGCGTAATTTTCCTCGCTAAAAGGTATTATCGTATCGCTTGAATGAAATCTGGTGAATCGATTTGGCAGATATGCAGTCTATTCATTTATCCAATAACGGTGATAGGTACTTGTTTGTGGCTATTGATACGCTGAGCCCATTTTTGAGAGTTGAAACAATGAAAGAAAAACACGCAACAACAACAAAGACAGCGTTTTGCTGACTGATCGTTAAAAAGAAAGGTTTGGAAAACAATGGAGTTGTTCAGGAACGTGTGTGGACTGATGACGGTACCAATTTCTTGGTGCTTTCACCAGATACTGCAAGGAAAAAATTGCTATTATTCAAAATATAATTAAAAGAAAAGCACTTTTCCGGATCGAAATATCAGGTCACTTAAGGCGTTGATTCACCGTTACATGAGTGAGCACCACACAGAACGATACATTGATCAGTTGCAAAAGTTTGTTCGGGCAATAAATTCTCGAACCAATAGGAAAAGCGCCAAAAAATGTAACACCTGATCATTTGGTTTATTTAGTGTCACTGGCACTTAGTGTCCAATAACGGTGTTAGGTACCTGTTAGTGGCTGTTGATACGCTGAGCCGATTTTTGAGAGTTGAAACAATGAAAGATGAATACGCAAAATCAACAAAGACAGCGTTTTGCTGACTGATCGTTAAAGAGAAAGGTTTGGATAACAATGGAGTTGTTCAGGAACGTGTGTGGACTGATGACGGTACCGAATTCATGGTGCTTTCACCAGATACTGCAAGGAAAAAATTGCTATTTATCAAAAACATAATTAAAAGAAGAGTGCTTTTCCAGAGCGAAATATCAGGTCACTTAAGGCGTTGATTCACCGTTACATTAATGAGCACAACAGAGAACGATACATTGATCAGTTGCAAAAGTTTGTTCAGGCAATAAATTCTCGAACCAGCGCCAATAGGAAAAGCGCCAAAAGATGTAACCCTGATCTTTTGGCTGACTTAGTGTCATTGGCACTGAATAATCAGCTGCGGAAGACAAACTTCAGAATCGGTGACACAGTCAGGATTAGAAAAAAGCTGGAAACCTTTTGCAAATGATATAAGCTGCAATTCAGTCACGAATTATGTCGCGTTTCAACTATTCTGACAAGAAACCCTCCAACAAATCTGGTGACCTCTGATGAAACAAACGAATTGATAACAGGTCATTTCTACAAATCTGAATTAGTCAAATACCAACAGATGTGACTTTCGTTTCGGATATGTCAATCAACGTAATGCGGCTATCAACAACTGGTTTTCAATTTAAATTTAATTTCAAAGGCATTCAAGGAAAGCTATGAGCAAAACACCTGGCGCGCTTCACAAGTCTTCTGCCAAATGTCATTGAATTTAACAAATCAATGGGTACTTGGCGGGTGGCTCTTTCAGAACTCTCTACAATCACAAACATCACTGACGGACTTTTTAAAACGGACGAGTGCGACCGACTTGGTAATTCTGACGACTTTTCCAATGGGGATTTTGAAAGCATGTACGAAGAAGAAGACGAGCTGGCAAGGGTAAAACAAGCAGACAATTATGAGCTTTACTCATTACCCACCGTGTTACAAAAGAGACAAGAAACTCTTCTTCTCTCAGCAGCTGCATCAACTATCGATCAGCCCAGGTAAGTACTGGCCAATACAGTTCTGTTGACGATCTGATGACTGAGATTAGTTGGAACGCATTCAACACAAAAGACGCACAACGTTGGCCTCTTTCCTGGAACATCAGAAAAGAGGATCAACTCCAAGAGGTACAAGCAGCTAAAACTTTTCCAAAACAACGACATCATCATCTGCCAACTCATCCTTTCCCTCCATCAAGTTGAGATCAAAAGATTTGCAAAACTTTTTGGGAGTCACAACCCTGAGTGCAACCGAATCGGAGGCCTGTTTTCCGGAGGATATTTATGCTGAAATTCACAGTGTTTTCCTTTATTGCGACTCGCTGCAAAACGAAATTTTTGGCGACAGGGGTACGTCTCTTCTAAGCTACGCAGCATTACGCTGACAGGTGATTTCGAGAGCGCCAATGCAGTTTGCTACCGTTCATTTGCAAAGTTACTGTGGAAGGATATTTTAAAGCCCTCATTTCAATCAAAAACCGATAGTTTGAGGAAAGAAACAAGTAATCATGTTCCCTCCTTTTCACGAAGTCGGACATCGTTTACTCTAATGTTTCGTCTGCAAAAGAATTTTGCATCATTGTGACAACTTCAAAAACAAAAAACGTTTGCAAGCTGACCAATGGACTCTCTTATTGTTGCCCAAATTCGAGCAAGCACAGCCTACAGTAGTGGGCCAGTAAGGCAGTTTGGGTCTGGTGCCGCCGCTGGTTTGGGGCCTAGCTGTGCGAGTGGGACGATCAGCACTTCCTCTTTTGAGAAAATAATCATTGCCTCTCGCCACAAAAGTTGGACGCCACCTAATTGAGGCAGCTTTTCCAGAGTTGGGGCAGGCGTTGAGAGGTAAAAAAAGAAGATAAAGAGCGCCTCCAAATCATCCGCCTCAAGGCGCTCGCATGTTGTCTAGAGGCGAGCCCGGACGCGGCAGACAGGCGCCGACGGTCGGAACGGCGCGGACGGGCGTACCGGCACGGGCGGGCGGACAGATGCGGGCGGTTGGACCGGCGTGAGCTGGCGGATCGGTGCGGGTGGGAGGACCGGCGTGGGCGGGCAGGACGTTTGAAGAGGAAAAGTTGTTGCCCCAGGCAAACAAAAGATGAAAATTAACCACAGGAAAAAAACAACATGCAACCACTTCAACCAACTTAACCAAAAAGAGCAGTCACCTCTCGGCCTGCTCTGCGGATATCTTTGCAAATTTAAACTTGAACTATGAAAGTGCTTCCAATCAAGAAGTTTCCACGCAGTATGGATCATATGGAACAACTCTTGATTTTGCCGTTAGTGGGACAACAGGAACGGTTTTGACCTCAATCTTTTTCGACTGTCTTTGGTCGCAAGCATTTATGATGCGGAAGGGAGAAACAAAGTAAAGGCATCCGATGGCACGGCAGTGTTCTTCACAAACAACACTCTACATAGTTTACTTTCACAGGTTGAGGTCTATCTGAACGGCTGCTTGATATCAGACAGTAATAATACTTATCATCATCGAGTTTTTGTTGAGACTGAGCTCACGACAATCAACGACAGTAAAAAAAAAGTGGTCTGCATGTCAGGGCTACACTTACATTCCCGATCCAGACGACAAACGAACAACAGCAGAGTGGTACGCGAAGCGACCGCAGAAAACCCTAGCTTCAGACTATTGGCTCAATTTTATGGAGCTCTTTATGTTGATTTTCTCACATGCGAAAAAATACTGTTGCCAGATGTCGGCATGCGGGTCAAGCTCTATCGCTCCAGTAACAAGTCAGCCTTATCGGATTGGGCCAAGATGCCAAAAATCGTTCACAGAGTTCGTTGAAGAAGCGTCTATCACAGAAATCGGTCAAGCTCTTCATTGAACGTGCACTTTTGAAAGCGCCAGCAAGATATACGTACATTGAAAGTCATTGCAAAAGCTACATAATTCAGTCGGATAGAAGAAGTTTTGTTAAAGAATCTATTTTTGGTCAGAACCCATCAAGAGATTAAAAATGCGCATGATAGCTAGTGCAAGATGTCGACGCTTGCATCAATTCTCATCTTTATCATAACACTTTGACTGCTTTGGGTTTCAAAAAAGTTTGGAAAGGTATAGAGCTTGACAATATTGATGATGAGGTCAGATTTAGATTTGGGCTGACATTGTCACAGGCGGCATCTAAATTTTTTCTTGAACTCACAGGAGCTCAAGTTACACTAAAATTTTCGTTCGGAACAGCTCTGGCCTATCCAGTAGAGCTCTATTTGATTGCTGAAAAGTTTAGTCAAGTTTTTATAAACAGCGCCCAAGAGATCAGCAAAAACCAGCTCCTGACTTCCGCTAGACCTATTGGATAGCATGTCCATTGCAGCAGTTGTAAAACAATTGAAGGAACTCAAGTTTGTTTTTGGAGGCCTGTGGTCGGCCGATAAATTTCCAAAAGTTGACAAAAAAGCTGTCAGTTTTCAAATAATCAACACATCTAAGTCTAATACGTAAGGCATCCACTTGATTTTACTCTTAGTTTTTCCCGAGTACTGTTAAGTTAGTGCAGCCGCGACGAAGAAATAAAACAAAAATTTGAAAGTTGTACCAAATTATTATGATTTGGAACAGTCAATGCATTCCACTTGATTTCTTCATAGATATTTACACTCGGTTACAAGGTTTATATACTGAAAAAGAATTTGTTTTGCACGAAATATCAACATCGGTTCAAACATCTTCATTAAATTTATGCGGTTTATATTGCATTTACGCTGCATTTACTTGCATTTACGCTTCACTAAAATCAATTCAATGGTTTTTAAATGGTAGATTAAATACTGAATATTTTTTACACTTGTTTCAGTGAGCTGCATTTAGTCGAAAATTCTCTTTTGAAAGTTAGTTTTTTTAGTCCGAGTCGATTACAGTTCTTCTCCGTTTGGGCGCACTCGAGACTGTGTCGCTTTCATTGAGCTCCTCCTCATCGTCTCCATCTGTTTCAACATCCTCCTGACAATCAACTGCTTCGTACTCAATGAAGGGTTAAGCGACAGCGAGAAACCGGCTGTGTCTTTTTCGTCATTCAAGGCACTCCAATCGGCGATATTTGCATCATCACTGTCAGCATTGAGGTCATGAGATATAAGACCTGGATCCGACTAAAAAAATTCAAAAACTAGCTAAATATCGGATGAGGCGGCAACGAATTGTTCATTGTTATTGAATGACACTCACCAAAACTGTAAACAGTTGATGAAATGCTGACCAAGTCCACCGATTCTTCAGCACTGCTGTTCTTGTCAGATGAAAACTCGTTTTTGTCCAACAAATTTTCATCATCTTCTTCGCATTCATCACTATTGTTCAAAAACGTTTGTTCATCATCATCATCATTATCATCATCATCATTATCATCACGAAACAAAAATGCTCAATTTTTGTTAGGTTGCTTCTTCTTTAACCTGAAGTGACCATGTGGCAGTGTTTGCAAAACTGATTCAAGAATGAATCTCTTATCATCGAAACAACTCAATGCAACTTATTACACTAATCCGATGTTTCTCTGATGTTATTTTTGTCATTGGTGACCTCACTACGCTCTGATCTTTAAATACTTCAGAAATTTGTCATGATGTAGGCTTTGTTAACGCTTTTTGCACTCCCTTACCACTTTCCTTAACACCACCCTGATACTTGATGCTAAACAATTTTGATCGCAACAAAACATCAGCCTCCTTCATCACCTCACAATTGAGCTCATCCGTCATAGTCAGGGGAACTTTTTTTTGAAACGGTTGAAAAATGGATGCTCGGTAGGTTAGTCGGACAAATCAAGCAAGTGTTGAAATTATTTCATGTCCTCATGAAGGTAATCTGTTTCTATTCGGTAAAGAAAAGAATCCGTGTCTATCTATGTTACCAAAATCGTTTTTCCATATCGAGGTTTCATCTCATTATAGTGGAATCCTCATTGCTAACAAGATGAATTTTACGAAGATTTCGTTTATTTTCCATTGTTGTTCCAAAACAAGCATTTGACATTTGCAGAGTTTTTCACAAAGAAACTTTTGGCACTTTTTCTCATCATTGTGCCTTTTCGATATATACAAAAACGCAATTGTTTTGTTTAAATTTCAGCGCTTTGTGAACTTTGTTGATCTGGAGTCCATTTCTTACCTAATTTTGTAGGTTTTTGATGTGACAAATATAGTTTTTTGTCGAATACAGTCTCAGCGAGCTTTGGAAGTATTGCAGATCGTTTTGATTTCAGGTCAGAGCAGAAATCAGACAACTCTCTAGATTCTATGACAAGTTTTTTGGGAGCCAATGGCATGTCTTCATGACCAATGTGCAAAGTTGTTGTATATTTGAGATCAACGTCCACAAAAAAGCGTATTCGACATCGCAATCAAAATGCTCAATATTGTCTACTGTTAGAATGTCGTCTCATTGAAAAGAACCAATCGGCAGTTTAATATAACATTTTCAGCGTAAAGTGAAGTGGCTTAAAAAAACGCCCCAAAAAGAGAAGCATCACTGCTTTTATAATCTGAAATAATCTGAAAGGTACCTATTATTGGCTTTGAAAATGCGCAATGGCGCCATTCAAGCCACCACGAATAGCTTCCTCACATAATAACAACTTGTCGTCCTGTGGTAATAAGCATCCCAGTTGAGATTCGGTGCAGTGCAAAGACATGCTGGGTCCAACTGTAGACCTCGAAGCAAACATATCGAAATTTTTCAAAGACACAAGCAAGCGGAAAAACGTCAACTGTTAATTAAAAATCATGGTTATCCCCAAAAAAATTAAGCAATTCATCATCTCTCAAGCGTCAAGAGCTTGTTGGTACTGTTCTGGAGTAACTTCAAATTCGCCAGAAAGTGTATTGATCCACTTGGAACCATATTCCGGAAAAGAAGCTTCACATTTCTCTTAGCAGTCAAGGTAGCTGAGAAGTAAACAGTCTTTCCTCCTAATCATATCATTTTTTTTCTTTCGTGTCTACAGAAAATCTTTCTTTCAAGAGGCGGAGATCACTTTCATCTAGAGTTTTTGTAAGTACATCCAGACTAGATGCCATGAAATTAGTGCTGTTCAAAAAACGAATACCTTGTTTGATATGTTATTCTAATCCTCTATTGTCAAGCCAACTGGTACCCGAACCGAAAAGGAAAAAAAACGTCTCGTCTTGTTATTGCTATTGCGTTTAACTCTTCCCCCGATTGAAGCGTCAGAATTTTTATATTGTGGCGCAAGTCCTGTCGGGATAGGTTATGAAGGAAGACAGGCAAAAAATTTCCTGTGCGCATAATGTTGCATTTGCGGTGAGTGACACCGTAAACTTTTCCCGTCAAATGACAGTGATGCGCAACCTTGTCTTCCTCATAGTCTCCAAAACTTTTACTACAGATACGATAGAAAGCTTCTCATTTTCACACACTTGCAACTTTTTTTGCAGAATCAAGATTCAGTATCCTAAATTTCTGATTCACTTTGTATGCTCAAAATGTCCACCCTCCTAGAATTTTCATCAACGTTGCTATTACAATTTCGAACGTTTAGAGGTTTTGTTTTTCCTAGTTTTTGCTCCTAACATCGATAAAAATAGCACCAAAACTACAAGGAAACTGATATTCAGTTTGCAGCATTGCTGAGTTGAAAAAGTTCAAAACATTTTCTCGTAGTCGTTAATCATGTTGGCGTAAGACTCAGTTTTTACATCAAACGCCACCAAATCTGCATACACAGCGAATGGACATCTGTTGTATTTGTTGTAGCTACTGAATTGTACCGTTTACAAGCTGGCTGTCATTTAAATTATCAATGGGCTGTGGTCAAAACAGAGATGACGTCGTTGTGTCATTTTGAAAGCATCGATCTCAAATCTTTCTGATTTTATTCCTCAAACTGGCTGTACGATCTGAACGCAGAAGCGTCTTGAGGAGACGGTCCAAATTCTTGATGAGACAGTAGTGTGACTTTTCTTCGTTTGATATTAATAGAAGATGTTTCTTTTTGAATTTGGTTCTTGCTTTGAAATATATAGGGTAGATTTCATTACAGTCGAGCCCAGAGTTATTTACTGCTAGATTTTTGCTTTTTTCAGAAGCCGGAAAACCAGATAACAGCCGGAAAACCAGATAACAGCATTTCGCAGAAAAGAGAGCTGCAAAGTTACAGTACACGAAACACACACTGTCACCCAGATTCCTAATGTTCGAAAGAGTTCTCCTTAGTTTCTGTATCCTTTTGGGAGAAGGTATATACGTCGCTACTCTCATTGGGCTATACTTGCAAACTTTTACATTGAACACAGCCATTAATTCTTTAACCCACCCGCTCCCGGCGGTGCAAAATATACTGACATGAGTGAGAATCTGGTCAACATGTCAGTAAAATTTTCTTTACTTGAGCAACGTAGAAAAATTTCAGTAACACTGCTGAAGTACGAAGTAGTTTTGTCGAGGAATATTGGTTTACTGAAATCAACACGCACACATACCAAAAATTTCATAGTTCTTGAATCAAGCTGTTTGTTGACATTTTTGATGATACCTCTTACATTCGGCACAAAGTATTCGAACGGATCGACGACCTGCTCATTCCCAAGAGAAAATCGAAAAGTCTGAAAAAACCGCGAATAGATTGTTTTGTACTCAAGGATTTGAGTTGTCTCACTAGACTACGAGATGTTGTAAAGAGTCCACCACAATGACCACACTTGCAACTTTCACTCGGCTCAGCACTATGTTCTTGTGCGCGGTGAATCAGCAGTTGTCGTCTGGTTGCGAAAGCCTCTTCACAGCTGCTACAATTCCACATAATCTCACTTGCGCATAGAACAATGTGCAACCATAAAAATTTTTTAACATGGTCAAAATTTTGAAAAAAAATTGAAAAAAAAAGTTCGAAGGGAGGACCCTTTGGATTTTCGAAGAAAATTCATTTTCATATTTTTCGAAATTGAAACGATGATGGAAAAAAAATTCAAGTTTTTCCATTTCATCGTTTCATTCAGTGGAAAATAAGAAAAAAAAATTGTTCAAAATTTCAAAAAAAAATTGAAAAAATTTTCGAAGGGAGGACCCTTTGGGTTTTCGAAAAAAATTCATTTTCAAAATTTTCGAAATTGAAACGACGAAATGGAAAAAAAATTCAGGTTTTTCCATTTCATCGTTTCGTTCAGTGGAAAATAGGAAGAAAAAATTGTTCAAAATTTTGAAAAAAAAAAAATTTAAAAAAGTTCGAAGGGAGGACCCTTTGGATTTTCGAAAAAAACTCATTTTCAAATTTTTCGAAATTGAAACGATGGAATGGAAAAAAATTTTCAGGTTTTTCCAAATCATCGTTTCGTTCAGTGAAAAATAGGAAAAAAATGGTCAAAATTTTGAAAAAAAAGGAAAAAAACGTTCAAAGGAAAAAAAATGATTCCAATTCATCGTTTGTTTCAATGAAAAACAGGAAAAAAATTTTGTCAAAAGTTCAAAGGGCGGACCTATTGGAGTTTTGGAAAAAAAATTAATTTTTTTCGAAGTTTTTATGTTTTTTCCATTTCATCGTTTGTTTCAGTGAAAAATAGAAACAAAAAATTTGTTAAAGTTTTGAAAAAAAAATGGAAAAAGAAGTTCAAAGGGTGAATCTTTTATTGGATTTTTGGATCCTTTGGATTCTTTTTCATTGGAAACAAACGATTTCCACCTTTTGTGGGATGTTGTTTATATTTTGTTGAAGATGTACGTAGAAAACTTAACTCTGCTATATGATTTGTGATTTTTGGCTCATCTGACAAAAAATGAAAATCTGATCAATATTAGCTTCAGATGCAAAACGTGTAATCAGCAACAATTTCTAGCATGAGAAGCCTAAAAAACATAGTTTTGTTATAAAATCAATAGAATTTGTGCCTGTAACGTTTGCGTACAATTTGATAAAACTTAGCAAAAGATGTTGCTGTGTTTGAGGAAGGTTTGACGAGATTGTAATCAGGTGCAGGTGGAACGCCTGAAATTAATCACAAGTTTTGCTTTCATTCACTTCGGTAAAAAGACCAAGTATGAAAAACGCGTGATGAAAATTGAAAGAACGCTTATCAAATTTTGAAGCAAATTTGAAATTAGCTAGCCTAGTGTCACTCGTTTCCAAACGAAGTTACAAATCTAATCTTAAGAGACTGGTTGAGAGAGCGCCCGCAAAAAGTGAGTATGTATACTTGATTTTAAGATGTCGACCAATGTTGATTTAAAACCTCACCAGGTAAAACATCTGCGCAAAAAAATTGAAGTCATTAACAAAACTCCTTGTGGAAATTTCAACATCTGACTTCATCGTTCAACTTTCGCAAATTTTTTAAACAAAATTGTAAATCGAAAAAAAGAGGAAAATCCTCCTCTCTTTAATTTTTTCTGATGCAACTGGATAATTGGAGCTAACAAAACATATTGTAACCAGCAACTATCTTTTCTAGTGAACAGTGGTATACCTAAATGCAAATCGGCTAACTGTCTTATTCTTACAAAATTAGCATTGAGCGGGATATTTGTGAAATTAATCACAAATTAAGTTTTCTTTCATTTTGGTAGTTAGATACTGTAATCATGGAAAAAAATGACGTGAGAATGCGACGAAATGGCGTGGTAAAAGTGATGAATTAGTGTCTCCAGTTTCCAAGCTGGACCAAAAACACGCTTGTGGAATTGAGTACGCATGTATGCAAGTTTCAAACAAAAGTGTACGTTTTTCCCTCAGATTAACTAGTTTCCTAAGTTTTGGTCATCTGGACTTCAGTATTTGAGACCTAGCTTAATTTGTCAGTGATATGTAAAATAGTGCATTGGTAGAGTTACATTTATGTTATAGTTTTTAGATTATAGCGCACATTGGCAAGATTTGCAAATATTTTATAATATTTGAACTGAGAATGGAATTTTGTAATCGTTTTTAGGACCGTTGCGCTGGAGACTGTTTGCTACACGTTGATAATATTTGCCACTGGAGGAACTGCTGATTTTTTTCAATATTTTTTGCTGATTCTGATTTACTGTTCTTTTGCATGGTTTTTCAAAATTGCATAAAAATTCATAAGAAAAAATATATTGTTCATTTACTCGTAAATGCTTTCAATTGTTTTTGTTCGATAGATTTGCATTGAAAAATTTTAATACTGTTTTAAAAGAAAATTGTGTTACATCCTCGTCGCCTTTCGATAATTAATTTATAGAAGTTTAAAAAGTTTTTTCTACAATTCAGTTTTCGTCTCCCTTGGATTTTTAGATGAATAACAAACGAAAAATTAAAAAAACTACGAAAAGATGAGTTTTTGACCACCCAATATAAGATCCCAGCTTAACTATATTTCTCACTATTTGACATACAGAAGTTTTTCCAGAACTCATTTTTAGAGTGTCAATCTTTGTTTTAATTCAGAGAACTCTTAGCTACGACTTGGCACGGAGAAAAGGTCATTCTATCATATATTAGACATAACGCGAAGAAAATAGGCGTGGTTTAGAGAAACTGGGTTATACTTGCTGTTGCTGTTCGAAAATGTTTGTATTACGAACTACTTTTCAAAAGAGAATTTTAAACAATAGATTTCAATGTTTTTAATATAGATTTTGAAACAAAATATTTTCATTGATTATTTCAGTTTCAAATAGTCTTTTATAGTGAATTCTTTTCATTGGAAACAAACCATTTCCACCTTTTGTGGGAGATTGTTTATATATCGTTTAGGGTGTACGTAGAAAACTTAACTTTGCTACCTGATTTTTGATTTTTGGCTCATGTGACAAAAAAGGTAATCTGATCAATATTAGCTTCAGAAGCAACAAGTGTAATCAGCACCCACTTCGAGCATGAGAAACCTAAAAAACATAGTTTTGTTATAAAATCAATAGAATTTGTGCCTGTAACTCTTGCGTAAAAATTGGTAAAACTTAGCAAAAGATGTTGCTGTGTTTGAGGAAGGTTTGACGAAATTGTAATCAAGTGCAGGTGGAACGCACAGAAAATTTTACTGCGCGGCAGTTAATTGTGTGTGAGACAGTATAATCAGAGGTCCCTTCGGTCACTGTTTTTATTTTTTAAGTTTCAAATTATTTGCTGTTGTTTTTATGGAAGGTTTTGCTAACTCATGAAAAGGTTGGAAAAATTGGAATAATTGATCGAGGCGATTTGCGGGCTTTTTGAGGCTGGTAACACAGCCCTAGGCCTCGATTTTTGAAAAAGACTTCAAAAGTCTAGTAGGTAGGTGGGGGGGGGGGGGGGCAATATTGACTATAAGTATACGTTCGAGCTTCCTAGTTAAAGTCGAGCTAATAATTTTTCATGGGTCGAGCTAAAGTCTTATCATAAGGAAGAAAGTCCAGCTAAGGTCTTTTCATGGGTTCACCATTAGTCTTTACATAACTCTATTTTTAAAAAAAATGAATCTTTTTTTTGTCCTGCTTCTGTACATACAGAAGCATAACCGGAGCAAGACTAAATGGCTTTGCCGTTCAACTTAAGAAGCCGTTCAACTCAGTGCCGTTCAACTTAAGAATCAGTTGGAAAACTGCCAAAAGCCTTAAGGATTTTGTCAAAACCTAAGATAAAGAGTTATTGCAGCTTCAGTATCTTACCACATTATTTGATTCAATAAAACCAGCTAGCCTCAGTGCATTGGTCCTAAACCCATCGTCCATGACAAAATTTCGGCGTTATTCGGTTTGTTTTCCCTTCCAAAATTATGAGCTGTCTTTTTTTAAAATGCAGGTTTTTGATGGAATTGTGATTCTTTTGTATCGTAAAAGATAAGAGAGCATACATGCTGACTACATTTTTGATCGAAAATAATTCCCTAATAAATTTGCTGCTTTTATGATTTCTAGCAACTGAAAAATAGACAAGGTTCGAGCCATGATCTTGGATATCCACACTTTTTTTAAACCTTTGAGAAAACAAAAATAGTAAAGTCTAGCTATTTCTCTTTAAAAAACTTTTTAAAATGGTTCGGCCTTTAACTTATCAAATCATATCTATCAGACAAACTTATTGGTATTTAAAAGCAACTATTTCAACAATTTCTTACATTTAAATACGGAGCGTGTCAAATCAATCAAACCAATCATCACGAAGACCTCTGCTGTTCCCAATCAAAAACAGTTTATTTTTTTTTCTATGGATCTGGTCGAACCAAACTTTTTTACGTCAAACTTGGTCTTCCAGTCTAAAACTGTCAATATTTAACAATAGTTAACAATTTTTCTCCAGGAAGGTCTGACAATATACGTCTAAATACAAAAAAAAAACATTGCAGAACAGTTTAGCATCACAATAGTAAATTGAATGCGGAAAAATTAACCTAGGCCCTAGCTTTTAATTTCTGGTAGAAATTTCTTGAATGAGGGCATGTTCGTTTGTGTACGTTTTTTTCGGCTATTTTTTTAAGGTTTTTTACTCTGAAAATTTGCTACATCGGCTTTTTTGTAGGTTTCAATAGCCGAAATTAAAATCACTTTTCACATTTTTTTTTCACGTTTTCAATAAATTCAAGCATGTTGCAATCTCATGGATTATTTCTGAAGGAACAAGTAAATACCATTTCACTTAATAAAAACTTTTACAAAGATTTTTCGTTAACTTATTTGCAAAATAACTCGACATGAAATGAAATTCCTTATATTTCGATAGAAGTTTTTATTACTAATAGTTTTGCTGCTTTGATGATCTCTAGCAACTGAAAAACAGAAAAGATTTGGGCCATTATCTTGGATATTCAAACTTTTTAATACCTTGAATATAAAATAGCAAATTCTGCTATTTTTTAATGAACTTTTTAAATTGGTTCGGCCTTTAATGCATCTCAATGTAGGTAAACAGAACTGTCCTTTGTAGAAGTAATCATCAGCAATTAAATTTATCATTTAAATATTAACTCCTCATATTGCACTGAAAAAGCGTGTTTTTTTGTATATAGCTAGCTACAATTAGTGATTCCATTTTCAACATCTGGCGAATCATCAGATTAAGTTGCACTCTTTAAGCAGTTTTTTAAAATAATTTTCTCTAGAAGCAATGCTTGTTGCGATAAGCGGACCAATGCAACATTGTTTAAAACAGGTAGCGGTTTTGTACGCAAACTGTTCATGTGTATCACTCTTCAAAGTTGTGAAAAAATGCAGAGAAATAGGTTGCTCCGGCATGCACTGCAAGCGGCAAGCAGTTGTTTGATAATAATTTTTGCAAAATTTTGTCAGAAGACTTTATGACTGAAAGGTCCTGTTTAGTTGAATTTCTATAACTCTCTTTAGTTGGTATGTTTTCTACACCCAGTTTGTAATATAACAGAAACTCTTGTTAAAATATAAAAAGGTAGAAATAAGGACGATAAAGCTTTCAGAAGCAGAAATTTGTAAATCCACACTTTTTAGAGTCCTAGAAGAATTTCAGAATCTAAATGTCAAGTATCAATTCCACGTCTAGATTTTTTTTGCATATGCTTGCTTCAAAAGAATGCAGCTCTATACAACAAATGTGAGTTGGTTTTCATTTCGAAAAACAAACGTATCTTCTAAATGTAGTTTTTTTTTAAAAAAAATTATAGACTACAAATTAGTTATCACGTCAATTCCAAAGTTTTGCTCAACTGGTAGCTGCTTAGGGATCTGGTTCTAAAGAAAATACTCGGTGGTTGTTTCCCAGTTTCTGGTTGACCCGTTACTGTTTTCACAAAAAAAAATTCTTCTTACTAACTTTTTTTTTCTCAGACTGCCTTTTTCTTGCTGCGCAAAGCTTTAAAAGCTCGTCTATGCAACTGGGTTAATATCAGTAACAACCTTCGAGCAAGTCTGGTACTCAGGGCCAGAATCTTGCTTGCAATTCAATTTTGTTGTTCAACTGATATTTTTGAAAGACATGGCTTAAAATTAAACGTTTGAAGAATTGTAGAACTGTAGAATTGTAGAGTCGTTGAATAAAAATTTGACATCAAATTACAACATCTCTCGTGTTGTTTGTCTGCGATATTACTGGTTTTCTGTTTTCGTAGTTAGTTTTTTTCTAGCCAAAAATTCTTTTTGATCAACTAACTTCAATGCGATAAGATTTCGGTTGACTTAAGGAAAAACTTTTTCAGACTAAAAATCAAATATTTTGTCAATTTCTCAAAAAAAACGCATAACCTAACAAAGCAGTCTATGGAATATTAATTACTGCGCAGTGTTATCGTTGCTCTCGCAATCAAGATTTTATAAACTATGAACACATTGATCTGTTGAATTGTAGGATATTGCAGCATGGTCTCATAAAGAACTTCTCTTATTTTATCTACCTCTTTAAATATGACCAGAATAGTAGAAAAGTAAAAAAATTGTTTCTGTATAGGTTAAGCGCGACTCTAGTAAAGCAGAAATTGAGAAGTTGGAAAAAATCTTTCAAGATTATGAATTCACTTGCAAGACGATGCTATACAATTTCTTGAAAAAATAATAGAAAAATAAAAATAAGAAATAAACGAAAATTACTTCAGCTTGAGGAACCCTACAGCCAAAACATGCAATACCAATCTCGTCGAGAATTGATTAAAAACAGAGTTTTTTCCCAAGTTTTCGTTGTACAACAATTAGTTTCCCTTAATCTTTGAGCCTGTCATCATTCTTTTTCGCCAAAGGTTAACACAAATAAACATTAAACAATTTTCGCCCGATGAAAAATCGAAATCAAATGCGCAATGCCCCTTTTCGATATCTGCTGAGGGTTGAGGTTCCGCTCGATCATGTTCTCCCACCATTCATGGTACAGGCTAGGGTAGAGCCCACGTTCGTTCACGTTATCCCACTGTAGACGGCGCCGTCCCATTCATCACTTTGTGCGAGTGTGACGAGGAAAATAATCAGAACAATTTTTCAATGTATTTCAAATCGATTTGATCAAATCTAGAAAGAAAAATGATGAACATTTAACGGTTTCAAGCGCTATCTATCTCTATCCCAGGTTGAGGTCCCAGACGGAAGCAAGTATGTCCAGACCGAAGATGAACGCACGAGGGGGGCGTCGTGCGTTCAAAATTACATAGTCTGGAAACATCAAAAACGCACGAAAGTCTAAACATGAACGCACGAAAGTCTGTCGAACGCACGAAAGTCTGGACATGAACGCACGAAAGTTTGTCGAACGCACGAAAGTCTGGACATGAACGCACGAAAGTCTGGACCTGAACGCACGAATTTTAGTGCGTTCATGATCAGACTGTCGTACGAGAGTCTGGACATGAACGCACGCATTTTTGTGCGTTCATGATCAGACTCTCGTACGAGAGTCTGATCATGAACGCACAAAAATTCGTGCGTTCATGTCCAGACTAAAAAACTAACCTTATGCTTGTAGATGCCCATTGAAGATGAAGATGCCAGGGTTCCATGAGTCCACAAA
This sequence comes from Convolutriloba macropyga, assembly GCF_964194025.1. Taxonomy (NCBI): domain Eukaryota; kingdom Metazoa; phylum Xenacoelomorpha; order Acoela; family Convolutidae; genus Convolutriloba; species Convolutriloba macropyga. Next base: position 1,791,289 of record NC_134476.1, read on the forward strand.
TCCACATATAAAGTCTTTTTTACGTGAGGTACATGAACATCTTTATACTAATAGTAGACATCCTTTTTTGCTGGCGTGAGCAAAATTCTATGTGCCTATCTATCAGTATTAAGAATAAAATAAACCTCTAATAAGACTTTTTTTTATCAGACTTTTTTTGACACTCATTCAAGAAAGCTAAAAGCAACATAAACATATATCATACATCATAAACACACATCATAGACTCAAACCAGAAGACCGAAGCGAGACAATAAATTCAATAATTGCAATTTAAACGAAATAATAGCAACTTTCCGTATGAAAAACTAACTTTTCTCCTAGGCAAGCTATATCAAAAATTCTTTTTGTACTAGACTCTCACTACACATGGGATACCCCATACCAAGTTTGGTTAGATTTGGACAACTCCTTGACCCGATCAAAAAGACCTATTTTTAAAATTCGTTAATTGCGAAATTCGCAAATTTCCGTATGAAAAACTAACTTTTTTCCTAGGCAAGCTATAGCAAAAATTCTTTCTGTGCTAGACTCTAAATACAAATGGGATACCCCATACCAAGTTTGGTTAGATTTGGACAACTCCTTGACCCGATCAAAAAGACCTATTTTTAAAATTCGTTATTTGCGAAATTCGCAAATTTCCGTATGAAAAACTAACTTTTTTCCTAGGCAAGCTATAGCAAAAATTCTTTCTGTGCTAGACTCTAACTTTAAATGGGATACCCCATACCAAGTTTGGTTAGATTTGGACAACTCCTTGACCCGATCAAAAAGACCTATTTTTAAAATTCGTTATTTGCGAAATTCGCAAATTACCGTATGAAAAACTAACTTTTTTCCTAGGCAAGCTATAGCAGAAATTCTTTTCGTTGTAGATTCTATATACACTTGAGATACTCCATACCGAGTTTCGTTCGATTTGGACAACTCCTCGACCTGACGAAATAGACCTATTTTTAAAATTCAATAATTGCAATTTAAACGAAATAATAGCAACTTTCCGTATGAAAAACTAACTTTTCTCCTAGGCAAGCTATATCAAAAATTTTTTTTGTACTAGACTCTCACTACACATGGGATACCCCATACCAAGTTTGGTTAGATTTGGACAACTCCTTGACCCGATCAAAAAGACCTATTTTTAAAATTCGTTAATTGCGAAATTCGCAAATTTCCGTATGAAAAACTAACTTTTTTCCTAGGCAAGCTATAGCAAAAATTCTTTCTGTGCTAGACTCTAACTACAAATGGGATACCCCATACCAAGTTTGGTTAGATTTGGACAACTCCTTGACCCGATCAAAAAGACCTATTTTTAAAATTCGTTATTTGCGAAATTCGCAAATTTCCGTATGAAAAACTAACTTTTTTCCTAGGCAAGCTATAGCAAAAATTCTTTCTGTGCTAGACTCTAACTACAAATGGGATACCCCATACCAAGTTTGGTTAGATTTGGACAACTCCTTGACCCGATCAAAAAGACCTGTTTTTAAAATTCGTTATTTGCGAAATTCGCAAATTTCCGTATGAAAAACTAACTTTTTTCCTAGGCAAGCTATAGCAAAAATTCTTTCTGTGCTAGACTCTAACTACAAATGGGATACCCCATACCAAGTTTGGTTAGATTTGGACAACTCCTTGACCCGATCAAAAAGACCTATTTTTGAAATTCGTTATTTGCGAAATTCGCAAATTTCCGTATGAAAAACTAACTTTTTTCCTAGGCAAGCTATAGCAGAAATTCTTTTTGTACTAGACTCTCACTACACATGGGATACCCCATACCAAGTTTGGTTAGATTTGGACAACTCCTTGACCCGATCAAAAAGACCTATTTTCAAAATTCGTTATTTGCGAAATTCGCAAATTTCCGTATGAAAAACTAACTTTTTTCCTAGGCAAGCTATAGCAAAAATTCTTTCTGTGCTAGACTCTAACTACAAATGGGATACCCCATACCAAGTTTGGTTAGATTTGGACAACTCCTTGACCCGATCAAAAAGACCTATTTTTAAAATTCGTTATTTGCGAAATTCGCAAATTTCCGTATGAAAAACTAACTTTTCCTAGGCAAGCTATAGCAAAAATTCTTTTTGTTTTACAATCTAGATACACATGGGATACTCCATACCCAGTTTGGTCCCATTTCAACAACTCCTTGATCCGACGAAAAAGACCTATTTTTAAAATTATAATCGCAAAATTATTCGAAATAATAGCAAATTTCCGTATGAAAAACTAACTTTTTTCCTAGGCAAGCTATAGCAAAAATTCTTTTTGTTTTACACTTTACATACACTGGGGATACTCCATACCCAGTTTGGTCCCATTTCAACAACTCCTTGACCCGGTCAAAAAGACCTATTTTTAAAAATATGTATTTGAAATAATAGCAAATTTCCGTATGAAAAACTAACTTTTTTCCTAGGCAAGCTATACCAAAAATTCCTTTTGTTTTACACTCTAGGTATACATGGGATACTCCATTCCCAGTTTGGTCCCATTTCAACAACTCCTTGACCCGACGAAAAAGACCTATTTTTAAAATTATTTATTTGAAACAATTACAAATTTCCGTATGAAAAACTAACTTTTTTCCTAGGCAAGCTATAGCAAAAAATCTTTTTGTTTTAGACTCTAGGCAAACAGGGGATACTCCATGCCGAATTTGGTTCGATTTGGACGACTCCTTGATTCGACGAAATAGACCAATTTTTAAAATTCAATAATTGCAATTTATTCGAAATAATTGCAACTTTCCGTATGAAAAACTAACTTTTTTGCTAGTCAAGCTATAGCAAAAATTCTTTTTGTTTTAGACTCTAGTTACCCATGGGATACTCGATACCGAGTTTGGTTCGATTTGGACAACTCCTTGACCCGATCAAAAGACCTATTTTTAAAATTCAATAATTGCAATTTAAACGAAATAATCTTAACTTTCCGTATGAAAAACTAACTTTTTTCCTAGGCAAGCTATAGCAAAAATTCCTTTTGTTTTACAATCTACATACACTGGGGATACTCCATACCCAGTTTGGTCCCATTTCAACAACTCCTTGACCCGGTCAAAAAGACCTATTTTTAAAATTATGTGTTTGAAATAATAGCAAATTTCCGTATGAAAAACTAACTTTTTTCCTAGGCAAGCTATACCAAAAATTCCTTTTATTTTACACTCTAGGTATACATGGGATACTCCATACCCAGTTTGGTCCCATTTCAACAACTCCTTGACCCGACGAAAAAGACCTATTTTTAAAATTAAAATCGCAAAATTATTCGAAATAATAGCAAATTTCCGTATGAAAAACTAACTTTTTTCCCAGGCAAGCAATAGCAAAAATTCTTTCCGTTCTACACTCTAGGTATACATGGGATACTCCATACCCAGTTTGGTCCCATTTCAACAACTCCTTGACCCGACGAAAAAGACCTATTTTTAAAATTATTTATTTGAAACAATTACAAATTTCCGTATGAAAAACTAACTTTTTTCCTAGGCAAGCTATAGCAAAAAATCTTTTTGTTTTAGACTCTAGGCAAACAGGGGATACTCCATGCCGAGTTTGGTTCGATTTTGACGACTCCTTGATTCGACGAAATAGACCAATTTTTAAAATTCAATAATTGCAATTTATTCGAAATAATTGCAACTTTCCGTATGAAAAACTAACTTTTTTGCTAGTCAAGCTATAGCAAAAATTCTTTTTGTTTTAGACTCTAGTTACCCATGGGATACTCGATACCGAGTTTGGTTCGATTTGGACAACTCCTTGACCCGATCAAAAAGACCTATATTTAAAATTCGTTATTTGCGAAATTCGCAAATTTCCGTATGAAAAACTAACTTTTTTTTCCTAGGCAAGTTATAGCAAAAATTCTTTTTGTTTTAGACTCTAGGCAAACAGGGGATACTCCATGCCGAGTTTGGTTCGATTTGGACAACTCCTTGACCCGATCAAAAAGACCTATTTTTAAAATTCAATAATTGCAATTTAAACGAAATAATCTTAACTTTCCGTATGAAAAACTAACTTTTTTCCTAGGCAAGCTATAGCAAAAATTCTTTTTGTTTTAGACTCTAACTACACTGTGGATACTCCATGCCAAGTTTGGTTAGATTTGGACAACTCCTTGACGCGATCAAAAAGACCTATTTTTAAAATTCGTTATTTGCGAAATTCGCAAATTTCCGTATGAAAAACTAACTTTTTTTCTAGGCAAGCTATAGCAAAAATTCTTTCTGTGCTAGACTCTAACTACAAATGGGATACCCCATACCAAGTTTGGTTAGATTTGGACAACTCCTTGTCCCGATCAAAAAGACCTATTTTTAAAATTCGTTATTTGCGAAATTCGCAAATTTCCGTATGAAAAACTAACTTTTTTCCTAGGCAAGCTATAGCAAAAATTCTTTCTGTGCTAGACTCTAACTACAAATGGAATACCCCATACCAAGTTTGGTTAGATTTGGACAACTCCTTGACCCGATCAAAAAGACCTATTTTTAAAATTCGTTATTTGCGAAATTCGCAAATTTCCGTATGAAGAACTAACTTTTTTCCTAGGCAAGCTATAGCAAAAATTCTTTTTGTTTTAGACTCTACCTATACTGGGGATACTCCATACCGAGTTTGGTTCCATTTGGACAACTCCTTGACCCGATAAAAAAGAACTATTTTTAAAATTCGCTATTCGCGAAATTCGCAACTTTCCCTATGAAAAACTAACTTTTTTCCTAGGCAAGCTATAGCAAAAATTCTTTCAGTTTTACACTCTAGGTAAACATGGGATACTCCATACCCACTTTGGTCCCATTTCAACAACTCCTTGACCCGATCAAAAAGACCTATTTTTAAAATTCCTTATTTGCGAAATTCGCAAATTTCCGTATGAAAAAATAACTTTTTTCCTAGGCAAGCTATAGCAAAAATTCTTTCTGTGCTAGACTCTAACTACAAATGGGATACCCCATACCAAGTTTGGTTAGATTTGGACAACTCCTTGACCCGATCAAAAAGACCTATTTTTAAAATTCGTTATTTGCGAAATTCGCAAATTTCCGTATGAAGAACTAACTTTTTTCCTAGGCAAGCTATAGCAAAAATTCTTTTTGTTTTAGACTCTACCTACACTGGGGATACTCCATACCGAGTTTGGTTCCATTTGGACAACTCCTTGACCCGATAAAAAAGAACTATTTTTAAAATTCGCTATTCGCGAAATTCGCAACTTTCCCTATGAAAAACTAACTTTTTTCCTAGGCAAGCTATAGCAAAAATTCTTTCAGTTTTACACTCTAGGTAAACATGGGATACTCCATACCCACTTTGGTCCCATTTCAACAACTCCTTGACCCGATCAAAAAGACCTATTTTTAAAATTCCTTATTTGCGAAATTCGCAAATTTCCGTATGAAAAACTAACTTTTTTCCTAGGCAAGCTATAGCAAAAATTCTTTTTGTCTTAGACTCTAACGACACTGGGGATACTCCAAGCCAAGTTTGGTTAGATTTGGACAACTCCTTGACCCGATCAAAAAGACCTATTTTTAAAATTCGTTATTTGCGAAATTCGCAAATTTCCGTATGAAAAAATCTAACTTTTTTCCTAGGCAAGCTATAGCAAAAATTCTTTTCGTTGTAGATTCTATATACACTTGGGATACTCCATACCGAGTTTCGTTCGATTTGGACAACTCCTCGACCTGACGAAATAGACCTATTTTTAAAATTATTTATTTGAAATAATTGCACAATTCCGTATGAAAAACTAACTTTTTTCCTAGGCAAGCTATAGCAAAAATTCTTTCTGTGCTAGACTCTAACTACAAATGGGATACCCCATACCAAGTTTGGTTAGATTTGGACAACTCCTTGACCCGATCAAAAAGACCTATATTTAAAATTCGTTATTTGCGAAATTCGCAAATTTCCGTATGAAAAACTAACTTTTTTCCTAGGCAAGCTATAGCAAAAATTCTTTTCGTTGTAGGTTCTATATACACTGGGATACTCCATGCCGAGTTTGGTTCCATTTGGACAACTCCTTGATCCGACGAAAAAGACCTATTTTTAAAATTATAATCGCAAAATTTTTCGAAATAATAGCAAATTTCCGTATGAAAAACTAACTTTTTTCCTAGGCAAGCTATAGCAAAAATTCTTTTTGTTTTAGACTCTAGGTAAACAGGGGATACTCCATGCCGAGTTTGGTTTGATTTGAACAACTCCTTGATCCGACGAAATAGACCTATTTTTAAAATTGAATAATTGCAATGTATTCGAAATAATTAAAACTTTCCGTATGAAAAACTAACTTTTTTCCTAGGCAAGCTATAGCAAACATTCTCTTCGTTTTACACTCTAAATATACTGGTGATACTCCATACCGAGTTCGGTTTGATTTGGACAACTCCTTGACCCGATCAAAAATACCTATTTTTAAAATTCGTTATTCGCAAAATTCCATATGCGAACCTAACTTTTTTCCTAGGCAAGTTATAGCCGAAATTCCTTTTGTCCTAGTCTTTAATTACACAAAGAGCACTCCATACCGAGTTTAGTTCAATTTCAACAACTCAATGACCAATTCAAAAATACTATATTTCAAAATTAATTATTTGAACTAATCGCAAATTTCCGTATGAAGACCTAATATCTTTCCTAGAACAAACTATACCAAAAATTCTTGCCCATTTTAGGAATTATACACCAACCTGGAAATCTCGAATGCCAAATTTGTCTTGCATCATGTTTAAAATAAATAGATCTGATTGAAGAACTATTTTTAAAACGTTAAATTTCATTACACTAAAAGGCATTACGGAAGATCGTCATTATTCTAAACACAAAATGAAGTAACCAAAAATGAAACAAACAGAAGAGTTCATAACACACAAGGACTGGCTAGTTATGTTCAAAATGACGAAGCATTGTGATAAGATAACTTTCTTGATACTGAAAATAGAACATTTTGTATTTAATGGCCATTAGAGGCACTTCAATCTTTTCCTCAGTATCCTCTACAATAAAACCGAATGACACGACGCGTTGAGCTTCAGTTTTCACAAGCTTCAATTTTTTTACAATTTTCAGTTTACGAAGGATGCAACTTCTAGAAGTGCTTTCGAAAAAGAAAAGAATTTCTCCAGTCACAAACTCATCTTCTGCCCAAACCGCAACATATTTATCCGCGAGACATCCTCGTCCATAGGCAGCAGATGATAAGAAAAAGTCTCCCCAATAGCGACAAAATAATTTTGTTTGAGGACGTTCCCGACGAAATTTTCTCGTATCTGTGTTGTCTACAAAGCTGTACGCTTCATCAAATTTCTTCTTCTGGAGAAAATCAGTCAGCATTGAGGTGAGACAGTCCTCTTTTAATTTCATTGTCGCAATCATTTTTGCTCTTATGAACCGCCATACCATTAGCTGACATTGATTAACAGTTCCCGTGAGCGGAGCAATAAGCAGCCTATTGGCAGACTCGAACATTGCAGCAGAGGTAGTAAATAAAGGCCCGATGTTTTTTGCCTGCCAACCTAGATGCCGCAAGAGGTGAAAATTTATAGATTCCATCTTGTTTGTCTTTTCTGCCATGCTCACACAGAACTCGGAAAGTAGCCTCTCGCAAAAATCAGCGTTTTTGCTTGATTCGTAGAGTTCGCGGATCGAGAAAACCAATTTATTTAAATCAGTCTCGTCGCTTTTTCTCTCATCGCCAAATAAGTAAAGAGGGAAAACTATTGGAGACAGATAAAGCAACATTACTTTGACTTCTTTCGCTTTAAAATTGCTGAGAGCATCAAGAGGTCTAATCATATTTTTGAATTCTTTCGGTACATCTAGAGAAGCGAGAAAGGAATTGATTTCTTCTCTATGATGCGGCCTCATCCTTTCATAATGATAGAGCAGAAGATCTTTTCCCACACCAAGAAACAATTGATGCATGGGATCAACTGGCGACGAAAGGGGCAAATTTGAGATAATGTCAAAAGCTTTGCTAAGACCTTTTACTCCATGGGTTTTGACTTCGCAATCTGCATTTCAACCCAGTCGTTCTTTCAATTTTTCAACGCTGCCTTTTTCTAATTCCTGTACATTCATCAAATGAGAACTAAAGGAACGCATGACAAAAACTTCATCATGAGGGTATCGATGAGCACCTCCAACATGGTTCCCTCTCTGTGTACACAGTGTGCACCCGTAGTAGCCGTTGCACTGTTTCATTTTTAACACCTTTGACTTGGCAATGAGGTCTGCAACAAACAAAATGGGCTCAAAAGTAACCGACACACAGGCCCCCTTGAATTCAATTTATTCATCGACTGACAATTCTTTCTGCACATGCTCAAACACAACATCAAAATCGGGATAGCCTGCTCCAACAAAAAGAGCTCCAAGTACCAGATTTTTGAAAAGTTGGCGCTGCTTAGGAGGTAAGTCGGCAATCGCAAAGAACATGGGCCAAGCTGAAGCCATCGGTGTTTTACAAACATTAGCTCCATCTGTGTTGACAATTAGCCTGATCTTCAATCGCTGCTTTTCTATTCGCAACTTTGGCATCAGAATATCCTTTCCATCTTCTTTGTCTTTGGCGTACTTAAAAATGTCGGCAAGCGAATCTCTCAGAATATTGAGAAGAAGTGGACGAAAACTGAGGAGAATCAATTCACCATTATGAAAAGACTGCTTGCTCGACTGATATTTGGCGCAAATGTTTTCGAATTGTTTTCTAAAAGCCCATGGGGAAATTGTCTGACCAGCAAAAAGCAACTGATCTCGTTTTAGAAGATCGCTCAGAAGTGCGTCAGAACCGTTATGCAACGATACAATAGCCAATAGGGACGCCGCTAAATTTGTGGCTGAAGCACCTGCTATTTCAAATAATTGGTTTTCTTCATCCGCTTCCTGAGTACCACTTTCAGCGCCTTCTTCAATAAGAGAGTAATCTCTGAATAAATCAATTCCATGATTGAACTCTTCGCTCTGCTCGAAAGAAAGGCTAATCACTACAACTAACGTCTGAACCAACTTCATCATCTTCCTGTTCCAACTCTTCACTTTCAGTTAACTCCCATTCTGGATCTGGACTTTTCATGACGGAAATGGAGCTAGTCTCTGAAACGATACTAGCATTTGAGTCTTCGTTGTAAAATGTGGCTAGATCAACTAGCAAGGAGCCACGCTCATCATCTTTCATTACTTTTATCCGAGGCTTTGCAATCCGCTTTCGTTTTGGTGGCCTGTCATTTAAATTATCTTGCTGTACGGACTCTGTCACGACTTGCATGCCATGTTTTGATTCATGCCCACAAAGACAAAACATGTTGTTCGTACCAAAAAAGTCGTCGTTATAATAAGTTAACAGCTCTTCTCCATCCTTGATTTCGCTTAGAGCTCTTAGACGCACGCATTCTCTTCCGCGGAAGCCACTTTTCATGTAATAGTCGCAATTGGGTACGCATGAATGATTCGCCCATCTTGCAACTCCGAATACTAATTTCTCGCCCTCCATCGACGACCAGTCATCAATCTCGTGGCCTTTTGATTTCCTGCCCAACAATCCAACAGCGCAATTGATTTCCCCGCACTTGATGGTATTTCCACTTCGGTTAACTAAGCAATACCCGCCAAATTTATCCGGTTCAATTCTCAATCCAAAATCAACCGCAGATTTGTAAATGTCTTCCATGTCTGTATGCAATTTTTTGAATTTTCTATCGGTGTTTAATAGATTCATGTAGCTTTCTTTAGAGAGTAGATTTGTTAGAGCGTGAACTTCGTGTTCAGAGTGTTCAAGAAAATGTCCCGCAACATATCCTTCGACTTGAGCAAGCTTTTCACACTGGTCCATAGAGCATTTTAAACGATTGAACCATGATTGAAGCATTAAAGCAAAAATTCAAAATCTTTGATTGTTGTGCAAGAATTAAAAATGAAGAAAAAATGAGATTGAAAAAGCAGAAAACTGATTTGATCAAAATCATCTTCTAGAAGCTAACAAGTGCCAAAACATTAGGTCATTGAAAAATGACAACAGCATTAAAAGTAAAGTAAATCACAAACTGCTAATCATTATCAAACTTAATAGGGCGCACATTTTTCACAAATTGTTAAAATTGAGAATGTCTTTGAAAACTATTGCACAATTCACAATACACATTCAACCGAAAACGGTAACAATTATAGGTTCTCATCATTCTGCTCTGCATTTAACTTCAATTCTAGCAATATCTTTAACTCTTCTAACTCGCGACATCTACAGTTGGGGCTTTAACTGGAATCATTTCCAAAGCTATCATCAATAGCAGCCAGGGTTACATCTGCAGTGTTCTCACTCATCTGGACTCGATTCAGATAGCTTTGTCTCTCTCTTCCAGCCTGATTTGCGGAGTCCCTCGCTTTTCGCAGTGCCATATGGGGCGTTAGCGGATACTTCTGGGTTACAACATCTAAGCAAGAGAACGCTTTGCTGGTTATAAACAATCCCATATAAAGAACAAGTCAGAAGTACTTAAAACTCGAGCAGTTATTTTGAAGCATGTAGTTTTATATTATTGTGCTAAAACAAATGAAAATCTGTTAGAAAAAGTTGAGAACGAACCTTCAAAGATAGCAATTTTGTCTCTTGGAGCTTTGATGCGGCCCAGAGAGCGTTCACTGCCAATCATATCTTTAACCAAGCCATCAACACCGAAGATAGTTCGCCGCAAGCACCGACCAAGTTGTGTTGGATGAGCATTCGCTTTCAACGTCTTCATTAGGTCGTCACCCTCAAAATCCACGCGATGGACAGGATAAGCTTCCAACAATTCCGGAACATCATCAATACTTTGGAAACCCGACTTTTGAAGTAGGGAAACTTCATTTACGTCCTCAACCTAAAACTTTTAAAGTTCAAAAGGGCTCAAAAATTAACAACAGGAGAGAAAGAACAAAAATACCATTTTGTTGAGCTCTCCCAATAGCTTCCTTCTTTTCTTGTCGTGCCTAGTCTTGATTGATTTCCCGACTTCTTCAGCCCGTTGCATTCTCTTTTCGTGACCTTTCATAAACGCCTCGAAATCCTTGCACATGGCAGGAGCACCCTAGAAAAAAATGCTGACAACCACTTGAGAAAAAGAGTACCTAAAACTTGCAAGACAGCCAAAACTTTTCATTGCACAAACTTTTGAAAGCAAATCAAGTTAGCTTTAGTTACCTTTTTGTCTGCAGACACTACAGCTTTTTCTTGGAACAGAAGTCGCGGGACCACAGCATTTTCTTCTCTGGCTGAAATTGGCGCTTCCACAATAACTGCAGCCGTTTCATCTTGAAGATTTGAGGCCGTTGCAACTATTGGTGAGTCTTGGGAGAAGAACGAAGGAGATTCAGGCACAAAGTCAACAGGCAAATGAGTCACACTGCTTTTCTTTGGCTTGGAATTCAATTCTGGAGAGACAGAACTGAGAAACGTTGGTGGCAAACCTCTCATGACCCTTTCAGAAGTCAATTTCTTGTGCAATCTCACTTCATCTGCGGGACCATGACCCAAATAAAGCATTCGATGAGTCCCACGGTTGTGTCTGATAAATTCACTCTGTCGTGGTTTCAGTGCAATTTTATCTTCATCTGAGTAACCTCTTGGCCAAGCTTTACTGTTTAGCGTAGTAGATACACAAGCTTTTTGATAAAAAAAGCAAAACAAGGTATTCCGATACTGATAACGGATACTCCTCTCAACCTGTACTTCCGGATCGGTTTCAAATTCCGGCTTCTTAACTTGCCTTTTAGGACGGTCTTTCGAACTTGAGGTTTCCATAGGTCTGAAAGACACAAGACAACTTAGCTCACTTTAGACATAAAGAAGTTTAAAAAGGTTATCATATGAGTATAAAGACAACGAAACGAGGTCTTGTTGGTATTAGATACTCCACTGACTTTAAGTGAAAACAAAACGGAACCTCTTTACTGATTGAATTTGAATAAAAAGATACTATAAAATTCATCGTGAGTAGAAATTTGAAGAAATTTTGTTAAGCACCACTTTCTAAACAATTTTATAACTTTAAGTTAAAAAAAGAACAATCTAAACAATAGCAAAAAATTTAAAAGACTTTTGAACTACACCATACTATACACAAAGTAAAACGCAACCTTTTTCTGAGTAAGTGCCAATTTTCATTTCGATTTTTTGTCCTCTTTTTTGTTCTGATAGAGCTCTTTCTTCTTCCCTTTCGCATCTTCGCTGTATTTACCTTTGCTTTCGAGCCGCTGCTTTGCATTTAACCCCGCCTTATTTGCCGCTTTTTTCGCCTGAGATCTTGCGTCGGGGAAGTTGTCATTTGGGAATTTTCTCTGGACTGCTCCTGAAAAGAACAAATTAGGGTGCTGCGCACTCATTTTGCAAATAACTTCGGAATGTTAAAAATTTTGGAGATTTCTTACGAAAAAAGACGAGCATTGATTCCTTTGATGCACAAACTCTTCCGCCTGACATGTTTTTGGATGGCAATATCATCGCGTACGCTAAACCATCAACTCCGTATATCCATTTGCGCAGCGCTAAACCGTATTCTGAAGCTTTATGGCCACTGTAGATGTGGTCAAGTTTCTTGCCGTTCAATCCAAACTGAACGGGAGGTTTTGTCTCAATCAAACGAAATAGCAAAGCTTCCTCCAATTCCTCCTGCTCTACAAAATGTTCAGTTTCGTCATTTTGTCTATTTGGCACAACTGGAAGAAGAGAGCTGTCTTGAAAGCCGTCAATTGCTGCGAGAGAATCAGTCACCTTTAAAAACACCGAGGGTATTTTCTACAGAAACGAAGATTAAAATAAAAAACGTCAAAAAACAACTCACGATTGTATTTAATTTCCGTTTAATGTTGTTCACATCTTCCATCGACTGACTTGTCGTGCTCTCTAGAAGTGTCACCATATCAGACATCCTCTTTTCGTTTTCCAACAGAACTTCCGAAAACTTCTTGTGATCGGGGCAGCACTAACAAAAGAAAAAAGAGGAGTCAAAATAATTTAGCGAACAAATATAAGTTAAATTGGTTAAAACGGATAAAAAAATTTTCGAATAAAATAAACGCACCAAAACAACTTCACCCTTGGGCAATTTTGAGGGTAGCTTAACAGTCACATCGCTTCTTTCTTCGCCTATTTCTTCACTGTCATCAATGAAAGCTTCTGGATCATCAAGCTTGAGCTGTTTCCGCAGTTCGAGAAGATCTTTTTCATAATTATCAGTGCCATGTCTGATTACTTTGTACAAATGCCAGTCATTGTTAATAAACAATCTAGTTTCAGCGCCTGTCGTTCGCTTGAATTTATCGCATTGACTTAGATATCCCCAGGCATCTGATTCAGAATCAATGATACGAGCATCATTTTTCTCAACACTCATGACTAGCCAAAAGTACTTGGGATCCATTTTCAAGACCTGAAATAAAAGAAACGATGATGCATAAATGAAGACGGTACACAATTGAGTCGGAACTAAGATCTAATAAACTGTGACACAAACTTAACCGCTAAACTTTTGATTACACTTTATAGTAAACAAAACATTGGCTGATAGATCACGAAACAATAACAATCAGAATTTAGGACAATTAAGTATATCTTTCTAAAAGAATCTACAAGCTGGCATATCTGCAACGGGCTTCTCAAATACCATTTGGTATATAATCGCTCAAATCTGATGAGTGCACAGAAGCTGTTGAGGGAAAGCTGTCATCTGCAGTTGAGTCAACCACTTCAATGTTAGCTTTTTCAAGCTCGGTAACTCGCTTAGTTAACTGCTCAATTTGCTTTTTAAGTTCACAAATTTCACTCCAAACGTTATCCGCTGTTTGCCTTTCTTGGTTCTCCTCAATACTGCTTAAACGAGGCTTTTCAAATAAAAATTTTTTCCCTTTTATGACAATTCTGCTTTGCAGCATCTTTGAAACTGAAAAATAAACATATTATTTCAAAAAAAAATGATCCCATGAAATCAATCAAACAAGTCCTTCAAATCAAATTCAAGATGTTGCACTCCTTTGAAATTCGCTTCCACAGTGGCATTTCAATACTTAGTTCGGCCAAACTTTGACATCTCTATGACCAATTCAAAAATACTCTTTCAAAATTAATTATTTGAAATAATCGCAGATTTCCGTATGAAAAACTAACTTTTTTCCTAGGCAAGCTATAGCAAAAATTCTTTTTGCTTTAGACTCTAGGTATACATGGGATACTCCATACCCAGTTTGGTCCCATTTCAACAACTCCTTGATCCGACGAAATAGACCTATTTTTAAAACTCAATAATTGCAATTTCTTCGAAATAATTGCAACTTTCCGTATGAAAAACTAACTTTTTTGCTAGTCAAGTTATAGCAAAAAATCTTTCTGTTTTCCACTCTAGGTATACATGGGATACTCCATACCCAGTTTGGTCCCATTTCAACAACTCCTTGATCCGACGAAATAGACCTATTTTTAAAACTCAATAATTGCAATTTCTTCGAAATAATTGCAACTTTCCGTATGAAAAACTAACTTTTTTGCTAGTCAAGTTATAGCAAAAATTCCTTTTGTTTTAAATTCTATATATACAGGGGATGCTCCATACCGAGTTTGGATTGATTTGAACAACTTCTTGACCCGATCAAAAAGACCTATTTTTAAAATTATTTATTTGAAATAATTGCTAATTTCCGTATGAAAAACTAACTTTTTTCCTAGGCAAGCCATAGCAAAAATTCTTTTTGTTTTAGACTCTAGGTAAACAGAGGATACGCCATGCCGAGTTTGGTTCGATTTGGACAACTCCTTGATTCGACGAAATAGACCAATTTTTAAAATTCAATAATTGCAATTTATTCGAAATAATTGCAACTTTCCGCATGAAAAACTAACTTTTTTCCTAGGCAAGCTATAGCAAAAATTCTTTCAGTTTTACACTCTAGGTAAACATGGGATACTCCATACCCAGTTTGGTCCCATTTCAACAACTCCTTGACCCGACGAAAAAGACCTATTTTTAAAATTATTTATTTGAAATAATTGCAAATTTCCGTATGAAAAACTAACTTTTTTCCTAGGCAAGCTATAGCAAAAATTCTTTCTGTTTTAGACTCTACATACACTGGGGATACTCCATACTGAGTTTGGTGTCATTTGGACAACTCCTTGACCCGATCAAAAAGACCTATTTTTAAAATTCGTTATTTGCGAAATTCGCAAATTTCCGTATGAAAAACTAACTTTTTTCCTAGGCAAGCTATAGCAAAAATTCTTTTTGTTTTAGACTCTACCTACACTGGGGATACTCCATACCGAGTTTGGTTCCATTTGGACAACTCCTTGATCCGACGAAAAAGACCTATTTTTAAAATTATAATCGCAAAATTATTCGAAATAATAGCAAATTTCCGTATGAAAAACTAACTTTTTTCCTAGGCAAGCTATAGCAAAAAATCTTTCTGTGCTAGACTCTAACTACACATGGGATACCCCATACCAAGTTTGGTTAGATTTGGACAACTCCTTGACCCGATCAAAAAGACCTATTTTTAAAATTCGTTATTTGCGAAATTCGCAAATTTCCGTATGAAAAACTAACTTTTTTCCTAGGCAAGCTATAGCAGAAATTCTTTTCGTTGTAGATTCTATATACACTTGGGATACTCCATACCGAGTTTCGTTCGATTTGGACAACTCCTCGACCCGATCAAAAAGAACTATTTTTAAAATTCGCTATTCGCGAAATTCGCAACTTTCCGTATGAAAAACTAACTTTTTTCCTAGGCAAGCTATAGCAAAAATTCTTTCAGTTTTACACTCTAGGTAAACATGGGATACTCCATACCCACTTTGGTCCCATTTCAACAACTCCTTGACCCGATCAAAAAGACCTATTTTTAAAATTCCTTATTTGCGAAATTCGCAAATTTCCGTATGAAAAACTAACTTTTTTCCTAGGCAAGCTATAGCAAAAATTCTTTTTGTTTTAGACTCTAGATAAACAGGGGATACTCCATGCCGAGTTTGGTTCGATTTGGACAACTCCTTGATCCGACGAAATAGACCTATTTTTAAAATTATAATCGCAAAATTATTCGAAATAATAGCAAATTTCCGTATGAAAAACTAACTTTTTTCCTAGGCAAGCTATAGCAAAAATTCTTTTTGTTTTAGACTCTAGGTAAACAGGGGATACTCCGTGCCGAGTTTGGTTCGATTTGGACAACTCCTTGATTCGACGAAATAGACCAATTTTTAAAATTATTTATTTGAAATAATTGCAAAATTCCGTATGAAAAACTAACTTTTTTCCTAGGCAAGCTATAGCAAAATTTCTTTTCGTTTTAGACTCTACATACACTGGGGATACTCCATGCCGAGTTTGGTTCCATTTGGACAACTCCTTGATCCGACGAAAAAGACCTATTTTTAAAATTATTTATCTGAAATAATTGCAAAATTCCGTATGAAAAACTAACTTTTTTCCTAGGCAAGCTATAGCAAAATTTCTTTTTGTTTTAGACTCTACATACACTGGGGATACTCCATGCCGAGTTTGGTTCCATTTGGACAACTCCTTGATCCGACGAAAAAGACCTATTTTTAAAATTATTTATTTGAAATAATTGCAAAATTCCGTATGAAAAACTAACTTTTTTCCTAGGCAAGCTATAGCAAAAATTCTTTTTGTTTTAGACTCTACCTACACTGGGGATACTCCATACCGAGTTTGGTTCCATTTGGACAACTCCTTGATTCGACGAAATAGACCTATTTTTAAAATTGAATAATTGCAATTTAAACGAAATAATCGCAACTTTCGTATGAAAAACTAACTTTTTTCCTAGGCAAGCTATAGCACAAACTTCTTTTGCTTTAGACTCTACATACACTGGGGATACTCCATACCGAGTTTGGTTCCATTTGGACAACTCCTTGATCCGACGAAAAAGACCTATTTTTAAAATTATTTATTTGAAATAATTGCAAAATTCCGTATGAAAAACCAACTTTTTTCCTAGGCAAGCTATAGCAAAAATTCTTTTTGTTTTAGACTCTACCTACACTGGGGATACTCCATACCGAGTTTGGTTCCATTTGGACAACTCCTTGACCCGATCAAAAAGACCTATTTTTAAAATTAATTATTTGAAATAATTGCAAAATTCCGTATGAAAAACTGACTTTTTTCCTAGGCAAGCTATAGCAAAAATTCTTTTTGTTTTAGACTCTACATACACTGGGGATACTCCATACCGAGTTTGGTTCCATTTGGACAACTCCTTGATCCGACGAAAAAGCCCTTTTTTTAAAATTATTTATTTGAAATAATTGCAAAATTCCGTATGAAAAACTAACTTTTTTCCTAGGCAAGCTATAGCAAAAATTCTTTTTGTTTTAGACTCTACCTACACTGGGGATACTCCATACCGAGTTTGGTGCCATTTGGACAACTCCTTGATCCGACGAAAAAGACCTATTTTTAAAATTATTTATTTGAAATAATTGCAAAATTCCGTATGAAAAATTAACTTTTTTCCTAGGCAAGCTATAGCAAAAATTCTTTTTGTTTTAGACTCTACCTACACTGGGGATACTCCATACAGAGTTTGGTTCCATTTGGAAAACTCCTTGATCCGACGAAATAGACCTATTTTTAAAATTGAATAATTGCAATGTATTCGAAAAAATTAAAACTTTCCGTATGAAAAACTAACTTTTTTCCTAGGCAAGCTATAGCAAAAACTTCTTTTGCTTTAGACTCTACATACACTGGGGATACTCCATACCGAGTTTGGTTCCATTTGGACAACTCCTTGATCCGACGAAAAAGACCTATTTTTAAAATTATTTATTTGAAATAATTGCAAAATTCCGTATGAAAAACCAACTTTTTTCCTAGGCAAGCTATAGCAAAAATTCTTTTTGTTTTAGACTCTACCTACACTGGGGATACTCCATACCGAGTTTGGTTCCATTTGGACAACTCCTTGACCCGATCAAAAAGACCTATTTTTAAAATTATTTATTTGAAATAATTGCAAAATTCCGTATGAAAAACTAACTTTTTTCCTAGGCAAGCTATAGCAAAATTTTTTTTTGTTTTAGACTCTACCTACACTGGGGATACTCCATACCGAGTTTGGTTCCATTTGGACAACTCCTTGATCCGACGAAAAAGACCTATTTTTAAAATTATTTATTTGAAATAATTGCAAAATTCCGTATGAAAAACCAACTTTTTTCCTAGGCAAGCTATAGCAAAAATTCTTTTTGTTTTAGACTCTACCTACACTGGGGATACTCCATACCGAGTTTCGTTCCATTTGGACAACTCCTTGACCCGATCAAAAAGACCTATTTTTAAAATTAATTATTTGAAATAATTGCAAAATTCCGTATGAAAAACTGACTTTTTTCCTAGGCAAGCTATAGCAAAAATTCTTTTTGTTTTAGACTCTACATACACTGGGGATACTCCATACCGAGTTTGGTTCCATTTGGACAACTCCTTGATCCGACGAAAAAGACCTATTTTTAAAATTATTTATTTGAAATAATTGCAAAATTCCGTATGAAAAACTAACTTTTTTCCTAGGCAAGCTATAGCAAAAATTCTTTTTGTTTTAGACTCTACCTACACTGGGGATACTCCATACCGAGTTTGGTGCCATTTGGACAACTCCTTGATCCGACGAAAAAGACCTATTTTTAAAATTATTTATTTGAAATAATTGCAAAATTCCGTATGAAAAATTAACTTTTTTCCTAGGCAAGCTATAGCAAAAATTCTTTTTGTTTTAGACTCTACCTACACTGGGGATACTCCATACCGAGTTTGGTTCCATTTGGAAAACTCCTTGATCCGACGAAATAGACCTATTTTTAAAATTGAATAATTGCTATGTATTCGAAAAAATTAAAACTTTCCGTATGAAAAACTAACTTTTTTCCTAGGCAAGCTATAGCAAAAACTTCTTTTGCTTTAGACTCTACATACACTGGGGATACTCCATACCGAGTTTGGTTCCATTTGGACAACTCCTTGATCCGACGAAAAAGACCTATTTTTAAAATTATTTATTTGAAATAATTGCAAAATTCCGTATGAAAAACCAACTTTTTTCCTAGGAAAGCTATAGCAAAAATTCTTTTTGTTTTAGACTCTACCTACACTGGGGATACTCCATACCGAGTTTGGTTCCATTTGGACAACTCCTTGACCCGATCAAAAAGACCTATTTTTAAAATTATTTATTTGAAATAATTGCAAAATTCCGTATGAAAAACTAACTTTTTTCCTAGGCAAGCTATAGCAAAAATTCTTTTTGTTTTAGACTCTACCTACACTGGGGATACTCCATACCGAGTTTGGTTCCATTTGGACAACTCCTTGACCCGATCAAAAAGACCTATTTTTAAAATTAATTATTTGAAATAATAGCAAAATTCCGTATGAAAAACTCACTTTTTTCCTAGGCAAGCTATAGCAAAAATTCTTTTTGTTTTAGACTCTACATACACTGGGGATACTCCATACCGAGTTTGGTTCCATTTGGACAACTCCTTGATCCGACGAAAAAGACCTATTTTTAAAATTATTTATTTGAAGTAATTGCAAAATTCCGTATGAAAAACTAACTTTTTTCCTAGGCAAGCTATAGCAAAAATTCTTTTTGTTTTAGACTCTACCTACACTGGGGATACTCCATACCGAGTTTGGTTCCATTTGGACAACTCCTTGACCCGATCAAAAAGACCTATTTTTAAAATTAATTATTTGAAATAATTGCAAAATTCCGTATGAAAAACTGACTTTTTTCCTAGGCAAGCTATAGCAAAAATTCTTTTTGTTTTAGACTCTACATACACTGGGGATACTCCATACCGAGTTTGGTTCCATTTGGACAACTCCTTGATCCGACGAAAAAGACCTATTTTTAAAATTATTTATTTGAAATAATTGCAAAATTCCGTATGAAAAACTAACTTTTTTCCTAGGCAAGCTATAGCAAAAATTCTTTTTGTTTTAGACTCTACCTACACTGGGGATACTCCATACCGAGTTTGGTGCCATTTGGACAACTCCTTGATCCGACGAAAAAGACCTATTTTTAAAATTATTTATTTGAAATAATTGCAAAATTCCGTATGAAAAACTAACTTTTTTCCTAGGCAAGCAATAGCAAAAATTCTTTTTGTTTTAGACTCTACCTACACTGGGGATACTCCATACCGAGTTTGGTTCCATTTGGACAACTCCTTGACCCGATCAAAAAGACCTATTTTTAAAATTATTTATTTGAAATAATTGCAAAATTCCGTATGAAAAACTAACTTTTTTCCTAGGCAAGCTATAGCAAAAATTCTTTTTGTTTTAGACTCTACCTACACTGGGGATACTCCATACCGAGTTTGGTTCCATTTGGACAACTCCTTGACCCGATCAAAAAGACCTATTTTTAAAATTAATTATTTGAAATAATAGCAAAATTCCGTATGAAAAACTCACTTTTTTCCTAGGCAAGCTATAGCAAAAATTCTTTTTGTTTTAGACTCTACATACACTGGGGATACTCCATACCGAGTTTGGTTCCATTTGGACAACTCCTTGATCCGACGAAAAAGACGTATTTTTAAAATTATTTATTTGAAGTAATTGCAAAATTCCGTATGAAAAACTAACTTTTTTCCTAGGCAAGCTATAGCAAAAATTCTTTTTGTTTTAGACTCTACATACACTGGGGATACTCCATACCGAGTTTGGTTCCATTTGGACAACTCCTTGATCCGACGAAAAAGACCTATTTTTAAAATTATTTATTTGAAATAATTGCAAAATTCCGTATGAAAAACTAACTTTTTTCCTAGGCAAGCTATAGCAAAAATTCTTTTTGTTTTAGACTCTACCTACACTGGGGATACTCCATACCGAGTTTGGTTCCATTTGGACAACTCCTTGACCCAATCAAAAAGACCTATTTTTAAAATTAATTATTTGAAATAATTGCAAAATTCCGTATGAAAAACTGACTTTTTTCCTAGGCAAGCTATAGCAAAAATTCTTTTTGTTTTAGACTCTACATACACTGGGGATACTCCATACCGAGTTTGGTTCCATTTGGACAACTCCTTGATCCGACGAAAAAGACCTATTTTTAAAATTATTTATTTGAAATAATTGCAAAATTCCGTATGAAAAACTAACTTTTTTCCTAGGCAAGCTATAGCAAAAATTCTTTTTGTTTTAGACTCTACCTACACTGGGGATACTCCATACCGAGTTTGGTGCCATTTGGACAACTCCTTGATCCGACGAAAAAGACCTATTTTTAAAATTATTTATTTGAAATAATTGCAAAATTCCGTATGAAAAACTAACTTTTTTCCTAGGCAAGCTATAGCAAAAATTCTTTTTGTTTTAGACTCTACCTACACTGGGGATACTCCATACCGAGTTTGGTTCCATTTGGAAAACTCCTTGATCCGACGAAATAGACCTATTTTTAAAATTGAATAATTGCAATGTATTCGAAAAAATTAAAACTTTCCGTATGAAAAACTAACTTTTTTCCTAGGCAAGCTATAGCAAAAACTCCTTTTGCTTTAGACTCTACATACACTGGGGATACTCCATACCGAGTTTGGTTCCATTTGGACAACTCCTTGATCCGACGAAAAAGACCTATTTTTAAAATTATTTATTTGAAATAATTGCAAAATTCCGTATGAAAAACCAACTTTTTTCCTAGGCAAGCTATAGCAAAAATTCTTTTTGTTTTAGACTCTACCTACACTGGGGATACTCCATACCGAGTTTGGTTCCATTTGGACAACTCCTTGACCCGATCAAAAAGACCTATTTTTAAAATTATTTATTTGAAATAATTGCAAAATTCCGTATGAAAAACTAACTTTTTTCCTAGGCAAGCTATAGCAAAAATTCTTTTTGTTTTAGACTCTACCTACACTGGGGATACTCCATACCGAGTTTGGTTCCATTTGGACAACTCCTTGACCCGATCAAAAAGACCTATTTTTAAAATTAATTATTTGAAATAATTGCAAAATTCCGTATGAAAAACTCACTTTTTTCCTAGGCAAGCTATAGCAAAAATTCTTTTTGTTTTATACTCTACATACACTGGGGATACTCCATACCGAGTTTGGTTCCATTTGGACAACTCCTTGATCCGACGAAAAAGACCTATTTTTAAAATTATTTATTTGAAGTAATTGCAAAATTCCGTATGAAAAACTAACTTTTTTCCTAGGCAAGCTATAGCAAAAATTCTTTTTGTTTTAGACTCTACCTACACTGGGGATACTCCATACCGAGTTTGGTGCCATTTGGACAACTCCTTGATCCGACGAAAAAGACCTATTTTTAAAATTATTTATTTGAAATAATTGCAAAATTCCGTATGAAAAACTAACTTTTTTCCTAGGCAAGCTATAGCAAAAATTCTTTTTGTTTTAGACTCTACCTACACTGGGGATACTCCATACCGAGTTTGGTTCCATTTGGAAAACTCCTTGATCCGACGAAATAGACCTATTTTTAAAATTGAATAATTGCAATGTATTCGAAAAAATTAAAACTTTCCGTATGAAAAACTAACTTTTTTCCTAGGCAAGCTATAGCAAAAACTCTTTTGCTTTAGACTCTACATACACTGGGGATACTCCATACCGAGTTTGGTTCCATTTGGACAACTCCTTGATCCGACGAAAAAGACCTATTTTTAAAATTATTTATTTGAAATAATTGCAAAATTCCGTATGAAAAACCAACTTTTTTCCTAGGCAAGCTATAGCAAAAATTCTTTTTGCTTTAGACTCTACCTACACTGGGGATACTCCATACCGAGTTTGGTTCCATTTGAACAACTCCTTGACCCGATCAAAAAGACCTATTTTTAAAATTATTTATTTGAAATAATTGCAAAATTCCGTATGAAAAACTAACTTTTTTCCTAGGCAAGCTATAGCAAAAATTCTTTTTGTTTTAGTCTCTACCTACACTGGGGATACTCCATACCGAGTTTGGTTCCATTTGGACAACTCCTTGACCCGATCAAAAAGACCTATTTTTAAAATTAATTATTTGAAATAATTGCAAAATTCCGTATGAAAAACTAACTTTTTCCTAGGCAAGCTATAGCAAAAATTCTTTTTGTTTTAGACTCTACCTACACTGGGGATACTCCATACCGAGTTTGGTGCCATTTGGACAACTCCTTGATCCGACGAAAAAGACCTATTTTTAAAATTATTTATTTGAAATAATTGCAAAATTCCGTATGAAAAACTAACTTTTTTCCTAGGCAAGCTATAGCAAAAATTCTTTTTGTTTTAGACTCTACCTACACTGGGGATACTCCATACCGAGTTTGGTTCCATTTGGAAAACTCCTTGATCCGACGAAATAGACCTATTTTTAAAATTGAATAATTGCAATGTATTCGAAAAAATTAAAACTTTCCGTATGAAAAACTAACTTTTTTCCTAGGCAAGCTATAGCAAAAACTCCTTTTGCTTTAGACTCTACATACACTGGGGATACTCCATACCGAGTTTGGTTCCATTTGGACAACTCCTTGATCCGACGAAAAAGACCTATTTTTAAAATTATTTATTTGAAATAATTGCAAAATTCCGTATGAAAAACCAACTTTTTTCCTAGGCAAGCTATAGCAAAAATTCTTTTTGTTTTAGACTCTACCTACACTGGGGATACTCCATACCGAGTTTGGTTCCATTTGGACAACTCCTTGACCCGATCAAAAAGACCTATTTTTAAAATTATTTATTTGAAATAATTGCAAAATTCCGTATGAAAAACTAACTTTTTTCCTAGGCAAGCTATAGCAAAAATTCTTTTTGTTTTAGACTCTACCTACACTGTGGATACTCCATACCGAGTTTGGTTCCATTTGGAAAACTCCTTGATCCGACGAAATAGACCTATTTTTAAAATTGAATAATTGCAATGTATTCGAAAAAATTAAAACTTTCCGTATGAAAAACTAACTTTTTTCCTAGGCAAGCTATAGCAAAAACTCCTTTTGCTTTAGACTCTACATACACTGGGGATACTCCATACCGAGTTTGGTTCCATTTGGACAACTCCTTGATCCGACGAAAAAGACCTATTTTTAAAATTATTTATTTGAAATAATTGCAAAATTCCGTATGAAAAACCAACTTTTTTCCTAGGCAAGCTATAGCAAAAATTCTTTTTGTTTTAGTCTCTACCTACACTGGGGATACTCCATACCGAGTTTGGTTCCATTTGGACAACTCCTTGATCCGACGAAAAAGACCTATTTTTAAAATTATTTATTTGAAATAATTGCAAAATTCCGTATGAAAAACTAACTTTTTTCCTAGGCAAGCTATAGCAAAAATTCTTTTTGTTTTAGACTCTACCTACACTGGGGATACTCCATACCGAGTTTGGTTCCATTTGGAAAACTCCTTGATCCGACGAAATAGACCTATTTTTAAAATTGAATAATTGCAATGTATTCGAAAAAATTAAAACTTTCCGTATGAAAAACTAACTTTTTTCCTAGGCAAGCTATAGCAAAAACTCCTTTTGCTTTAGACTCTACATACACTGGGGATACTCCATACCGAGTTTGGTTCCATTTGGACAACTCCTTGATCCGACGAAAAAGACCTATTTTTAAAATTATTTATTTGAAATAATTGCAAAATTCCGTATGAAAAACCAACTTTTTTCCTAGGCAAGCTATAGCAAAAATTCTTTTTGTTTTAGACTCTACCTACACTGGGGATACTCCATACCGAGTTTGGTTCCATTTGGACAACTCCTTGACCCGATCAAAAAGACCTATTTTTAAAATTATTTATTTGAAATAATTGCAAAATTCCGTATGAAAAACTAACTTTTTTCCTAGGCAAGCTATAGCAAAAATTCTTTTTGTTTTAGACTCTACCTACACTGGGGATACTCCATACCGAGTTTGGTTCCATTTGGACAACTCCTTGACCCGATCAAAAAGACCTATTTTTAAAATTAATTATTTGAAATAATTGCAAAATTCCGTATGAAAAACTCACTTTTTTCCTAGGCAAGCTATAGCAAAAATTCTTTTTGTTTTAGACTCTACCTACACTGGGGTTACTCCATACCAAGTTTCGTCTAAATTGAACAACTCCTTGAACCGATAGTAATCTACTTTGAAAAAAAATCAGATTTTGAAGACTGAAGATTAAAATGGGGTGTTTTCAACGATTCTGTTTGTAATCTAGGGCTAGCCCTGCAGAATCCTTGAAAACAGACCATGTGCAGTATAAATAGAACAGTAGAATGCAAAATCAGCATCAAATTAGGGTAAAAACGTTTAATGTTTAATATCATCTTTTGTGAATTCGCTATAAAACTATGAAAACATCAAGTATCAAACTAAACAAGGTAATCAGACTCTGCAAACTAAATCAAATCATTGACGCAACATTAAACTAATCATAAACAAGCACAACGTCAAAGGGCAAGCACGTAAAATCGTCAAAAGCAAATCAACTATCATTTCTAGGTGGTAACTTCTTGCCCCAGCACGAGTACTGGGTAGGGACATTCAATTTGGCAGGAATTCTGTACCGTGGAAGCGCAATAAATTTTTTTCTGCTGTCCAGTCCGATGTTTCTTATTCTGCCAACTTTTTCGATTATCATGCCACCGAACTTTTCGGGTTTCTTCTGGATTCTGATCTTAGCCCGCTTGCAATCGCCGATGCCGAAAAAATTCACCCAGCCATTATACTTCCACTCATTTTTCAATCCCTTTTTTTGATTAGGCCTGAGTTTTCCTACTTTCACAGATTTAGCCCCTTTAAATAGCTTAGAAACTTTTGCTAAGACTTTCCCGGGTTGACAATTGGCTCGAAAATTTACGAATTTGATAGAAGTTGCTAGACCCAAATCAACTTCACGACGTCTCTTAAACAAACACTTGTCGTCTTTCGAATTCAAATCCTTCAAGCATTTGGCTCTTATCTTTTTAAGCTTTCCCCCTGGGTAAACAAACTCATCGTCATAAAGATCTTGTCTAGGTACATCATCATCAGAGGTACTTGCTGACATTTGTCTCGATCTAAAATACTCAATTCCAGTCGCTATAGGCTCTAAAAGGGGTCCCACACTGCGCCCTGTGGCTTCCTCGCCTGGGGCTGCCCTTTTCTCCCTTCTCCGCTTCTCTTCTCCGCTTCTACCATTCGCTTCTACCCTTCTCCGCTTTCTATCTGGGGGGGGGGGTGGGGGGAGCTTCTACGCATACTGTCACATATTATAGCTCTACTCTACTTCTCCTGCTTACACTGACAATTCTGATATATCCCACTTTATATTATGCCTCATACAAGGTACGTATTACTTGTTGAACGGACAGCGTCTCACCGGACAGCCTACGCTTTCAGATGACATGCTCAGTTCCGAGTGACCTGGTCACTTGAAAGCACACTCCCTATTCGAATATTTCATATTCTCAACTGCTATTACTTACCTGCAAAGAGGTAAATCACAACTTGCATTCAAATTACATATTTCAAAAGCTTCTGAATTGCACAGTGCGAGGAATGTAATTACTCTGATCGTATAATGAGTATTTGAAAAATATTGAGTGAGAGTTCATACGGGGCTCGACGGGTCTGGGTCTGACGGGTTTTTCAAAGTGCAATATCTCCAAGACTACTGAACCAATTCTTAAAAATAAAAGTGTTTTGGAATCAGGAAGAAAAATGCTATCATCTGATGCATAAAAAAGTTCTGAGAAACAGCTTTAAAAAAATCATGATTTTGACCCCTTGATGCAAAACAGGTGTTTTTTAGCATTCTTCGGCAAAGGCAAAAAAACTCACCTCGGGTCGCAAAACTTATTCAAACAATATATATGAGTGTAAAGCAGAGAAGGTAAGCTTTATTTTGGACACTAGAACGTATCCTAACTCTTTCTGTGCTTGTAGTTAATAACAAAAACAACTTTGAATTTTCGTTTTTCTTTTTGCAAATTTTCATCTCGATTGGGTGGCGTTCCTCGGCCTAATTCTCAAGAAAATCAAAAATTTTCAATTTAAAAAATCATTGTTTTGTGAAGCTTAGTTGATAAGCTGCACGAAGACTACAAAAAAGTATAGTTTTGAAGCTGAAAAATCAGTTAAAAACAGAAAATGACCTCAAAAAGGGCGTTTTTCTCAAGTTTTTTTGAGTTATTTTGCATTTTAAAACACAAAACTTAATGAAACGATTACTCGGTTATAGTGATTTGGAAAGTAGAGGCAATGAGCAAAAAAATGAGTATACGTTTGCCATATTTCTTTTCCAAACAGAATAGTTTTCTTGATAAGAACAAAAACTCCGACAAAAATTAACGAGACTTTTTTGAATTGTGACAAAACGATTTATTGTGTGGGCAAGCTATAGCAAAACCTTTTTTTGTTTTAGACTCTAATTACATTGAAGATACTCCATGCCGAGTATGGTTAGATGTGAACAACTCCTTGATCTGATTAAAAATACTATAAGTACAA
Organism: Convolutriloba macropyga; assembly: GCF_964194025.1. Taxonomy (NCBI): domain Eukaryota; kingdom Metazoa; phylum Xenacoelomorpha; order Acoela; family Convolutidae; genus Convolutriloba; species Convolutriloba macropyga. Next base: position 1,818,852 of record NC_134476.1, read on the forward strand.
TAAATCGATAATCGATTTAATCGTAAACTTCTGTGTGAAAAACCAACTTTTTCTCTAGACAAGATATAGCAATAACTTGTTTTACATTAGAGTCTACATACAATGCAAGTACTCTCTAGAGAGTTTGGTTAATTTTGAAAAACTACTTGGACTAATCAAAAACAATATATTTCAAATATAAAATTTCGAAATAATCGTAAATTTCTGTATGAAACCACAACCTCATTTCTAGACAAGCTGCAGCAAAAATTCTGTTCGATTCCGACTGTACATACACTCGGAGTACTCCTTACCGCATTTGGTTAGATTTGGACAATTCCTTGATCCGATCAAAAATACTATAATTCAGAAAAAAAATTTCAAATTAATCGTAATTTTTCTTATCAAATATCAACTTTCTTTCTAGACAAGCTATAGCAAAAACTCTTCTTTATTTAGACGCAACATGTATTGGTAGTACGGCATACCACGTTTATTGAGATTTGGGACACTCCTTGACTGGATCAAAAAACTAAATAATAAGCGAATAATAAGCGAATAAGTCGATATTTCCGATTGAAAAGCTAACTTTTTTCCTAGCCAAGCTATAGCAAAAATTATTTTTGTTTTAGACTCTCTATATACAGGGGATACTCCCTACCGAGTTTGGTTAAATTTGGACAACTTCTTGACCCAATCAAAAATTTATATTTCGAAATGAATGATTTGAATAAATCGCAAATTTCCGTTTGAAAAAATAATTTTTTTCTTAGGCTAGCTACAGCAAAAATTCTTTTTGTTTTGAACTCTATATACACAGAGAACACTTCAATCCGAATTTGGTTAGATTTGAACAACTCCTTGACCCGATGAATTTTGTATATTTTTGAAAATAGAATAAGCGAATAAGCCGATATTTCCGATTGAAAAACTAACTTTTTTCCTAGGCAAGCTATTACAAAAATTCTTTTTGTTTTAGACTCTAGGTACACAGGGGATACTCCATGCCGAGTTTGGCTCAATTTGAACAACTCCTCATCCCAAAGAAATAGATCTATTTTTAAAATTGATCAGTAGCAATTTATTCGAAATAATTGAAATTTACCGTATGAAAAACTAACTTTTTTCCTAGGCAAGCTATAGCAAAAATTCTTTTTGTTTTAGACTCTAACTACACTGGGGATACTCCATCCCAAGTTTTGTTCTATTTGGACAACTCCTTGACCCGATCAAAAATACCTACTTTTAAAATTATTTATTTGAAATAATTGCAAAATTCCGTATGAAAAACTAACTTTTTTCCTAGGCAAGCTATAGCAAAAATTCTTTTTGCTGTACACTATCATAGCGCTGGTGATACTCCATACCAAGTTTAATTTGATTTGAACAACTCTATGAGTAAATCCAAAAGACTTATTTTTAAAAACAACTATTCGAATTGAAAATAATTATTCAAAATATTTGTATATTTCCGTGTGAGATACCAACTTTTTTTCCTAGGCAAGCTTTTGCAAAAATTCTTTTAGTTTCAAGCTCTATATGCACAGGGAATACACCATTACGAGTTTAAAAGATTTGGACAAATCTCTGACCCAATCAAAAATATAAAAATACTTTATTTCAAATTTATTAACTCGAATTAATAGTAAATTTCTATAAGAAATACCAAATTTTTCTCCAGACAAGCTATAGCAAATTATTTTTCTTTTTTGGTTTTACATATACCGGAAGTACTCCCTACCGTGTTTGGTTAGATTTGGACAATTCCTTGACCCGATCATAAATACAAAATTACTATATTTCAAAAATTTTAATTCGAATTAATCGTAAAATTGTATATGAAATAGCAACTTTTTCTCTGGACAAGCTATGACAAAATTTTTTCTTTTTGGATTCTACATACACTGCGGTTACTTCATAACAAGGTTGGTTTGATTTGGACAACTCCTTGACCCGATCAAAAATACTACATTTCAGAACTAAATTTTTGAATTAAAAGCAAATTAGCGTATGAAAAGTTATTTTTTTTCCAAGGCAAGCAATAACAAAAACTCTTTTTCTTTTAGGCTTTATATACACAAAGAATACTGCATACCGAGTTTTGTTCGATTTGGGAAACTCCTTGACCCGATCAAAAATACTATATTTCAAAAATGTTTATTCACAATAATCGTAAGTTCCCGTATGGAATACCAATTTTTTTTTCTAGAAAAGCAATAGTAAAAATTGTTTTTGTTCTTCCTTTTACGTAGAAAAAAAGAACTGCATATAGAGTTTGGTTTGATTTGGACGACTGCTTGGCTGAATAAGTCAGATTTTTTAAAAATAATTATTCGAAACAAACGGAATGGACATTTTCGAACAGTCTGGACATTAAATCACGAAAACCCGTTGAACGAAACTAAATCTGGGGAAAACATAAAAGTCTGAACGTGAACTCATCTTAAGACTGTCGAAGGCTCAGAAGTCTGGACATGAACGCACTAAAACCTGGTGAAATTAATAAAATCTGATGAACGCACGAAAGTCTGTTGAAGCTCGAAAGTCTGGACATGAACGCACGAAAGTTGGTTGAACGCGCAAAAATTGGTTGAACGCACGATAATTGGGTGAACGCACGAAAGTCTGGACATAAACGCACGAAAGTCTGGACATGAACGCACAAAAATTGGTTGAACGCACGAAAATTGGGTGAACGCACGAAAGTCTGGACATGAACGCACAAAAATCGGTTGAAAGCACGAAAATTGGGTGAATGCACGAAAGTCTGGACATGAACGCACGAAAGTCTGGACATGAACGCACAAAAATTGGTTGAACGCACGAAAATTGGGTGAACGCACGAAAGTCTGGACATGAACGCACAAAAATCGGTTGAAAGCACGAAAATTGGGTGAATGCACGAAAGTCTGGACATGAACGCACGAAAGTCTGGACATGAACGCACAAAAATTGGTTGAACGCACGAAAATTGGGTGAACGCACAAAAGTCTGGACATGAACGCACGAAAGTCTGTAGAACGCACGAAAGTCTGGACATGAACGCACAAAAATCGGTTGAACGCACGAAAGTCTGGTGAACGCACGAAAGTCTGGACATGAACGCACGAAAGTCTGGTGAACGCACGAAAGTCTGGACATGAACGCACGAAAGTCTGGTGAACGCACGAAAGTCTGGACATGAACGCACGAAAGTCTGGCGAACGCACGAAAGTCTGGACATAGGCAACTTCCGTCTGGGACGGTCTGGACATAGGTACTTTCCGTCTGGGACGGTCTGGACATACTTGCTTCCGTCTGGAACCTCAGCCTGGGATCCTATCCATTTAGCTATCTGTCTGAAAACAAACTGTCAACAAACCAGTGAGAAACGAGAGCTTAATTTTGCCCAAAAACGTACCAACTTAAAACTTTACACAGAAAAAACTATAAGTTTACCCTTTGTACGTATACTTGTTGAGTAGTGTCTTCGGAATATCAGCCACTGATACACTAAGTTTATTTGGAGTCTAATGAAGAAATGATGTTGTCGATCTGTTCTGAATATTAGCGACGTGATCAAGTTCACAATTTCATGGTTTTGTCGTGAGATCTTCGAAAAATAAGTTCAAACAGTTCTTGTTAGTTATAAAACTACATTTTTCAAGTTTTGGTGTCAGACTTTAAATCAAAAATTAGGACGTTGATAGCCATTCACCTCCAGTACATATACTTTTTTTATCAAATCAGATGGTTCTTATTCAAAATATGGGATCTTTCCCATTAAAGTCCCCCATTAAATTATACCCCCCTCATAATGGTATAATTACTGTGCTTGGGGGCTGTAGGTTATGTGATCATTAAGCTGGAGGGGCTATAATGGGAAACACTCAAAATATGTACCCGAACCTAACTCTTAGTGGAACTCAGTACGGAGTCAAAGGCTAATTCAGGTCAAAGTTTGCACTAAATTTGTCTGATTCAGAGGTAATTCAGTGATTCATTCTGATTTTTGATCTGATTCAGACAAATTCAGATATAACTTCACAGCTGCTTCGGAAATCCTTCTGAATCAGTACGAATTCAAGAAAATGCTATGAATTTGTTTTGAACCAGTACTGATTGAAACTGAATCTTAGGTACGGGTACATTTATTATTGGTACTACTTTGATGTCGGTACTTTGATGTCTGGTACTACATTGATGACGGTCTTTGGTGTTGGTACTACTAACACCATGCTTTTCTCAACGAATAATCAGGAAGACCCGTTGTGGGCTCCTTTTGCAACCTTAGGGCTGTATATAAGAGAACAGTGTCTTCTCAGTCTCTGATTGGCTTGAGGTGTACATCCAGTATTACTTCTGCTACATCTATCGCTGGTTAAGTGTTTTTAAATCCGAATTTGTGACTTGTAGCAGAACTATGCCGGAGTATCATCCTCGTTTTATAGTGAAGTGATGAGTGCTCTTTGACGTCAAAGTGGGGTTTTGACTTGTGTCGTCGTTTGAATTCCTTGTCAGTAGAGTGATGACTACTGTCGTCAGTGAGCAGTCCACTCAATTTTGGAATCAATGAAGATGCCAGTTACAGGGTGGGCTGGCCAGTAACGTCAGTCCTGTCAAAGTACCCATCTGTCTCTCACTGTCCTGTAGTGAGGATTTGTTCCCAGTTGGAGGATCACTTGTAGTCTCTAGTCTCTGTTGGTTGTACGAGGAAATTTCTGTTTATCTCCATCTGGTACAAGGTTCTACCGATCGGATCTAACAGCTTACCTTCTTTTGGAAATCTTTCTTTTAGCTACTATGTATTGAGTTACGTATTGCCTCAACCTCTCAGTGAAGTTAGCGCCTGCTGAGTCAACTCCGACCAGAGAAAAGAAGAGAAGAACTGTTCCTATTTTTTAATTGTGGCAAAGAAGAGAGGAAGAAAGTATAATAAAGCAGTAATAGCATTAGTAGTAGTAGTAGTAGTAGTAGTAGTAGTAGTAGTAGTAGTAGTAGTAGAAGTAGTAGTAGTGGTAGTAGTAGTAGTAGTAGTAGTAGTAGTAGTAGTAGTAGTAGTAGTAGTAGTAGTAGTAGTAGTAGTAGTAGTAGTAGTAGTGGTAGTAGTGGTAAAAGACTTCAATTGACCAAATTATGGAATTTAATACAACATATCAGAAGGATCTATGCATATGGTACAAACAAAGTAAATTAATCTATAGCTTTTACAACTAGAAAAAAAATGAATTGCAAAAATTTAGAACGGCAAAACGCACAATGACATCTAATGGACCAATTACAAGTCACTTCCGGATTAAACCTTGAGTCACGTAGTGTGTAGAAGAAAATTTTCAGTAAAACTTTGTAGTTGGCTGGTGGCCTCAGGATGTTGAATTTACCAGTGTCGCTGAAATCATTCACATAGATTAGTACCCGCTTAAAAATTGATTTAGGTGTCAGCAGCTTTTTCGTGAGGCTCAATACAATATGATTGTGAGAGTTAGTTCGAAACATTTTAGAACATGTCTTGATAGAGAAAAAGTCCTCGAATTTTACGCACGTGTTGCCCAAAACAATGGAAATAAAGAAGCGGAGATCACGTACAATCAGTTGAAAGCATATTGGAGTATTATTTGACGCACAAAGAAGTAAGTTGTAGTCACTCCTTCCATAGCACCAGCGTAAACCCTTCCAAAAAAATTTTCTAATAATCTAAGACGGCTAATATCAGCAAACCACGCTTGAGAACCATAAAGCAGAAATGAAAAAACACAGGCAAAATATAAATTACACTTGACGCTGTTCAGTAAGCTGTAAGGCAAATTGTGTCGAAGATATTTAAAACTTCTCTGAGCTTTCGCTAGCCTAATCCTCACATGTATACTTCACTTTAAGTTACATGAGATTTCTATGCCTAAGTCACTTGTTTTATCAACTTTTCGTATCAAATTAGACCCAATACTGAAACCACTATCGCACTTTTCAGATACCTGAAGATACACACATTTGTCAACGTTGAAGGTAAGAGCATTATCGGCAGCCCAAGTATATAGCTCATCGAGGTCTTCCTGGCATGTGCTAAATATGTCTTCTCCCGCACATGCCAACTTGGTGTCGTCTGCAAAGCAGAAACCACTTGAGAATTCCGGTAAGGACAGCATGTCAATATACACGAGAAACAGCAACGGTCCTAAGACACTGCCTTGAGGAACTCCACTAGTAACCATGATTTCATCTGATAAAGTCCTATTGACACTTACTCGTTGCAATCTATCACTTAAGTAGGAAAAAATAATTTTGAAAAAAATGTTATCAGGGCCATATAAAGCTAACTTTTCAAGCAGAATAGCATGGTTAACGGTCTCAAAATCAAAAGTCTTAGCAAAATCCAGGTAGATTGGGACTTGCTTGACGTTATCGTCAAAATTGGAATACAGCTCATCTAAGTAAATAATCAATTGAGATTTTGTTGAATGTTCTCTTCGGAATCCATGTTGACGACTCTTCAATTTGTATCGTAGTCGCGAGTAAAGAAAATCAAAAATAAGCTTTTCCAACACGAGGGATAAACGAGGTAGCAACGGTATTGGTCTTTAGTTTTCGATAATTTTTCGGGAACTTTTTTATGAATCCGAGTCACAAATGCACATTTCCAGAGGCGAGGCCTTTTGCAGGTAAAAATTATACGGGAAAACAATGAGTGAATTAGGGGCCCAAGAGAAGCAGAGCAGTACTTCAGTACAAATGGCGGAATTGCATCAGCAACTGCATTTGTGCTCATAGGCAATGTTTCAAGTAATTTGACGGTCTGCGAAATGGTAAAAACTAAATCACCGAGGTGAATATTAGCACTTTGGGTATAGATGGGAGCTACAGAGAGAGAGGTTTGCTTGTACACCGAATGAAAGAAAATATTGAATATATTGGCTTTTTCCATATCAGATCCAGCAAGCCGATCCTGGTATAGCATTTCGTTAGGAAAAGAGCTGCGTCCACTTAGATCTTTCAACATTTAAAAAGCATGGTTCGTGCTGAAAGTTTTTGTTGACTGAAGAAAAAACACTTCATCGAGTTCAACAAAATCCATCACCTATTTTTTAAGCTTATCTAATTTGTGCTTCGAACTCATTTGTCGTCTCTAGTTTATTAATAGAGTGCATCGCCAGTGAACTGTAATAAAAGGGAAACATTTTGCGCTTTTTGCGTTTTCGAACAAAACATGAAGAGATTACATCTACTAATTTCTTCAAAAAGAACTCACTAGTATTTTGCAGACTAGATGCTGCCTCGAAGCCAATTAAATCGATCTTGCTTTCTAAAATATTTTGGTTAAAGCCACTCGCTGAGAATTCTGAGGAGAACGGAGCTACGCAGCATGGTAAATCATGGTAATCGTAACTAATAATGAGGGGATAGTGATCTGAAAAAGATGCAGGCAGCACTTCAGAGTCAAAAGCATTACGTTGAGATACGTAAACCAGATCCAGTATATTACCCTTCTTGTCCGTAGGAGATCTAATATTCTGTTCTAAAAGAAACTCCTGTATCATCGAGTCAATTAAAGACTGATCAAAAACGATCGCGGTGGTGCTACTTTCCCAATTTACATTAGGCAGATTGAAACCACCATAATCACAAATTTCGACTCTTGTGACAATGCATCCGTCTGATTAAAATTATTGTACAGATCGATAAAACAATTTTCAGCGATTGATGCTGTTGTAAAATACTTTGATCCCCTAGGGGGTAGGTACACGAGGACAAGGCCAAGTTGGAGAAAACGGTTACTAATCACGCCGCTAACAAAAAACCACCAATTTTCAAGCTCGAAATTCTGAAGAGTTGCAAAGAAGAATCATGTGCTGCAAGCAAAATACCTCCGTGTATTCCTTGGTTTCGATCACTTCTAGCAACAACAGTGTAGGGCATTCCACAGAATACGAATGAATCTGGTATTGAATCACCTATCCACGTTTCAACTAGGCAAACTGGGTCTGGGGATTCGTGTGAGAGCCTTTGATATAAATTGAGACGTCGTTCTAAGCTAAAAATGCTTTGCACGTTGAGAACTAAACACTTCAGGATACTTTTGACAGGCTGTGTCAGATAACGCAGTAGTCAACCCCGTTTTTCAATTACTCGCCCTTTTCTCATTACGAAAGCTTTGTCAGAGTATTTATTTTCAAGTGAGCGTTTCTCAATTCTAAGCTGATATTGAGCTTCACGTTCCGACTTTGTACGAACAAGATCGACAAATATTGCTGAATAGTCGTTGGTATCTTTCAATTTGGCCGAATTACGAAGAACCTCTTTTCGTTTCAGTAGGCACTTGAATTTGACGAGGAGAAGCTGACGACCATTGATTTCACCGGCTTTGCCGATTTTCTTCGATTCAATTTGATTGCTCTGAATATCAACATCGATAGATCGGGCAATTTTAGTAACAACTTCATGATCATTGCTTGAGATGATAGGAGTAGTTCCCTTGATTATTAAACTTGATTTTTTGCTGTCTTGTTCATGCTGTTCTTGGCGGATTTCTCTCGCAATGCATGATCGCGCCTTGTTACCTTTTGTTAAGTTGTCTAAAAGCACACTTGAGTAAATTTTTGGCTCATTCTGCAGCCTACTGGTGCAGAAACCACAGATGAAAGTCTTGGTGCAGTCGAAAATTTTTGGTAGAAAAAATTTGGTTAGAAGGGGACATGCTTCAGTACTACATGCTATTTTTTTCTCCATGGAACAATCTTTAGACGGCTGACGTCTCGTTGGCATTATCAAAATAAAAATTAATCCTAGGTCTAATAAGCACGCGGCACCACTGTAACGGTGAAACTCAACTAATGAAAAACAAAATGACACTGAACCACTGTATACAGTGAAACTTGATTGTCAGCTGTCTCAAATTATTTTTTACAATCAAGGATTGCTGGGTGAATACTTGATAAACTGAACGCGGCAATCCAAAGGTATCTTTGGCCGGAATCTAAAATCCCCTGTACGTGGGGCTACTTAATCAAAGTCCGGCCTCTGATATCAAGTAAACACAGAGAGAGCTGATACACAAGTAAATAGCCTCCCGGATGCAATTGGAGACTATTTAATAATTTTTTCACAACAATTAGGTGCAATTGCCGACTATTTAACAAATTTATCACAACAATAAATTTATCAACATCTAAAAGTTTTGCGAGCCTACAAATTGCCCTAGTTTTGGTTACGGCAGGTCGATCAGTCATCGTCAGAGCCGTCCTGAATGTTGATGACACTTCGTCCGAAGCTGCTAATATTGGTACATCGGTTACGGTAGGAGAACTAATAAATCAGATTGAAACTATGACACAAGAACACAGCATATAGGATGCTAATTATGACCCTGGTTATGATGACTTTGACGAAAACTCTCTGGATGCATTTTCTGATAGTGACAAGATCAGAGAAATGGAGCCAGTAAACATGAAGATTCGTTTCGGGAACACTGACACAAAAGCATAAGTGGATTCGCGGAGCGTTTGCACCATCCTAATTAAAAGTCTAGCGAACGCGGTGGTATTGAATAGTCACGAAAGTTATTGAGTACAGTCTCCGGAAAATCTCGAGCTCAAACTTTATCAATTGACTTAATCAAGACTATTGGCGTAATCAATACGTCAGTGAAATGCAATGATTGGCCAGCTGAAGATATCAACGTTACGGTCGTTGAAGATGGTCATAGACCAAATATTGGGCGAGATTCATTTCAACAAATTGGACTTTCACTGATGCAAACTAAACAATTATTAGACGTCGATCAAAATCAATGTCTAATCAAGAAACAAATAGCTCTTGACTTTCCTGGCCTAACCAAATCATTCAACCACACAGTTAAAACTACATTTAACAAACACTGTACAAACCCTTTACACCAAAAAGGAGTACCTATAAATAATCAACTTTACTAAATACTGGATTTGAAAAATTATTAGATGAAAAACACATAATAAAGTTGAACAGTTTGTTCAGATAAAAATTTTATATCTCATATTGTTATTAGAGTGAAAAAAGATAAAACCGTTAAATTAGCACTAGAATCAATAAATCAATTCTTAAAAATATATACCAAATGCCTAACATTGATAACTTAATTGACACGATACAACAAAATTTAAATATAAATGCCCCAATTGAAACAGCTTATTTCTCAACATTGGATTTGGAGTACACATACAGTCAAGTAGAATTAGACGCGGGAACCTACCGCATTGCAACTTTAACATAGTTATTGGCTGAGGTGCAGGCACATATCGTTTCATTACTGGATTTTATGGGTTAACTGACATGCCGGCATCATTCCAAAAATAAATGAACTACACCTTAGTTGGTCTAGATAATACCCATTGTTTTTCAGACGACATCATTGTTGTTAGTCGTGGCTCAAAAGAAGACCACCTAAAGTTAGTTTACAAGAATTAGATGGAGATAGTTTCAGAATGAACCTAACCAAATGCCACTTCGCTAAAACAAAAATAGAATGGTAGGGTTATTAATTTACTCGATCCGGAATTCTACCACTTGAGACTAAAACCTCGGTTATCTTAAATCTAACAGCACATAAGTAATAAAAACAACTACGTTCATTTCTAGGATCTGTACACTATTTAGGTAAATTCATTCCCAATGATTCCCAATTATGTCATCCACTCCGACCTCTTGTTGAAAAAGACTAAATTCATTTGGAATAATGAAGTTGAAACTCACATTCAACATATAAAAGAGAAAATAGAAAAGTCTGCATAAACTGCACACTATAATTCTTTTTTGGAAACTCGAATCAGAAGTGATGCCTCTAGTTCTGGATTAGGGGCTGCATTAGAACGGCGTTTGGCAAAAGGATTGCGTTCAGTCGCATTCGCGTCTCGATTCCTCAATTCAAATGAAGAACGCTATATCGTTAACGAACCAGAATTATTAGGAGTAGTGTGGTCCGTTAAATATTTTAAATATTACCTATTTGGGAAATCATTCACTATTATGACTGTTCGTCGAGCAATACTATCAATCATGAAAGCACATAGATCTAACAAATCTTGCAATAGTCGTTTAACTCGTTGGGTAGATTGCTTATTACCCTTTGATTTTAATAATGAAAATATACCAGGCGCAAAAACTGGGGTCGTTGATTACGTTTCTCGCCAACCAAATCCAAAAGCAAAAGTTACAAACAAATCTAATGAGGAATTTGCGATTGCAACAATTACCCAAATTCGTGACGCAATTTTAGTAATTTATATATATTCCACCCCACAAAAATGTCATTCACAGTACTTTAACAGTGTAAATTATACACATTTCACACCTGCCTCAATTGCTAAAAAAACAAACAATTCCTAATTGCTTTCTGCCTTAAAATCTCGAACAAATCAGTTGCTCCAGAGCAGAGGTGTACACGACCCATTTTGCCACTCCAAAAATAATCTTGACATGAGGGCATCTAATACTTCCCCGCAAACTCCATCGGCATCTACAATTGGTAGGGTCACTTTTCAATCTACTCCCAAGTTGGGGGCAAGCTCCACTCGCTCCTCAAATTAAAGCCCTGCGTCTCCAAATGTGTAACTTTTGAAAGAAGAAGTCTTCGGAAACAACTTGACTCAACTCTTTACCACAGCATTCCTTGTTGTATTGACAAGCAAGGATGCTGAGCGCAAAGAGGTCAGGGATTGCATCCTACAAGGAGATGAACAGAGATGCAAGGATGTGAATCCCTACATCCACCCATATTGGAGAGACGTACAAAATCATTCGGGATCCGTTTGCGTCGACGAAATGGTGGCCGTCCCGAACTCTATTTGAGATGCAGTACTTGAATCGCTACATCTAAGGCACCCAGGGAGTCGAGTCGTGATCACCCTCGGACAATATGCATTTTGGTCTTATTTGCATCGAGAAATTTTTAATAAGGCTGGAAATTGCAAACCATGCACTGAGATTGGAAAGAATCTAAAATCCATATTGCCGGCTGCGAAATGGCAACCTTTAGTAAATTGCCTTGAACCTAATGAAGAAACATAAATAGATTTTGGGGGAACAATAACAAGTTGAAATGTCCAAGATGTGCCTTTTTTGGCATGTATTGCTCGTTTCTCTAAGTATCCCAAAATAGAAGTCTTTGATAAATCAAATTGACCTAAGGTAGTTAAAGTCATGGAGTTCCTAGAAATATTAGACTAGATCAAGCACGCTGTCTTATAGGTAATGAAGTTAAAAACTTCTGCGAACAAAAAAATTTTGAAATTATTACAGCGCCTGCTTTTGATCCCAGAGCGATTGGATTAGTGGAGCGTTTGATACAAACAATTAAAAGACGACCAAGCTGCATGAAATTAGCTAATAGAAATAAAGCAATCACAAATAAAGGCACAATCAAGTCAATAGTGTATCAATTACGTATGTGCAAACAACAGACAACAAATTTAGCACCTTTCCGAGCACACTTTGGTAGAAAACCAAATACACCACTTAGTAATAATAATACAACTCCAAAATCATCTAATCTTTTGTATGAAAATATTCTAAATATCTATTTAGACGCAGATACAGTCCCAATGGGAAAATGCCTAGACGATAACGGATGAGTGCCAGGGGAACGCAATGACCTTCTAATTGAGAAGGCTATGGCAAAAGACCAGGCGAATGTGGGCCGAAGACACAACGGAGTGAAGAAAAAAGCCTTATCTCGTTTCATTCTTCAACCAAAGCCAACTAATCCGATACCCCGAGCTGAAGCAGTTCAGAAAAGTGTCTACAAGATCAGAACGGGACTTCCGAGGTCTCTGGGACACATTGGCACCTGGAAGTACAATGGTACATCTCGGACAACAACTTGGAAAAATCGCACTAAACTCGAAAGAATTGAAGAAAAAGTAAAGAGGCAACATCAATATCCGGCATCGTCAGGCATATAATACGTCGGGGTTTCATCGGCGACTTGCAACATCTGGAAATCTATGTTACACAAAACCCACCAAGGCCGCAATCCTCCAAAAGTCGCAGCCGAAAATCGTCTGCAACACCCATTACGCCGGCCGCATCGTGGATATCAAGTCCAGTAACTTTGAAAGGAGAAAGAAATTGCAGAGCACCAGACTATCATGGATTTGAGAGCTCAGTATGCTCTGTCAGCGACCAAGAATCGATTCCTGCTCACAAACGACCATGTCCTGCTATTCCTGTCATCAAGACAGATTTAAAAGAACAAGCATCGCAACCGCCAGTCGTCGAGACTTCGTTGCAGCTTCCTTTTGTAAGCCCACCGGTTCCACGAATCCAACCAATTAGGACTACTCATCCTGGCAAATTTGACTATGCCGACTTTGTGCGAGAAATCAGTATGAGTGTATTTGATGCGGAAAATTTAAATTAAGTTTTAAACTAATCATTTTAATTTTTGCAATTGTTCTTATTCGTTGAAGCATTAATTCTTCCTTTACCAGTTATACTGCTTGGTCATGTCAGCATAATTAATGGCAAAATTTCTTGTTTAAGTAATTTATTTGTTTAATGTTCTAAATAAGTCGCAATTGTGTTACTCTTGTTTTTAAAACTTCGCAGTTTTTTTAGTCTAGCCTGTAAATAATGACCGTTTACATCTTCATTAATTTAATTTGGAATGCCATTGCATTTCCATAACTAAGGTTTTTGTTGAAAATTTTAACGCATTGTCAACAATAGTTACACGAAATTAATATTTATACTAACCAGTACATATGTTACTTATGGTTAAAAATTTGATAACTTGCAGTATTCAAATTTTCAGTCAATGTCACGGATATGTGATACGTTTATATCATAGAGCTGAGAGTGCACTAAATTTTCAGTTGTCCTAATATCATTTAAGCTTAAGTATAATCACCAAGTTTTTTACTTAGGTAAGTTTTACCTCTGACTAAAACGTCGAGTATTCAGATGTGTTCTCACCACCCACTTTTGTTATTAATATCATTTTAATTCTCTTCATCAAAAAATCTAAAATTCAGTTGCTTGTCAATGTCTCCTGTTTTCAAGCAAGAAAAGCTGCTGTGGAATTGAGTTTAATTTGTAACACTATTGCTTAGTAAAAGTAAAGTCTATAATCGCAAGCTACACAAATTACAGTGGATTCGCACCTCGAATCCAAATTTTCTGAGAAAGTCTAACATTCGCTGCTCAAATGCATACCTCCACAGTCAGAAGTATTACAGTGTGTTAAGTGATTGAATATCATCCGACAAAGAATCAGGATCGGCTTTTGTTACTGGAAGTCGACCAAAAATGCCAAAATGCTCTTTGCTAGGTTTGAGCAGGAATCATAAAACCACGTTTTGCAGTATGAACATTGTTTACAAAAACTATTAAATTTTTTTGGCAGGATCGGCAGGGAAATCTAAGAAACAGATGTGAGTATTAGGCTTCGCGTTTTTGCATTTTTTGGTCTTTTTTGCAATACTTGGATCCTGAACAAGGTGCCCTTGGTAAAAAAATACCAGTGCACTCGATTGTCTCGGGGGAAAAACAGGAAAGTTCTCAGCGGATAATTAGACTCGTCATCTTCTAGTTCATTCACCAAAAGAACAAACCCAATAAAGGTAATCAGACCTCAAAAAATATTATATAATACAATTGGCATAATGTATTTGTTATTTGGGGATTATAATTTGTAATTTGAGCAGTGCAATTATTTTCTGATAAAAGTTTATTTTCCGCTCTATCGTTTTCTCTCATCAACTCCCACGTACCTGCAATTTTTCTGGTTCTTCTTCTCTGGCAGAAATTTCTCCGTGGTTCTTACGGCTCGTTTTTTGTCTTAAAGTTCCTTTAATGCACGTTTCCTCACTAATGCTCAGAAAAAATCTTTGCTAAATACAATTTTCTGTATTTGACGTTTTTAACTTTAAATACCGCATTTGCTCTTTGAGTATTAGTTAGTGCTTATTTTTTTGTTTTAGTTTACTTGAGTCATTGGCTTTGTTTGGCAAAAAAGGCATGCATGCTCACTGAAATTGCCGAAGTTTTTAAAATGAATAGAATGCATCTGTGTAACAGATTGCAAAGGTGATTTTTCTTGTTACTTATGTATATTTTGTATATTTTGTGTTGATTGTGACATTTGCTTTTTACCCCAGCTGTTGTGAAAATCATTAAAAGTTTGTAAAAAATTTTGCTGTAGATTTTTATGTTAACCGTGTATATATTGCATGTTTTATTTTGCCTCTTTGTGTGTTCTGGTACGTTTTTCGTAAGCAAATTATTGAAAGCAGATATCTAATAAAGCGATAGCGCATTATTCATTTTCTCCCGATTAAGTCAGAAGGAATAGTAGGTATACTGTAGAATTCTGGTGAAATTCTCTCACGCTGTGTACCTCATAACCTCAAAAATGGCCACACAGAATAGTCTACTTTTTTGTCCTTGTTTGCAATTATATGGAGATTGAGTGCATATTGTTTTTGACATTTCGTTTGTAGAGTGAACTAAATCATTACTAAGACAAGCTTTGTGGTTATCAATTATTTTTTTTCTAGTAAGCCAGAATTTGTTATTTTTTTTCAAATTTGATTTATTGTTTTATCAGATTTTTTAAAATATAGGTGTATCAAACTGATAAGAGCATCAATCATTAGAGGACAGTATCTATTTACTTTACTATACTGTACATCGATTTTTGTAATCGATACGTAGTGTGTCTAGGTTTTTTTTCTCATTTCCCTATCGCTTGTTTCTTGGCCCCCATCTAGAGGTGCTGCATGTAAATCATTGCGTGCTGACCAAATAATTTGAAAATATACAGAGAATAATATTATCAATTCGAACCTTTCAAAATTTCGTGGCTTCCAGAAGTATTTTTTCACTCTGTTGTATATTGCGCTTTCTAATCTGTGACCATTAAATTCATGTGTATGTGCGACTTAATAGTCTGTTATAAATCTGTTTTAGAATTCATATAAATTCTAGAGTCAAAGAGCCGTCTTCAAGAGGTTCTCAATATCGAGAAAATTGTAACGACTATCTAAGAACAACAAATTGAAAATGTTTTTCAAGAAGTATTTTTTCACTCTGTTGTATATTGCGCTTTCTAATCTGTGACCATTAAATTCATGTGTATGTGCGACTTAATAGTCTGTTATAAATCTGTTTTAGAATTCATATAAATTCTAGAGTCAAAGAGCCGTCTTCAAGAGGTTCTCAATATCGAGAAAATTGTAACGACTATCTAAGAACAACAAATTGAAAATGTTTTTCATAAGATGCAGCACACCTTAGTGGTTAAATTTTAAGTCTTCCTCGAAAACATTGTCTATTTTGAGCCAATTTTTAAGTTCTTCTGTTATGGATTTGTTCCCACTTTCTTCGAGAAAGATGTCAGTGTCAAGAATTGCGTTCAACTTTTTAAGTTTCTATCATCAGTACGTCAAGCAAAACGAGACAACCCCTCTTTCGATTTAATCTGTCCAGAGATCTTAGTCTTCCGAAGAAGAACCGTGTCTTATCAAGTCCTAGAAGTTTGCTTTTCCAAACAGTGAGTGATACTTTTGATGAGTGTTTCCCTCTTATTCTTTGGCAGCTGCTATGTATGTGATTGTTTGTTTGTGTTTTATAGGTGGTCAAATGCTTAGCGCATTTGTTTGCTGAAGAAAATAGGTAAGGGTTTAAGATTTTAGAAAGGTACCTGATTTTTCAGCACTCTTTGGTATTCTCGAATTTTTCAGACTTTATGAGAAGCAGATGAACAATGACTCTTTTTCATGGCCTTAAGAGGTTTAGCGATTCAAGTGGCCAACTACTGTTACTTGAAAACTGTCGGCCTTAATTTTTTGTTCTACACAGTTCCTTATGTTCTGTTGAAATATCTGTGGCAAACTCTCTTCCATCTGTTCCCCCTTTTTCATTAGCTCATTTTGATTTATCTAAAGCCCCATTTCTTTTTCGAATGTATTTTTTGTTCTGTTTGCATTTTTTCAAAACCCCTTTTCGATGAAGAAATAATTTGTTTAAATACGATGATCGAAGAAAATTTTATTCTTTTTTTCACAGATGATATTTTATGCCGGTTTTTGACATTTTTTTCCATAGGTCTGTCAGTTATATCACACATTGCATTTCCTATGAACAACAACCCCAAATAGTGTTCAAATTCTTTAGACTGTGGTTATGGAGTGTTCACAAAGACTGGTTCTGTTTTTGCAACCTTAATATCAGGCTTGAAATTGGCTTCTGGGGGTTCAATTGGTTATTGGGATGCTTTTGCTTAAGCAAGTGCTTTTTTCCAGTTTGGACTGGTTGTACTATGAATAAAGCCGTCACTTTAGTTATATTTGAATTATCTTTTCTTAATTATGAGAGCCGTAGCAGATTAAGTTATTCTCTACTGCTCGTATTTCTAAGTGAATTCAATTAAAAAAAATTGAAGTAAGTCAAAACCTATGATATTTTCTCTTTTTTCCGTAATAAAAAAACTGCGTGGAGCTATATTTACAGTTGGTTTCAAAACTGAATTTAATTTGTGTACCCTGATTCATGAACCTGTCTAATTTTGAGTTATATTTTGTACTTCATAATTTTGTCCAGGAATTACTGGGACAGGGTTCATAGAATTACTGACAATAGTGCGGGCTGATCCTGGACAAGTTTTTATTTCTGCTCTTGAACCACTAATATTTTCCTTCTATATTTCCTATTCATTGTCTCCTATAACGAACAAAAATTGCTAGGCTTTTTGATAGGCTTTGAGTGTCGTTTTAGAAGTTTGCTAATTCTATATTGTTTATAGGAGCTGGTGCTTTGTTGTTGTTGCTGTTGTTTTTTGTGATTTCTGTGTTTAGTAATCAAGATTGGGCTCATTATATCGGAATGTGTTTTTGTGAGGGAATGTTTGATCATATGGATGGGAAAATCCGTTCTTTTAATTTTCATAACATGTGTTTTGCTGTTGATATTATTCTGGTTGAAACTAGGATTCTTTTTAATGGCGATCTCTTTGTTGATATTTCTGGTTTCTAGAACCATTATCATGTGTTGCCTTCTCTATTATAATTAATATTTATTACTGAATCTTGTTTTATGTAGCCTTCCTTGTTTGAATAACTCTTCTTGTTTTATGTTTTATGTGGAACTGAAGTAACCCAAAAGGGAAACCAAGACTCAGGTATTATTATAAACACTGATAATCTCCATATACCAATATACTATCAATCCTTTCGGGCCATTTGTTCAAACAATTAACTTAACCCGTTCGGTCTCAAACTCAGTTGCCATTTCATTTTTATGCAGTAAACCTTCTATCACTTGTTGTAGAACTTCTGTAAATTTTAGTTAACTGTACATAGTGCTGACAGGTATTGTCTGGTCACGCCTCTATCTCTCTAATGCTGTGAACTGATTCACCGCTTTTTGCCTAAACTCGATCAAGAAACAGTTGAATTTCCAAAGTTGAAACTACTCTTTTTGCTATCTCTCACACTGCGTGGTCAGCAATGGCGAAATCTTCAACCGGGGTTACATCATATTGGGATAAAGGACCACAGCCAAACATAGTGTGGGAAAATGGTTTTAAACAACAAAATACAGAACTCGACTACCCACACGAACCTATGTACGAACCCCCCACATCAGATGAAACAACAGACGAGAAAAGGCAAAGAGAACAAAGAAACATCAAACACAAAGTCGATTGGCAAAATCAATGCCTAGCAATAGAAGACAAAGGCCCATACGTGGACAATATCCCATTGGATGTGGCCGACACAAAAACAAAAAGCCTCATTTACCTGTCCCTGCGGCAGGAGGCCACAAACATCTTCCACCAAAGGAATCCTCACACAGAGATGTCAAAATGCACGACAGACGCATTTGTCGGGCAACTAAAAGGAACATTCGAAGAAGTAAGAACTGAAACATTCGATACATATCAATTCTTCAATTGCAAAAAGAACACAACGAATCACAGGAAGAATTCCACTCTATAATAAAACAAAAAGCCGCACTATGCAACTGGGAAGACCTGGAAGACAGTTTAGTGAAAAGCATTTTCATTCAAGGCATGCGAAACCCACAAATACAAATGGACATAATATCAGAAGGAAGATCGCGACCCGATCGGGACACTACAATACGCCCTCGCAAGAGAAAGAGGCCAAGAAAATCAACAAGAAATGGCCAACCCAAGTGGACCGCTATTAGAGGCGAACCCATAAGGACAAACAGAAGTTCAATATACAAGACGCAACCGCACACAACAAAGACAAAGCATACAACAAAGAACGGGCATGCTACAGACACCACAATCAGGCCCAATACCAGATTGCTGGAAATTTAGATATAAGTTCATTCCAGGCCATTTCAGTAACTGCCCAGCAAAGAATGATTTATGCAGAATATGCAAAAAGCTAGGCCACTACGCAAAATTGTGTAAAGCAGAAATGCCCCCCAGACCAACACAAAGACCACAAATAAGAACAAACACAAAACAGAAGCACAACATCCACAAATGAAAATAACAATTACCAACAAAACACAAGGAGAGTCAGAAATAATAAAACTGCTACAACGGACGACGTATCGCAAACAGGAAGCAACCAATCGCAAAAAAATGAATCAATCGATCCAGAGAGCACACGCTACATAAGAGAAATGATGGAAGATTGGAACAGCGTTAACCTAGTCAAATGGAATTCGCCACAAACAAAAATTAACAAAATCAACCAATCCCAAATGTGAGAGTAATGGATAGAAACCCAAACGGGAAATTGGAAAGTATATTGGCTAGTACAAACTGGAAGCCCGGGAATCGTCGTATCACAATCAACAGCAAACTGGCCTATAAAAAAACTCGGAAAAGACATCGAAAATAAAACCACAAAAGTGAGAGAATTTAGGTGCTTCAACAACCACAAAATTAAAATAAACCGCACACTCCCCATCAACCTATCATCCGGAAACACACCCGCTACAAACTGTCAAATATTGGTAGTACCACACAACACAGTGAACCTACTGGGTAGAGACATACTCCAAAAACTCGGAATACAACTATCACAAACAAAGAAAGGTGAGAAAATTACAAACTTCATTACAACAGAAAATCAAAAAATAACAAACAAAGTTTTCAAAAATTTTCTCCATTTATGTACCCGCTTGGGAAGATCAAAAAATCAGGTAGCCGAATCCACATTTAAACAATACTTCAAACCAAAACAACATAAAGGAAGAAGGGTACCTATACACCTCACTGATAAAGTAGAAAAAGAACTCAAAAAGCTAATCGAAGATAAACAAATTATTATATTAGAAAAATTTTTAGACGAGTACTTTACAAGCCCCGTGGTTATCACTGTAAAATGTGATAACTCAATTAAAGTAGCACTGGACTCAAAAAAGTTTAACGATGCGGTACACAAAACAAATATCAAATGCAAAGCATTGACCATCTAATGGACACAATTTCCAAAAAATGAGCGAACCAAAAACAATTAAGGGACAATATACTTTTCAAAAATTGATCTAAAATATGCGTACAGCCAAATCCCACTTCATAAAGACACAAAGAAACACCTCAATTTCAACGTACTGGGCGGAAACGCAACAGGAACATACAGAATAATAAACGGATTCTACGGACATGCCCGCCACATTCCAAAAAGCAACAGAATACGCACTAAATAATATAAACTCAAAACACGCATTCTTAGATGACATTATAATCATCACTAAGGTGTCAATAGACAACCATGAAAAGGAAATAATTAAGGTCCTATCAAGATTAGATAAAGAAAATCTAGCTATAAGCCTACATAAATGTGAATTCGCCCATACGGAACGTGTTTGGCTCCGTTACAAAATTAGCCGAAACGGGATAATTCCAACAGAGAAGAAAAAAAAAGCAATATCAGAAATGGAACAACCACACACACTCAAACAATTCAGATCATTCATGGGAAGTATACACCATATGATAAAATTCATACCTAAACTATCAGATATAACAGCGCCTCCCAGACCCCTGCTATCAACGAAAAATAGCATCAAGGCTCAAGATCAAAATGGTCGAGCGAACTTGACATAGCATTTAACAAAATAAAACGAGCCATAACACAAAAAATAGAAAACAAACTTTTTGATACATTAAAACCCACACGACTCAGAGGTGACGCAAACAAAAACGGTCTAGGAGCATGCCTAGAACAATATTTGGACAATAATTGGTAGCCAATAGCTTATGCAAGCCGATTCGTAAACTGCAACGAACAAAAATATAGCACTAACGAACTAGAACTTCTTGCAGCCGTATGGCCTCTAAAACACTTCAATTATTACTTATACGGTTCGAAATTTGAACTCAAAACAGACCACCAAGCACTTTTATCGGCCCTTAAAAAACAATAGGGGAAATAAAACATATCAAAGCCGCCTGACCCGTTGGGTAGACAGACATTTACCTTTCCACTTCACCTTACAACACCTACCAGGAAAAAGAACATGGGATTTGCAGACTATTTCAGCAGATACCCCATCTCCCCAGCGCCATAACCGCTCGAAAGCGACAACAATTATGTAGTTAATTTAATAAACACATTCAAAAACGTACTAAAGAACGCACAAAGAATTTCAACCAATCAAAACGCGCCAAAATTGTATCACGCGAAAGATGACGTAACAAAAGCAAGAAAGCGAAACAAACAAAACAGACACGCCTTTTGTCATTCTCGTTGTCTAAACCAGTCGCATTCTTGTAATCATTTATATTCTTCTCTATATCATCCTTCCTTATATAATTCAAATTCTCATAACTTAAATACACAAGTTCTAGTTTGCACACGCAATAACCCAAATTCAATCACTTTTGAAAAAACATTTTACAAAAGATCCCGCACTAGAAAATGAATACAATTCCACTATAAGAAAATCCCAACGCAAACAACCACCCTTACCAAACAAGTAACCCCTAAGTCTATTACATTTGCTACTCAAACCGATAACCCGACTAACAGTGAATGACAACGGCTGCATATTTTATGGTGGAAAACTTCATATACCCCCAAATTTACGTGACATTGCTTTACAATCAATCCATAAAACCCACACAGGACAAGCAGGTATGATGTACATGGCACAACTCATCTGGTTCCCTCGCATCCACAGCGAGATTGTCTTAATCGCACAAAAGTGCAAACCATGCACACTAATGGGTAAGAATCTAAAACCATCAATCCCAAAAAACAAACAAACACACCTACGCAATCTACAAGAACCTAATAAAGAAGTACAGATCGACTTCACAGGAACCATAAAACAAATAAGGAATCCTAGATATTAGTCTCAGTCGATCGATTTTCCAGATACCCACATGAAAAAGCATACCACAATTGCGGCACTGTAATAGCCATAGAATATCTTAAAAGCTACATGACATTTCACGGTGTACCACGGGCACTCAGGTGTGACCAGGCAGATGCATTTAAATCAAAACACTTCGAAATCTTCTGCAAAGACAACAATATTAAGCTAATACTAGCCCAAGCAGGAGATCATAGAGGAACAGGACTAGTAGGAGGAATGAAACAAAAATTAAAAATACAACTTTTTGTAATAACACAGACCTTAAATGAGCAAAGGAAGCACTAGCAGAAAAACAAACACACATTATGGAAAACATTAGATTAGCTCCTAACAAAACCACACGCATAAAACCATTCGAAGCACACTTCGGCAGAACCGCAAACACACAACTAACAAATTTGCTAAAAAAAAATCTCAAATATGTGACGTAAAGGAAAATGAAGAACTTCCATTTAGACAAGAGGAAGCTGAAGCATGGCATGCTGAACGAAGCCGCAATCTGGAACCAGGACTCAGACTCTGAACCACAACTGGACATCCAGTACCAGTCACCACAAAACACGGACACAGATTCCGACGAAGAACCCCTAGCCACAAAACGTACAACTACAGCGCAAAAGCGTAAGACAATTTCACCAATAAAAATCATTCCCGATAAACTAAGTGTTACCTTCGGAGACAAAACCTCAGTCATCATAAAATTAAAAAACCAAGTAGCACAAAAAACCATAATGCGCAGAGTAAAAGAACTTCGGGGTACATTTAAACCAATGTGGATTATAATCCCAGACGGGACTATCACAAATTACAAACTGCACGCAATTACAATCGATATACCTAAAAGAAAAGAGACAGTAATCAGAAAAAGTGATATAGCCATAGCCACAGAAAATATCCCAGAAAAACCTAGATTAATCGAGTTCGTCGCATGCAAGACTATTGGCGAATATAAAAGAAACAGAGAAAAACTCAAAAAATTCTATTTAGATGAAAAGAAACAAAAATAGAAGCAGACAGAGGAGAAAGCAAAAGGACAACAAGAGGAACCCCAACCGGGCACAGGTCAACAAGGACAACCAAAAAGAGGAACCCGGACATCCAAGAAAGATATTACAACACTGAAGCAACGCCCAAAACAAAGAAAGGTGAAGACGGGAAGCCCAAAAAGGAAGCCACAAAAACCGACCTAACGCACCATTATATCACAATTCGACATAAAGTCCAAACAAGCAGCGCTAGCCCAGTCAAAACTGGAACAAGCCAAATGGCGACAACGCAGGCACTCATCATTCGTCAGCACAGATTTGGACCAATGGAATAACTCGGACACAGTCGAGGTCATCAATTTAGTCTCAGATTCACCCCCAGCGGAGCCCCATCACAATCGTAACATCAAGCTCACCTAAAGATTTCATGAATGCAAAGAACAAAGGTCGCGGTTCAGTGGAGAGAATCGTACAAAAGCTACAAGTAAACAAAGAACACACACAAGGAAACACAACCGGACCCGTTCGGGACACACTTCAACCACCACAAGCAACAAATAGTACCGCCACCGAACCCGTTCGGGCCACACAACGACAATCACCATACCGGACAGCCCACCACCAGCCAACACTATACCAGTAACCATTACTATAGAATCCGTAAATGACTACAACCAGATTCCAGAAGACCCCATCCTCGAAGACAACCCCGCACATCAGGACCTCCCATCAAAAGAGTTGACAAGGATTGACAACAATGAGATGAATATCTCAATAGAACACTCCCTATCGGACGACGATAGAAGTCAAAATCACCAACCACAAACTGACAGTCCAAGATCCAACTACACCACAGCTCCATCGGAAATGCCATGACGACTAGCCCAGGAACAAAGCCCCATTTCATCTCTAGACCCCGATGACATAGACCAGTTAAACACCATTTTCGACAATTAATTGTCGAAAATAATGAAGAGAGGTGAGTGTGGTACGGCAGTACACCAAAAGGGAAACCAAGACTCATGTATTATTATAAACATTGATAATCTCCATGTACTAATATACTATCAACCATTCGGGACATTTGTTCAATTAATTACATTAACCCGTTCGGTCTCAAACTCAGTTGCCATTTCATTTGTATGCAGTAAACTTTCTGTCACTTGTTGTAACACCTCTGGAAACTTTAGTTAACTGTACATAGCTCTGACAGGTATTGTCTGGTCCCGCCTCTATATCTCTAAAACTTTGAACTGATTCACCGCTTTTTGCCTAAACTCGATCAGGAAACAGTTGAATTACGAAAGTTTGTTACTGCTCTTTTTGCTATCTCTCAAAATTATTATAAATATTTATTACTGAATCTTGTTTTATATAGCCTTCGTTGTTTGAATAACTCTTCCAACAATTTTTGACACTATCAACTGTTTTGATTCTTGGTTTTTGCACATAGTCATTGTACGACTATGATTTTTCAATAATCCCGAAATCCTGGTTCTTAATAATTTTGATCATTGATGTTTTGGTCCGTTTGTCTTAACTTCTTTGCTTTTGATGTACATTTTTTTTCAAATTCTGAAATATATCTAAAATTATTTGTACTATCTGTTTAACTCTGAGTAATTTCAACTTTTTGTTCAACCAAATTTGTGGCGTCAGTAAAGTGAGCTCAGTAATTGTTGATGTATTTTTATCAGAACTCGGTTATGTAGCGACCGCTCTAGGCCTAGTTTCTAATAAGAATGTTTCTTTTATTCGGCACAGTTTTTAAAAGGAAGATGTATCGTGAAGAGGATCGCTGCTTGAGAACGACACGAGTGAAGTACATCTTTAGGTTCAACCCCTAGTTCTACTGTTGTTAAATATACTATGGTAGCAAAAAGCTACGTAAATCATAATTTCTGCTTTTAAAGCATGATTCGTGCTTCATAAGCATGAATTGCGCTAAAGCGTGAGAAAAGGTAGAAGATTTAAGAGAAATTTCATTCTCAATTTCTCCACTTAAACAGAAAAGTCGATTAAACCGCTTTGTTCTTTTACCGTTTGCCAAGTTGTTACGCTACGAGATGTCCGATTTTCATGGTCTAAAATACAAAAAATGGCTCAATTTGAAATCAAGGTCCAGTGCAAAGTATGCCTACGAACGTTACCTGAAAAACAACAGTTTCGAGGCCCAAAAATCGAGCGGAAGACCCCACAAATTGTCAAAAGTTCAGAAAAAAAGTTAGTTATCTATTTTTTGAAAGATCCCAAATCCTCACTGGAGCGCATCCGAGTGACTAATAACGCTTTCTCTTGCAACGATACAATTTCCAGAGGTACAGTTAGACCAATTTCTCAGTTAGACGAAAAATATGGCGTTTTTTCAAGAAATGCTGCAAAAAAAGTCAGTTTTAAGAAGAAAAGCAAGTGTTTTCGTTCAAAATGGTGAATCATTATGATCACTAAGCCGTTCTACTTCTGGAAGAATGTTGTTTTCACTGATGAAACAAGGCTGCGCATCTCCAGCGATTCAACTGTTAGAGTTTTTCGAAGAAATGGAACAAGATTTCATGAAAAAATACAAAAAAATTCAGTTCGGACAAACGATCAGTTATGCTTCTGGTTGCATTACGATCAGATGGACGGAAAAGTCTTGTTAAGTGTCCAAACAAGCTAAGCGCTGTCGGTTGTTTAGAAATTTTGAAAATTTACGAAGAAAAACTGCATTTCCTGGACATTATTTTTCAACAAGATAATGCAGCTGTGCGTAAATCGAAAATTATCGGCAATTTTTTCCAAGAAAACGAGAGGAAGGTAATAGAATGGCCAGCACACAGTCCAGATCTGAATCCTATTGAAACTTTTTGGGCAATTTTAAAGCAACGATTACAAAAACAGACAGTTTTTCGGGAACATTGGGAAGAAAAACTGTATGGATTTTGGAATGAAATCGAGACAAACGTCGTGAGAAACCTATATGAAAACTATACAAACCATCTACTGGGCGTTAAAAAAGCTGAAAGTGTAATGACGCGTTATTAGAGAACAAATTTGAACTCAAAATGTAATATAATTTGATGTTTGTATTGCTTTTTAAAATATAGGTGTACGTAGCTTTTTGGTACCATAATGTAGTTAACTGATATTTGAAGTTAATTGCAAATATGAATCAGTATAATTATGTAGGCAGATTTAAATGAGAACCAAGCAGGAAGGGAAAACATTTATGTAATGAACGCGCTAAAAGTTAAGCTGCATAAATTGGTTCTGCATCTCAGATAAAAACTGGGGGATTTAAGATAATTTAATTTATACTCACCTCAAATCCAATAGTTATTTTTTTGAGTTTTTTTTTGTTTTGAAAGTTCTTGTTTAAACTTTTCTTATGCTTAACAAATTTAAGCTGAACTTGCCACAAAAGTATGAGAGGTTTAGAGTATATATCAAAGAGTCCACAGCTAAGGAAATTTGAAGGATTCGGGAGCATTACTTAATTCGGACACATGGATTCTAAGTTCCTATTCGGTTGAGATAACGATCTTGGCAGTGGCAACAATAATAATTTGGTTTTCTCAAGGTGGCGTGAAAATATCATATCATGATTGTGTTCTATGCTCAACTTCGTGATCGTAAAATAGTAGTTTTTTAACTTGTTCACACGAAATAAATTTTTCAGGTCAAATTTGTGTTGCTCGTACTTTGACATAAATTTCAAAGTGATAGCACTGGATAATAATGCTCATTTACTGGGAGTATCACACTTCAGTACACAACTTTGAAGAAACTTTGTTATGAATCAGTATAGTAACACTGGTGTCTTTACACGCTAACAAAATTAACCTTAGAAGCGGATTTTAGAACGGGCCCGGTAAGATTGAGTATGAATACGTGCATCTAGTGTATGAGTACGAGTATTTATCACGTGTAAATTTTTTACAAACAGAGTTATGTAAAAGAGAGTGAAATTTGAAGCTGTCTACAAAATTCTCTCGCTCTTTTCGTATGTTGAAATAAATTAAGCAATTGAAAAATGAGCCAAATGTTTTTTTGCGACTAACCATTGATAAAAACTCAACCAATACTCGATTTTCATCAGTGGCCTTGCATCAGATCGAAATTCTCAGAAATTTAGGCTGGCAGTTTCATTTTAGTTCGGAACAATACAGCTAAGAAGTGCTATGCTAAGTATTCACTCAATCAAACATTTTTTCCCTATTTGGTTCATAAGTTTCACTTTGCGATAACGAAGAACGGAACAACAGGTCTTTTAGTACTACAGCATTAAAAGTCACTTTTCCCCACGGTTTAGAATATTTGCCTCTGAATTTGCAGCTGTTCAATTAAAATTATAAACCGACCTATTTGGTATTCAGTTTTGACCTAAATTCTGAGCGATAACGCCCGCTCAATTGTTTGCTCGATACAATCTGCTTAGCTTTATTATTTGCGCCACCTTTTCGAAACGCTTCTGTTTTTTTGCAGCGGAAAAGTTCCGATTGCCAAAGTTTCAAGTTATTAAGAATGACTTCAAATTCAAAATCTGTTGGATGTCGCGAAATTGGTCAAATTAAGGTTACATGGTGTACTTGAGAGATTTTTTCCTCAACTTAGCATGTAAGCAATTTAGTTTTAATTTAAATTCATTGAAATATTGAAGTTGTTAGAAGATGATCGGCGAATGAATTACTAATTCACTTATTGCATATTTGAAGAAATTGTTATATGGATTGACAAAAAAGATTTTTTCATAGTGATTGTGGAATCGGAAACAAAATCTTTGTCCGTTTTTGAATCGTTGTGTTGTAGTTAAGAGTTTAAAAAGAGCTTCATCAGCAACAGTTTCGTAATTGTAGAATGAATGATTAATATCCGGTATCAATATACCGTGTTCCGAACGACCTTAGACTGAATTACAGACGCGTGTTATATCGGGAAATAAAAGGTTTTTTCTTTGTAAGGAAAAAGTGGGGCTGTCTGGTGTTTTTTGGGTCTCCCAAATGTTTTTAAAAGCAGAACACCAACTCCATCACAATCCGTTTGTTTGCTGTTCTGAAGAATGTTACTTTTTATTTTCAATTCTATTTTACTGGGTGATTGTGCATTTGTTGCTGCCAACGGAATTGCAGACAAAATTTCTGATATAAGACGTTGTCCGAGCATGTTTGAAACGGTACCAGGAGAGGTCTTATGTAAATGCCTCTATGTCTCATATTTCCCCAGGGGGATGAGCAGAACAGCAAAGGAAGTGCAGAGGCTCTGCAGCTCTTGGTTATGTGAAAAGTTTCTCTTCAACCATTTTTTACAACTCAAATATGTAAAATTCACAAATTAGCGAAAAGATACATACATTTACATGTTTATCAAAAACATTTACACCCGGGTCGAGGTTTGGTGGTGAATTTTCGTAAGAAAAGCGGTGAAATGCCGTGAAAAAAAAATAATTTTCACCGCGTATTTCTTAAATCTTTTTGCGGTGAATGCGGTGAATCGCGGTGAATTATTTTTTTTCACCGCGTTCTCAGTATTCTTACAAAAAAGAATCGTCCCTACACGGGTTCGAACCTCAGACCTCCTGCATGCCTTCCAATGCTTACTCCACTGCGCCAACTGTCACTTACTTGTTTGTTAATTCTTGTGAATTTAAATCAGATTGAGTAAACTTTGGAAACCATATGCGGTGAATTTTTGTAAGAAATGCGGTGAAATGTGGTGAATTATTTTTTTTCACCGCATCTAGCGGTGAGAAAAAATAATTCACCGCTTGAGAGAAAGTGGTGAATTATTTTTTTTTCACCCCATTCACCGCAATCACCGCATTTCTTACGAAAATTCACCGCATTCGCCGCATTTCTTACGAAAATTTACCCAAAAACCTCGACCCGGGCATGTTTATCAATAACAGATTTCATGTTTGGTCCGTTTTTGCGTATAATTAATAAGCGTATAAGTATTATGCGTTATAAGTATTAATTATTCCCGAACTATAGCAATCAATTGTTTTATGCAAAATACTTATTTCATATTGAAATGTGACTGCATCATAAAAATGTAAAATTTGTGAAATTTTAAGTTGAACCCAAGTGACCTGTGAGACAGTCAGCTATGAAATTGGAGAAATTTTACACCTAAAAATTTATAAAGTAGTTCTGATGGAACCCTCATCGCATTGATTGCCTCATTATAAGAGTTCGTTACAATTTATTGATCGAACCGGTCACTTTATTCTAAAGTTTTTCATTCATTTTTTTAAGTTGATAGTTTTTTTGTAAAAAAAACTTGGTATTAATCGGAAAATATTCAGAAGAATTGCATTTGAGACAGTCAAAATCATTTATCAGGCAAAACTGTGCTAAATTATCTTTGAATATATTTGCATCTTCACATCATTTGCGCCGGCAAACGCGACATTTCTCAGCAAGTTTGAAGTCATTCAATGAAGTCAGTACCTATTTTACAAAACAAGATCACTATTCCAGCTCCTAGTTTTGTTGGCAGAAATTGTTGTGATTGAAATTTTCGGTACCATTAAATTTTTAACACTAAATCATCACTATTTCTGGTAAGCACTTAAGTGTCAGATCAAAAATTTAATTCTTGAAAAATTTAGAGGAAAAATATTTGCCTTTTGGTTCGATTTATTTGCTGGCGCCTAAATAGCGACTCTTTAGGCGCCAGAAAATAAATCGAACCAAAAGGCAAATATTTTTCCTCAAAATTTTTCAAGAATTAAATTTTTGATCTGAACTTTTGCAAAAAAAAGAGAGCAAAGCTTCCTTCGCATCAACTTTTGTCGAAACTAAAAAAAAGAGGTTCAACAATACTTTTCTTAAGCCAATAAGTTGTTTTAATCAGTGAATTTCATTAAAGCTCTACATTAGCTTTAATAACTATTTTAACCGGCTCGGGTGACTTTTTTTTCTAAATCCGTTCGAATCCTGAAGCATTAGTTCATTTCGCGATTTAGTTCTTTGTGGCTCCTTGATTAGTTTAGTTCATGACTCTTTCAAAGCAGTTAGTTTTCCTTGACCTGTTAAAGATTTTAACTACTTTCACTAAGCTCCCAAGAAGAATTAAAGCGAAGAAACATATTATTTTTATGTCAATGCGTTATGGAGTATGCTTAATAGAATAAATTTTTGGGATTCAATTGTTTATCGCCTGCTTAGTTAAAATTATCCCTTGAGCTATTTTGCTACAGGGGACATTTGAAAGTTTGAAAGATCATTTTTCAATTAAAAATCTAAAAAATTTTGATTTTGTTTTGTTCATTTTCGCTCTTTTCATCTATCTAGATATTTTGTGTTTTTAGGTCGATGAGTTTTCCAATGATTGAAGGCTAGCATTGGTACCAAAGTTATTGAGAGCAGAGAAATCGTTCTCACAATTTGTGAAGCTTTATGGCAAAATAATTTGTAATCTTGTGTCATTTTTTTGTTAACTGTTCCCGTACTTAACGCCAAGTCAATATCAGTACTGGGCAAGTCTAATTGCAAGTCTAGGTATCAGTACTGATTCAGAGCTATGATCATAACACATTTAAGACTTGTCAGACTTGGCCAAGACTTGGCAAGTCTTAATCCAAGTCTTGGCCAAGACTTGGCAAGTCTTAATCCAAGTCTTGGCCAAGACTTGCCAAGTCTTAATCCAAGTCTTGGCCAAGACTTGCCAAGTCTTAATCCAAGTCTTGGCCAAGACTTGGCAAGTCTTAATCCAAGTCTTAGCCAAGACTTGCCAAGTCCTAATCCAAGTATTGGCCAAGACTTGGCAAGTCTTAATCCAAGTCTTGGCCAAGACTTGCCAAGTCTTAATCCAAGTATTGGCCAAGACTTGGCAAGTCTTAATCCAAGTCTTGGCCAAGACTTGCCAAGTCTTAATCCAAGTCTTGGCCAAGACTTGCCAAGTCTTAATCCAAGTCTTGGCCAAGACTTGGCAAGTCTTAATCCAAGTCTTAGCCAAGACTTGCCAAGTCTTAATCCAAGTATTGGCCAAGACTTGGCAAGTCTTAATCCAAGTCTTAGCCAAGACTTGCCAAGTCTTAATCCAAGTATTGGCCAAGACTTGGCAAGTCTTAATCCAAGTCTTGGCCAAGACTTGCCAAGTCTTAATCCAGTCTCAAATGGCCGAAAAAAGGGTCAAAAATAGCCGAAAAAAAGGTCAAAACTGATCGAAAAAACGTCAAAAATGGCCGAAAAAAGGTCAAAAATAGCCGAAAAAAAGGTCAAAACTGATCGAAAAAACGTCAAAAATGGCCGAAAAAAAGGTCAAAACTGATGGAAAAAACGTCAAAAATGGCCGAAAAAAAGGTCAAAAATAGCCGAAAAAAGGTCAAAACTGATCGAAAAAACGTCAAAAATGGCCGAAAAAAAGGTCAAAAATAGGCGAAAAAAAGGTCAAAACTGATCGAAAAAACGTCCAAAATGGCCGAAAAAAATGTCAAAAATAGCCGAAAAAAAGGTCAAAACTGATCGAAAAAACGTCAAAAATGGCCGAAAAAAAGGTAAAAATAGGCGAAAAAAAGGTCAAAACTGATCGAAAAAACGTCCAAAATGGCCGAAAAAAATGTCAAAAATAGCCGAAAAAAAGGTCAAAACTGATCGAAAAAACGTCAAAAATGGCCGGCAGACCTTGCAAAAAAATCAACAGGACCTCAAAAAAGCTACAAAAGCTGTTTTCCTATACTCAGTTAGAAAAGAGTACTACAACACTGAATTGGCCGCAAGCGACCAAAAAGTATAAAAACACCGACAAAATTTAAAGACATAATTTTTTTAAATTAAAGACATAAAAAAAAATAGAGGCATCGTATTCAAAATATAAAGGCATCAGAGCTGATTTTTTTTCGTTTTTGACCCAGAGAAAAATTAATCATTTTTTAAAGGCAAGTAAAGTATTATTAGACGGTTTTTGGGTCAAAAAGAAAAAAAAAAACAGCTAAAGAAGAACACGAAAAAGAAAAATAGAGGCATCGTATTCAAAATATAAAGGCATCAGAGCTAATTTTTTTTTTCGTTTTTGACCCAGAGAAAATTTAATCGTTTTTTAAAGGCAAGTAAAGTATTATTAGACGGTTTTTGGGTCAAAACGAAAAAAAAACAGCTAAAGAAGAACACGAAAAAGAAAAATAGAGGCATCGTATTCAAAATATAAAGGCATCAGAACTGATTTTTTTTTCGTTTTTGACCCCAAACACAAAAATGCTTTTCTTTTAAGACAAAATTGGTTATGATTTAAACTGTTTGGGGTCAGAACGAAAAAAAAACCAAACAAAACGAGAACACACTGAAGAAACATACGAACATCGTATTTAAAAATAAAGTCAAAAGCGGTGATTTTTTTTTTCGTTTCTGACCCCAAACACAAAAAAGCTAGTCTTTTAAGACCAAATTGAATATGATTTAAGATTTTGGGTTCAGAACATAAAAACATCAAAGAAAACAAGAACACACTATAGAAACATATGAACATCGTATTTAAAAATAAAGACAATAGAGTTGATTTTATTTCGTTTTTGAACCCAAAAATGAAAATCCTAGTTTTTCAAGACCAAATTGACTTTGATTTATTGTTTTTGGGATCAGAACGAAGAAAAACAGAAGAAAACGAGAACACAGTAAAGAAACATATGAACATCGCGTTTAAAAATAAAGTCATCAGAGTTAATTTTTTTTTTCGTTTTTGACCCAAACACAAAAATGCTTGTCTTTTAAGACCTAATTGACTATGGTTTAAGGTTTTTGGGGTCAGAACGAAAAAAAAACCGAAGAAAACGAGACCACACTAAAGAAACATACGAACATCGTATTTAAAAATAAAGTCAAAAGCGGTGATTTTTTTTTCGTTTTTGACCCCAAACACAAAAAAGCTAGTCTTTTAAGACCAGATTGATTATGATTTAAGATTTTGGGTTCAAAACATAAAAACATCAAAGAAAACAAGAACACACTATAGAAACATATGAACATCGTATTTAAAAATAAAGACAATAGAGTTGATTTTATTTCGTTTTTGAACCCAAAAATGAAAATCCTAGTTTTTCAAGACCAAATTGACTATGATTTATTGTTTTTGGGGTCAGAACGAAGAAAAACAGAAGAAAACGAGAACACAGTAAAGAAACATATGAACATCGCGTTTAAAAATAAAGTCATCAGAGTTAATTTTTTTTTTCGTTTTTGACCCCAAACACGAAAATGCTTGTCTTTTAAGACCTAATTGACTATGGTTTAAGGTTTTTGGGGTCAGAACGAAAAAAAAAACCGAAGAAAACGAGAACACACTAAAGAAACATACGAACATCGTATTATTTTAATCGCTATATCTTCTTTCGCAAACAATTTGATCGCAATATCTTCTTCCACAATATGTTCTTTCGGAAAAGTTTTGACCGCAATATCTGCTTTCACATAAGTCGTTTGCAATACTTCAATCGCTATATCTTCTCTCGCAAAAATTGTTCGCAATATTTTAATCGCTATATCTTCTTTCGCAAACAATTTGATCGCAATATGTTCTTTCGCAAAAATTTCAATCGCAATATCTTCTTTCGCAAAATTTATTTGCAATAATTTCGATCACAATATCGTCTTTCACAAAAATTCTGACCGTAATATCTTTTGCAAATAATAATGGTAAGAGTAAGAAAACGAATAGGAATAAGAACAAAAACAAGAAGCAGAATAACACAGAAAACAAGAATTAGAAGAAGAATAAGAACAAGAACAAGGAGAACAAGAATAAGAGTAACAGAAAAAATAAGAATAATAATAAAAACAATAAAAATAATAACAATGATAAGAAGAACAACAGCAACAATAATAGTAATAGTAATTTCCAAAAATAATAATAATAATAATCTTAAAAATAATAATATATTAATAAATCAAACAAAATTTGCGAAAGATATTGCGATGGAAGTTTTTGCAAATGAAGATATTCTGATCAAAATAGAGCAAAGATTTTGCACAAGATGCTGCAATAAAACCTTTTGCGAAAAATTTTATTGCTAACGAATTTACGAAAGAAGGTATTGGAATCAAAATATTGCCAAAGATATTGCAAAACAAGATACTGCTTATCGAAAATTTCGACCGCAATATCTTCTTCAACAAAAAAATTCGGTCTCAATAAATTCTTTCGCAAAACTCGGTTGCAATATTTTGATCGCAATTTCTTCCGCAATACTTTTGAGCGCACTATCTTTCGCAAAACTTTTCATCGCAATATCTTTTGGAATATTTCGATCGCAAAATCTTTCGCAAAAATACCGATCACAATATCTTCTTTCACAAAAATCTTGATCGCAATATCTTTTGCAAATGATAGTAATAAGAAAAAGAATACGAATGCTGAGAAGAATAAAAATAGGAACAAAAACATGAAGAAAAAAAAAATTAAGAATAAGACGAAGAATAAGACCAAGAATAAGAGAAAGAATAAGACGAAAAACAAAAAAATTATAATATAAGTGATCTAATAATGAGAATAATAAGAATAAGAATAATAAAATTAAAAACAATAATAAAAAAATAATAAAAATAATAACAATGATAAGAATAAAGAAAATAATAATAGTAATAATAATGATAATAGTAATACATAATAATAATAATAATAATAATAATAATAATAATAATAATAATAATAATAATAATAATAATAATAATAATAATAATGATAATAATAATAATAATGCTGAGAAGAATAAAAATAGGAACAAAAACAAGAAGAATAAAAAATTAAGAATAGAAGAACAAGAACAAGAAAAAGAGAAAGAATAGGACGAACAACAAAAAAATTATAATAAAAGTGAAATAATAATGGGAATAATAAGAAGAATAAGAATAATAAAATGAATAATAATAATAATAATAATAATAATAATAGTAATAATAATAATAATAATAATAATAATGATAAGAATAAAGAAAATAATAATAATAATAAAAATAAAAATAATAAAAAAAATAATAATAATAAAAATAATGATAAGAATAAAGAAAAAAATATTAATAAAAATGATAATAGTAATAATAATATTAATAAGAAACAATAAAATAATAATTAAAATAATAATAATAATAAAAATAATAATAATAATAATAATAATAATAATAATAATAATAATAATAATAATGATAATAATAATAATAATAATGCTGAGAAGAATAAAAATAGGAACAAAAACAAGAAGAATAAAAAATTAAGAATAGAAGAACAAGAACAAGAAAAAGAGAAAGAATAGGACGAACAACAAAAAAATTATAATAAAAGTGAAATAATAATGGGAATAATAAGAAGAATAAGAATAATAAAATTAACAATAATAATAATAATAATAATAATAGTAATAATAATAATAATAATAATAATAATAATAATGATAAGAATAAAGAAAATAATAATAATAATAAAAATAAAAATAATAAAAAAAAATAATAATAATAAAAATAATGATAAGAATAAAGAAAAAAATATTAATAAAAATGATAATAGTATTAATAATATTAATAAGAAACAATAAAATAATAATAAAAATAATAATAATAATAATAAAAAATAATAATAATAATAATAATAATAATAATAATAATAATAATAATGATAATAATAATAATAATAATAATGCTGAGAAGAATAAAAATAGGAACAAAAACAAGAAGAATAAAAAATTAAGAATAGAAGAACAAGAACAAGAAAAAGAGAAAGAATAGGACGAACAACAAAAAAATTATAATAAAAGTGAAATAATAATGGGAATAATAAGAAGAATAAGAATAATAAAATTAACAATAATAATAATAATAATAATAATAATAATAATAATAGTAATAATAATAATAATAATAATAATAATAATAATGATAAGAATAAAGAAAATAATAATAATAATAAAAATAAAAATAATAAAAAAAATAATAATAATAAAAATAATGATAAGAATAAAGAAAAAAATATTAATAAAAATGATAATAGTAATAATAATATTAATAAGAAACAATAAAATAATAATAAAAATAATAATAATAATAAAAATAATAATAATAATAATAATAATAATAATAATAATAATAATAATAATCACCCTTTGTTTCATCTGTTCCAGCGGATCAAATGTTGCTCCATCTTCTTCCCCTAAAGAAAGAAAAACACAAGGCAGAAGATTGCAATTACAAAGAAATCTTTTAGAACAACTACAAAGGAAGAGTTCAGATAGCTCAGTTTTTCAGAAGCTCATATTTAAAGCTCAGTTTTTATAGTAATTCACCAAAAGAGTCAACTAGAAAGCTTAAACAGTGCTGCATCATGTGATTGAGTCCATTTTTGGTGTGCCGAAGGTGAAACTTGTCTCTACCCTTCGCGACAAAGTCGCTTTTCTTTATAAGTCTCGGGCTTTTGTATCTATCTTTAAGCTTTTCAGCTAAATAAAGATTACTTTTATTCCTCAGATCCGGATCAAAATCCGCTCTGGGCAAAAAGCCACTAAATCTAACAATGCGCGGATGCAGCGCTTTAATGACATATTCAAAGTTTCTACAGATTTCGTCAACTTTCGATGAGTTTAAATCGTTGTCACCGCAAATGATGAAAACGTGAGTGTATTTCAGAAGATCACTGGTCAATGTTCTGAGATGAATGGATCTCCGGCCGCCCTGGCAATTATAAGACGGGCTGCAAAAAGCAAGAGAAAAGTCAGTAAATTTACATGACAAAGCCAACAACATAACACAATACTTACCGATAACGGCGAACTCGCTCATTTAGAGCAAGCAGCCCCTCAGCATCACGGAGATTAGAATCTCCGACGAATACGATTCTTGTCTAAGGAAAGAGAAACAATACTAAACATTAACCTCAAAGAAAATCATAAAATAAGATATCGTATAAATTTAAACCTCAAGAATTAAAATATATCTCAAAGAAAATCAAATTGAATGTGAGGACCCACAACTTGCGTTATGAGTCTAAACATTCGAAACCATTACTTGTTTAATAGCTTCAGGCAACAGGAGGAAATTAGTTTGATTTTAGGCAAGTTTTGAAAATTATACCTCAATACTTAGCATTTAATTCAAAGAAACTCAAATTGAATGTGACGACCCATAACTTGCGTTATGAGCCTAAACACTAGAAACCATTACTTGTGTAATAGCTTCAGGCAACAGGAGGAAATTAATTTGATTTTAGGCATGTTTTGAAAATTATACGTCAATAATTAGCAGTTAATTCAAAGAAACTCAAATTGAATGTGACGACCCATAACTTGCGTTATGAGCCTAAACACTAGAAACCATTACTTGTGTAATAGCTTCAGGCAACAGGAGGAAATTAATTTGATTTTAGGCATGTTTTGAAAATTATACCTCAATAATTAGCATTTAATTCAAAGAAACTCAAATTGAATGTGACGACCCATAATTTGCGTTATGAGCCTAAACACTAGAAACCATTACTTGTGTAATAGCTTCAGGCAACAGGAGGAAATTAATTTGATTTTAGGCATGTTTTGAAAATTATACCTCAATACTTAGCATTTAATTCAAAGAAACTCAAATTGAATGTGACGACCCATAACTTGCGTTATCAGCCTAAACACTAGAAACCATTACTTGTGTAATAGCTTCAGGCAACAGGAGGAAATTAATTTGATTTTATGCATGTTTTGAAAATTATTCCTCAATAATTAGCATTTAATTCAAAGAAACTCAAATTGAATGTGACGACCCAAAACTTGCGTTATGAGTCTAAACATTCGAAACCATTACTTGTGTAATAGCTTCAGGCAACTAGAAGAAAGTAATTTGATTTTAGGCATGTTTTGAAAATTATACCTCAAGAATTAACATTTATCTTTAAGAAACTCAAATTGAATGTGACGAACCATAACTTGCGTTATGAATCTAAACATTCGAAACCATTACTTGTGTAATAGCTTCAGCCAACAAGAAAGGAAGTTATTGGATTTTTGGCAAATAGTTTAAAATTTATACTTCAAGATTTAAAATATATCCCATGGAGATTCAAACCGGAATCTGACGACCCATAACTTGCGTTATGAGCCTAAACACTGGAAACCATTACTTGTGTAATAGCTTCAGGCAACAGGAGGAAAGTAATTTGATTTTAAGCATATGAATTGAAATTTATACAAGAATGAAAATATATATTTCAAAGAAATTCAAATTGAATGTGACGACCCGCAACTTGCGTTATGAGTCTAAACATTCGAAACCATTACTTGTGTAATAGCTTCAGGCAACTAGAAGAAAGTTATTAGATTTAATGCAAGTAGTTTAAAATTTATACTTCAAGATTTAACATATATCCCAAAGAGATTCAAACCGGAATGTGACGACCCATAACTTGCGTTATGAGTCTAAATACTAGAGACAATTACTTGTGTAATAGCTTTAGGCAACAGGAGGAAAGTAATTTGATTTTAAGCATATGTTTTGAAATTTATACCTCAAGAATTAACCTATATCTCAAAGAAATTCAAATTGAATGTGACGACCCACAACTTTCGTTATGAGTCTAAACATTCGAAACCATTACTTGTGTAATAGCTTCAAGCAACAAGAAAGAAAGTTATTAGATTTTTGGCAAATAGTTTAAAATTTATACTTTAAGATTTAACATATATCCCAAAGAGATTCAAACCGGAATGTGACGACCCATAACTTGCGTTATGAGCCTAAACACTAGAAACCATTACTTGTGTAATAGCTTCAGGCAACAGGAGGAAAGTAATTTGATTTTAAGCATATGTTTTGAAATGTATACCACAAGAATGAAAATACATATCTCAAAGAAATTCAAATTGAATGTGACGACTCACAACTTGCGTTATGAGTCTAAACATTCGAAACCATTACTTGTGTAATAGCTTCAGGCAACTAGAAGAAAGTTATTAGATTTAAGGCAAGTAGTTTAAAATTTATACTTCAAGATTTAACACATATCCCAAAGGGATTCAAACCGGAAAATGACGAACCATAACTTGCGTTATGAGCCTAAACACTAAAAACCATTACTTGTGTAATAGCTTCAGGCAACAGGAGGAAAGTAATTTGATTTTAAGCATATGTTTTGAAATTTATACCTCAAGAATTAACATATATCTCAAAGAAATTCAAATTGAATGTGACGACCCACAACTTGCGTTATGAGTCTAAACATTCGAAACCATTACTTGTGTAATAGCTTCAGGCAACTAGAAGAAAGTTATTAGATTTAAGGCAAGTAGTTTAAAATTTATACTTCAAGATTTAACACATATCCCAAAGGGATTCGAACCGGAATATGACGACCCATAACTTGCGTTATGAGCCTAAACACTAGAAACCATTACTTGTGTAAAAGCTTCAGGCAACAGGAGGAAAGTAATTTGATTTCAAGCACATGTTTTGAAATCTATACCACAAGAATGAAAGTATATATCTCAAAGGAATTCAAACCGGAATGTGACAACCCATAACTTGCGTTATGAGCCTAAACACTAGAAACCATTACTTGTGCAATAGCTTCAGGCAACAGGAGGAAATTAGTTTGATTTAAAGCATATGTTTTGAAATTTATACCACAAGAATGAAAATACATATCTCGAAGAAATTCAAATTGAATGTGACGACCCACAACTTGCGTTATGAGTCTAAACATTCGAAACCATTACTTGAGTAATAGCTTCAGGCAACTAGAATAAAGTTATTAGATTTTATGCAAAAAGTTTAAAACTTATACTTCAAGATTTAACACATATCCCAAAGAGATTCAAACCGGAATGTGACGACCCATAACTTGCGTTATGAGCCTAAACACTAGAAACCATTACTTGTGTAATAGCTTTAGGCAACAGGAGGAAAATAATTTGATTTCAAGCATATGTTTTGAAATTTATACCACAAGAATAAAAAAATATATCTCAAAGGAATCCAAACCGGCATGTGACAACCCATAACTTGTGTTATGAGCCTAAACACTAGAAACCATTACTTGTGTAACAGCCTCAGGCAACAGGAGGAAAGTAATTTGATTTCGAGCATATGTTTTGAAATTTATACAAGAATGAATATATATTTCAAAGAAATTCAAATTGAATGTGACGACCCACAACTTGCGTTATGAGTCTAAACATTCGAAACCATTACTTGTGTAATAGCTTCAGGCAACTAGAAGAAAGTTAATAGATTTAATGCAAGTAGTTTAAAATTTATACTTCAAGATTTAACATATATCCCAAAGAGATTCAAACCGGAATGTGACGACCCATAACTTGCGTTATGAACCTAAACACTAGAAACCATTACTTGTGTAATAGCTTCAGGCAACTAGAAGAAAGTTATTAGATTTTGGGCAAATAGTTTAAAATTTATACTTCAAGATTTAACACATATCCCAAAGGGATTCAAACCGGAAAATGACGAACCATAACTTGCGTTATGAGCCTAAACACAAAAACCATTACTTGTGTAATAGCTTCAGGCAACAGGAGGAAAGTAATTTGATTTTAAGCATATGTTTTGAAATTTATACCTCAAGTATTAACATATATCTCAAAGAAATTCAAATTGAATGTGACGACCCACAACTTGCGTTATGAGTCTAAACATTCGAAACCATTACTTGTGTAATAGCTTCAGGCAACTAGAAGAAAGTTATTAGATTTAAGGCAAGTAGTTTCAAATTTATACTTCAAGATTTAACACATATCCCAAAGGGATTCAAACCGGAATATGACGACCCATAACTTGCGTTATGAGCCTAAACACTAGAAACCATTACTTGTGTAAAAGCTTCAGGCAACAGGAGAAAATTAGTTTGATTTTAAGCATATGTTTTGAAATTTATACCACAAGAATGAAAGTATATATCTCAAAGGAATTCAAACCGGAATGTGACAACCCATAACTTGCGTTATGAGCCTGAACACTAGAAACCATTACTTGTGCAATAGCTTCAGGCAACAGGAGGAAATTAGTTTGATTTTAAGCATATGTTTTGAAATTTATACCACAAGAATGAAAATACATATCTCAAAGAAATTCAAATTGAATGTGACGATCCACATCTTGCGTTATGAGTCTAAACATTCGAAACCATTACTTGTGTAATAGCTTCAGGCAACTAGAAGAAAGTTATTAGATTTAAGGCAAGTAGTTTAAAATTTATACTTCAAGATTTAACACATATCCCAAAGGGATTCAAACCGGAATATGACGACCCATAACTTGCGTTATGAGCCTAAACACTAGAAACCATTACTTGTGTAAAAGCGTCAGGCAACAGGAGGAAATTAGTTTGATTTTAAGCATATGTTTTGAAATTTATACCACAAGAATGAAAATACATATCTCAAAGAAATTCAAATTGAATATGACGACCCATAACTTGCGTTATGAGCCTAAACACTAGGAACCATTACTTGTGCAATAGCTTTAGGCAACAGGAGGAAATTAGTTTGATTTTAAGCATATGTTTTGAAATTTATACCACAAGAATGAAAATACATATCTCAAAGAAATTCAAATTGAATGTGACGACCCACAACTTGCGTTATGAGCCTAAACACTAGAAACCATTACTTGTGTAAAAGCTTCAGGCAACAGGAGGAAATTAGTTTGATTTTAAGCATATGTTTTGAAATTTATACCACAAGAATGAAAGTATATATCTCAAAGGAATTCAAACCGGAATGTGACAACCCATAACTTGCGTTATGAGCCTGAACTCTAGAAACCATTACTTTTGCAATAGCTTCAGGCAACAGGAGGAAATTAGTTTGATTTTAAGCATATGTTTTGAAATTTATACCACAAGAATGAAAATACATATCTCAAAGAAATTCAAATTGAATGTGACGACCCACAACTTGCGTTATGAGTCTAAACATTCGAAACCATTACTTGTGTAATAGCTTCAGGCAACTAGAAGAAAGTTATTAGATTTAAGACAAGTAGTTTAAAATTTATACTTCAAGATTTAACACATATCCCAAAGGGATTCAAACCGGAATATGACGACCCATAACTTGCGTTATGAGCCTAAACACTAGAAACCATTACTTGTGTAAAAGCGTCAGGCAACAGGAGGAAATTAGTTTGATTTTAAGCATATGTTTTGAAATTTATACCACAAGAATGAAAATACATATCTCAAAGAAATTCAAATTGAATATGACGACCCATAACTTGCGTTATGAGCCTAAACACTTGGAACCATTACTTGTGCAGTAGCTTTAGGCAACAGGAGGAAATTAGTTTGATTTTAAGCATATGTTTTGAAATTTATACCACAAGAATGAAAATACATATCTCAAAGAAATTCAAATTGAATGTGACGACCCACAACTTGCGTTATGAGCCTAAACAATAGAAACCATTACTTGTGCAATAGCTTCAGGCAACAGGAGGAAATTAGTTTGATTTTAAGCATGTGTTTTGAAACTTATACAACAAGAATGAAAATACATATCTCAAAGAAATTCAAATTGAATGTGACGACCCATAACTTGCGTTATGAGCCTAAACACTAGAAACCATTACTTGTGTAAAAGCTTCAGGCAACAGGAGGAAAGTAATTTGATTTCAAGCATATGTTTTGAAATCTATACCACAAGAATGAAAGTATATATCTCAAAGGAATTCAAACCGGCATGTGACAACCCATAACTTGTGTTATGAGCCTAAACACTAGAAACCATTACTTGTGTAACAGCTTCAGGCACCAGGAGGAAAGTAATTTGATTTCGAGCATATGTTTTGAAATTTATACAAGAATGAAAATATATATTTCAAAGAAATTCAAATTGAATGTGACGACCCACAACTTGCGTTATGAGCCTAAACACTAGAAATCATTACTTGTGTAACAGCTTCAGGCAACAGGAGGAAAGTAATTTGATTTCGAGTATATGTTTTGAAATTTATACAAGAATGAATATATATTTCAAAGAAATTCAAATTGAATGTGACGACCCACAACTTGCGTTATGAGTCTAAACATTCGAAACCATTACTTGTGTAATAGCTTCAGGCAACTAGAAGAAAGTTATTAGATTTAATGCAAGTAGTTTAAAATTTATACTTCAAGATTTAACATATATCCCAAAGAGATTCAAACCGGAATGTGACGACCCATAACTTGCGTTATGAACCTAAACACTAGAAACCATTACTTGTGTAATAGCTTCAGGCAACTAGAAGAAAGTTATTAGATTTTAGGCGAATAGTTTAAAATTTATACTTCAAGATTTAGCACATATCCCAAAGGGATTCAAACCGGAAAATGACGAACCATAACTTGCGTTATGAGCCTAAACACAAAAACCATTACTTGTGTAATAGCTTCAGGCAACAGGAGGAAAGTAATTTGATTTTAAGCATATGTTTTGAAATTTATACCTCAAGAATTAACATATATCTCAAAGAAATTAAAATTGAATGTGACGACCCACAACTTGCGTTATGAGTCTAAACATTCGAAACCATTACTTGTGTAATAGCTTCAGGCAACTAGAAGAAAGTTATTAGATTTAAGGCAAGTAGTTTCAAATTTATACTTCAAGATTTAACACATATCCCAAAGGGATTCAAACCGGAATATGACGACCCATAACTTGCGTTATGAGCCTAAACACTAGAAACCATTACTTGTGTAAAAGCTTCAGGCAACAGGAGGAAATTAGTTTGATTTTAAGCATATGTTTTGAAATTTATACCACAAGAATGAAAGTATATATCTCA
This sequence comes from Convolutriloba macropyga, assembly GCF_964194025.1. Taxonomy (NCBI): domain Eukaryota; kingdom Metazoa; phylum Xenacoelomorpha; order Acoela; family Convolutidae; genus Convolutriloba; species Convolutriloba macropyga. The sequence goes on from NC_134476.1 coordinate 1,862,848, forward strand.
AAGGAATTCAAACCGGAATGTGACAACCCATAACTTGCGTTATGAGCCTGAACACTAGAAACCATTACTTGTGCAATAGCTTCAGGCAACAGGAGGAAATTAGTTTGATTTTAAGCATATGTTTTGAAATTTATACCACAAGAATGAAAATACATATCTTAAAGAAATTCAAATTGAATGTGACGACCCACAACTTGCGTTATGAGTCTAAACATTCGAAACCATTACTTGTGTAATAGCTTCAGGCAACTAGAAGAAAGTTATTAGATTTAAGGCAAGTAGTTTAAAATTTATACTTCAAGATTTAACACATATCCCAAAGGGATTCAAACCGGAATATGACGACCCATAACTTGCGTTATGAGCCTAAACACTAGAAACCATTACTTGTGTAAAAGCGTCAGGCAACAGGAGGAAATTAGTTTGATTTTAAGCATATGTTTTGAAATTTATACCACAAGAATGAAAATACATATCTCAAAGAAATTCAATTTGAATATGACGACCCATAACTTGCGTTATGAGCCTAAACACTAGGAACCATTACTTGTGCAATAGCTTTAGGCAACAGGAGGAAATTAGTTTGATTTTAAGCATATGTTTTAAAATTTATACCACAAGAATGAAAATACATATCTCAAAGAAATTCAAATTGAATGTGACGACCCACAACTTGCGTTATGGGCCTAAACACTAGAAACCATTACTTGTGCAATAGCTTCAGGCAACAAGAGGAAATTAGTTTGATTTTAAGCATGTGTTTTGAAACTTATACAACAAGAATGAAAATACATATCTCAAAGAAATTCAAATTGAATGTGACGACCCATAACTTGCGTTATGAGCCTAAACACTAGAAACCATTACTTGCGTAAAAGCTTCAGGCAACAGGAGGAAAGTAATTTGATTTCAAGCATATGTTTTGAAATCTATACAACAAGAATGAAAGTATATATCTCAAAGGAATTCAAACCGGCATGTGACAACCCATAACTTGTGTTATGAGCCTAAACACTAGAAACCATTACTTGTGTAACAGCTTCAGGCAACAGGAGGAAAGTAATTTGATTTCGAGCATATGTTTTGAAATTTATACAAGAATGAAAATATATATTTCAAAGAAATTCAAATTGAATGTGACGACCCACAACTTGCGTTATGAGTCTAAACATTCGAAACCATTACTTGTGTAATAGCTTCAGGCAACTAGAAGAAAGTTATTAGATTTAATGCAAGTAGTTTAAAATTTATACTTCAAGATTTAACATATATCCCAAAGAGATTCAAACCGGAATGTGACGACCCATAACTTGCGTTATGAACCTAAACACTAGAAACCATTACTTGTGTAATAGCTTCAGGCAACAGGAGGAAAGTAATTTGATTTCAAGCATATGTTTTGAAATTTATACCACAAGAATAAAAATATATATCTCAAAGGAATTCAAACCGGCATGTGACAACCCATAACTTGTGTTATGAGCCTAAACACTAGAAACCATTACTTGTGTAACAGCTTCAGGCAACAGGAGGAAAGTAATTTGATTTTAAGCATATGATTTGAAATTTATACAAGAATGAAAATATATATTTCAAAGAAATTCAAATTGAATGTGACGACCCACAACTTGCGTTATGAGTCTAAACATTTGAAACCATTACTTGTGTAATAGCTTCAGGCAACTAGAAGAAAGTTATTAGATTTAATGCAAGTAGTTTAAAATTTATACTTCAATATTTAACATATATCCCAAAGAGATTCAAACCGGAATGTGACGACCCATAACTTGCGTTATGAGCCTAAACACTAGAAACCATTACTTGTGTAATAGCTTCAGGCAACAGGAGGAAAGTAATTTGATTTTAAGCATATGATTTGAAATTTATACAAGAATGAAAATATATATTTCAAAGAAATTCAAATTGAATGTGACGACCCACAACTTGCGTTATGAGTCTAAACATTCGAAACCATTACTTGTGTAATAGCTTCAGGCAACTAGAAGAAAGTTTTTAGATTTCGGGCAAATAGTTTAAAATTTATACTTCAAGATCTAACATATATTCCAAAGAGATTCAAACCGGAATGTGACGACCCATAACTTGCGTTATGAGCCTAAACACTAGAAACCATTACTTGTGTAATAGCTTCAGGCAACAGGAGGAAAGTAATTTGATTTCAATCATATGTTTTGAAATTTATACCAGAATAAAAATATATATCTCAAAGGAATTCAAACCGGCAAGTGACAACCCATAACTTGCGTTATGAGCCTAAACACTAGAAACCATTACTTGTGTAATAGCTTCAGGCTACAGGAGGAAAGTAATTTGATTTCAAGCATATGTTTTGAAATCTATACCACAAGAATGAAAGTATATATCTCAAAGGAATTCAAACCGGAATGTGACAACCCATAACTTGCGCTATGAGCCTAAACACTAGAAACCATTACTTGTGTAATAGCTTCAGGCAACAGGAGGAAATTAGTTTGATTTTAAGCATATGTTTTGAAATTTATACCACAAGAATGAAAATACATATCTCAAAGAAATTCAAATTGAATGTGACGACCCACAACATGCGTTATGAGTCTAAACATTCGAAACCATTACTTGTGTAATAGCTTCAGGCAACTAGAAGAAAGTTATTAGATTTAATGCAAGTAGTTTAAAATTTATACTTCAAGATTTAACATATATCCCAAAGAGATTCAAACCGGAATGTGACGACCCATAACTTGCGTTATGAGCCTAAACACTAGAAACCATTACTTGTGTAATAGCTTCAGGCAACAGGAGGAAAGTAATTTGATTTTAAGCATATGATTTGAAATTTATACAAGAATGAAAATATATATTTCAAAGAAATTCAAATTGAATGTGACGACCCACAACTTGCGTTATGAGTCTAAACATTCGAAACCATTACTTGTGTAATAGCTTCAGGCAACTAGAAGAAAGTTATCAGATTTAATGCAAGTAGTTTAAAATTTATGCTTCAAGATTTAACATATATCCCAAAGAGATTCAAACCGGAATGTGACGACCCATAACTTGCGTTATGAGCCTAAACACTAGAAACCATTACTTGTGTAATAGCTTCAAGCAACAAAAAACAAGCCAATTAAAATTTTGGGCAACTTTTTTTTACTTTTGTAACTCGTTAATTATAACTCAAGAACTTTGAAAAACTTTTGAGGACAGAATCTACCATTTACAATTTAATTAACATTCCGAAAAGAGACTAAGAATGATCAAATGCATTGCAAAGTTTCATCGCAAAACACTCTCCAGCTATTGAAACACAGAACACTTTGGATAAAGAGTCTACATTAATCAGATCTTCACGCTCAGTTTTTCTGATTAAATAAAAGAAACCTGTCACAGGGCCCACTTCTTGCACAACATCAAATTCAGCAACACTGGCAAAAATCGTTCTATCAGAAACTGCATTTGGAAGTATTATAAAATAAAGAATTTGTCCAAAATACTCGACATTTTTCCTTTTATAACGAACAAAGCTGTTGCATTTGCCAGAAAAAGGTGCACGAGAATAAGCAGGGGAGTCGAAATAAATTTTATTCACCAATAGACGATTCAGAAATGTTGCCTCTGGATATAGAAGACGACCCATTTTCAAACTTTCCGTTTCCAGCATGAACGCTGAAAAGTCTGATTTATTAAAATTTTCTTGGCCAAGCAGTTGTCTGACCAATCCGCCGAAAACACTCTCCTCAGACTTATTATGAAGATCAAGCAAACGCTGTCTTTGTAAGAAACGTCGACAAACAACTTCGCATTCGTGATGCGATCCTGTGAATACTTCGCCTAAAATCCTATTCGCGGATTCAAAACTCATCGCCGAGAAAGAAAAAAGCGGCCCAAATCTGCGAACTTGCGTAGGTAGATAGCGAAGGGAGTGGACATTGATGGTTTCTACTCGTTCATTTCCATCAAAAATATCAACCACGCTAGAGCAAAACTGATTCAATAGACGTTCAGCAACTACAACATCTTCTTCTTTACTGGATTCAAGCAACAACCGAACGCCAAACACAAAACCTAATAAATTGTCATACAAAAATTTGGGAATTCGTTTCCAAAAAACTACGGGACTCAGATAAAACAACCAGTTGAAAAATTCATTGGCTTTAAATTGGTTAATTTCATCAAGCGATCGGATTTTGCGAGAATAGGTAATGAGTTCTCGTGGGCAAGTTAGAGAAGGAACCAAATCGTTAATTTCTTTTCGGTAAGTTGGGGCCATCTTTTTCAGCAAATGCTTTAACAATTCTGGAAACACTCCCAGCAAAATGCAATGCATATAATCTATGGGCGCTGTTAGCGGAAGACCAGACACGATATCGCTAAAAGCGCTCTGGCCTTTTACACCAAAACAGGATGCAGATGAGGTTGCTGACCTGAGCTCTGCAGCTTCTACGTACCGGCTATGCAAAGTTGTCTCTCGAATTGATCCCGACTGATTATAGGGATAATACGCTTGTGCTCTTCCTATAGTTATTCCTTCAGCAGTACAAAAATGGCATCCAAAGTACCCATTGAACTGCACCATGTTTAAAACATGGGGTTTGGCAACCAAATCGGTCACCAGAAGTCTAACTTTGAAAGATGTTGTTATCTTCGGAAAATCCGGGCTAGAAATTTCGATTGGGGAAAAAAGTTCAGCTCTTAATCGAGGAACAATCTCATTCCAGTTTGGAGCACCAGAACCAACAAAGAGACTGGACAAAACAATGTTTTTGCGAGACATGCGCAAAATTGGTGGCATATCAGAGCATTGAAGCCAAACAGGCCACAACTCTTTTTTGTACGTGGACTTCTTAATATTAACACCGTCTGTTGACATCAGAAGATTCAGTTCTAGTGTGCTCTTTTGAATACAAGCGATAGGTGCTATACTCGGATTTAGGTCTTGTTTCACGTTTTCTCTCCTGAATTGCGAATAACAAAAAATTTGTCGTAAATTTCGTTGAACAATTTTTTTTAACTGGTTGCGAAAGTTGAGGATAATTACGTTGCCGTTCAAACTATTCAGACTTGCCCTTGTCTGATTCGATAGATCTCGCTTCATTTGTCGCACCAGCGAATGGCCAGAAGGCAAACAATTATCCGTTGGAAGAAGAGCTTGCGTAACAGAGTACAAAGCTATCGAGGCTTCGTCCGATAGAGAGAAACGGGAACTGAACAAGTCCAGGAGAGCAGTAGCCTGCTGCACGGTAACAGTACTGATAGGAAAGAGCGGAGTTCCTCCTGCAGACTCAGTTGCGTCTATCGGTTGGGGACTTTCGGGTTTTTCTTGTATTGTCGATAACGAACAATCAAAGGATCGATAACAAAGAGGAGAAGAAGCTCTGGGAAATTTATTGACAATCGATCCAACTTCAGAGACCACTTCTAGATCAGCTGACAGACTTTCATCCGGGCTATCATCCACATGCGGCTCCAAGTTACCAGATGATTCAAGAACCTCTAGAGGAGAGCTTCTGTGAGTTATTACATATCGACTTTGAGAAACTGCAGCAGACGAGTCACCCGAAGGATCACTAGGAGGCACCTCGGTTATTCGGTTGTACATTTCCACTAGCTCCCTCTGACCCAACCTTTTTTTCTTAGGTTTGACAGGAGCTATAGATAGCAATTTATTCTCTTCGGCCACAGACTCCTGTACAAAATCTCTGACAAATTCACTAAGAAAACCTGCTAAAACCATCAACACCTTCTCTTCTAATTCTTCACAAGTCTGACATTTGCAGGAATTTTGTTCGAAGAAATCGGGCCCATATTTGACTAAAATCTCAGAATTACTTGATATTCGTTTCTTTGTTCTCAATTGCACAACACCCGAGACGCTAGAGTAGTCGTACTCGCAATTAGGGTTACAGTCTGAATTGACAAATCGAACTGGCCCCACCAGCAAGAGAGTTTCTCCAGTTCTTTCCGAGCACATGACGGACCAATCAGTAACTCCATTCGGAATTGGTCTCACAAAACCCACAGGACCCTTAATTACCGCTGATGGTTTCAAATCCTCCAATCCAACGTATAGCAGACGATAGCCGTTGTGTTTATCGAGATCAATTTTAAAATTTGGCACTAAAATTGCATAGGAGGAGCAAACCGTTTCGTACGATTCGCGCCACAATTTTGTCGTCGCAACAAGGTGATCGAATCGCCTTTCTGACAGAGGTCTCACTATACATTCAGCGCTCCGATAGCAGTTTTCAACTTTACGCTTGACGGCATAGAGATCACATTGGCTGAGCATGGCCCAGTCAACTTGTTTCGATAGCATTGAACTGAAACTACGTATCTTTTTTCAACAAAAGAAAAATGACTGAAGCAGCGTATAGGATAAAAACTAAGCATGAGAAAGAACATAATTGTTCAATTACTACTGATATTGAGCTGTGTGGCGGGGTAACGTTGTCGAGATCGAGCTACTGGGAGGGCTGCACAGGAGGTACGTTTTTGAAAAAGAAAAGTAAAACTTCATTAAAAAGAACCTAAGAGCCGTACTTTTAGAAAAAAAAATTTCTCCCTTTTCCAATATTAGTCTGCATGGTTTCATGATTTGACACCCCTCCCCGCTGTTCAAAATTTAATCATCAATAACTATTTGGAAACAGTCAACACAAACGGTTCAGTGAAAATCTGCATAGAAAGGACCGACAGAAATAAAACTATTGCTACAAACTTCGAGAGATTAAAAACACCCAAGCAAACACTTCACTAATAGGGAAAAAATGCTGATAGCTGTTGAAATAGTTAAAATTGAGCGTAGCAACGAGGAAAGGAACAAACAAAATTATTAATTTTTAACTTTTGAACAACAAAATCTGTTTAGAAGATAAGCATAAATATACAGTCCAAAATTGATATTCAAGAATTGCAATCTGTTGATTCTCAGAAAAGTCTTGATAAATTAGTCCTCAACTATAGGAGCGCATTAACTAGATAAACCAGCACATGGAAAATAGGAGTGCTTGAGAGAAAGAAGACATGTGAAGAGCTTAAGAAGGAAAGAAAGAATTGAGTTCAGAAAGCAAGCAGTCCTTGGTTTCACAAATTCTAATTCTCATTTTGCGGATCGATATTTTCTTGTATAGGTTGTTCATTTCCCTCAACAGGTGTCTCAACATTGCCAAAACTTCTACGTTCGTTTGACTTTAGCTCATTGGCCCGGTTGTTGTAGCTGACTTTCGCGTGCTCGTACATAGCCAGCCAATTTTCGCTGTACTTGAGTCTGAAGAGTTCTATAACAGAAAACAAGAATGGTCCATTCACAGCATACTTTTGCGCCAGAAAACGAGGAGATAGCAAAATACAAATTAACACTGAGACCAGAGAACCGTCAAATCTTTGCAACTCAAAACTCAAAACGTCTCCAGAAAATTCTAACGCATCTTTACCCTTCATTTGATTTTTTCGAACTGGACTGTAGTCCCTTCGTGCAGGTGCACCACTTCTTGGATTAGCCTTAGGCGACAGCATTAAGTTCTTTTGTTCATCAAGCCTCCACAACTTATTCGCTGCCTGCCGCATTATTGAGGCCGCTGACTTGCCGGTGATGGTCGCTAGATCGAACTCTTTGTTCGGTCCTTTGGACACAAGCAGTGAGGGTTGTGATCCCTCTTCAAATTGCCTTGGCTGTGGCAGCAGGAGACCAAAACGGGCAATCTGCTGATTCTGAAGAAAACAATTGGACATCGTTTTTATGAACCACCGACAAGGAAAACCACTTTTCAAGAAAACCGAATATTTAAAAGAAACAATTCAAAATTATTTCCAAGTGCAAGATCTCTACAAACTGACCATTATCTTAAGCTGATTTGCATGGTTCTGCAGCTCATTGTAATTTCTATTAGCAAGTGAGCTGATTGATGCTTTCAGGTCCTTCACCGCATTGTTCAAGTCAGCGACGGTGTCCCGCAATTCCGACTGGACCGTGACACTATAATTCACTGCTTCCAGCAGCTTTCTGTAAAGCTCATTTCCCTCTAGACACTCTGTTGACACGTTGGTCTTACGAGACTTGCGGGGAATCCCTGGTGTTGATGTCTTAAGGGAACTGTAGCAGGGTTGGCTGTTGGTCTAAAGAAGGGCTTTCCTTAATAGCAGCATAAATTAGAAAACAAAAATCTGAGGGCGAACACTTTTACCTGTCGAACTATAGAGACTGGCTCTACCTCCTCCTCTTCATCTATCATCAGATCATTGTCACCCAAAACTCTTTGGAGATCTTCATCGCCGAGATCAGGCATTGAGGTGTGAACAGCATTACTCAAATCAGGGTTCAAAATTGTTGTGTTGTTTGCTTCGCTCGACAAACACTGACTGAAGTTCAGTCTTTTAGAAACCAAGGAGTGCGCAGAGGAAGGGCCCGGTATCAATTGGTTGCGTGGGTCCAGTGCTGTAAGGTTAGGGTCAGTACTGAGCTGGAACGAAAGCTCATCACTTGCCTGACTATCGTTTCTTTGGGATATTAGATATTTTTGCTCCTCGTCATCACAAAATCCCTTGTGGCCGACAGCGTTGACGAGAGCTGACCATATATAGGAGCCTGCTTTGGGGTTCTTTTTGACGTCTCGGACATCAATTGTTTCTCCAGCCTCCAGCCTTTAAAAAACGGAAACCTTCTATATATATAACATATATTGACAAATTACAGAAAACAAATCAAGGCATTATTTTCAAAAAAGTTCATATATGAAGTAACCTGCCTTGATTTTTACCCGCTGCTCGTTGTTCAGCCTCAATTCATTACTGAAGTTGCAATTTACAACTAAGGTTGACTTGTTCTCGAACTTTAAGAACCAGAAGCGATTTTTCATGAAGGCTAGGTTCCGGTCATCAACGGCTTTTGCAACTTCTTTATCTTTCTGGCTCAACCCTCTTGTGTCACGCAGATGGGGCCCTGATCCCTAGAAAACAGCAGGTAGATAGAATCCACAATCGTTTCAGCTTCAACACTTCGGTAAAAACTGATAAAAAACTTTCAAAATTTGTCCTAATCATAATTTTTCGAGTAACGCTGTCAGAAAACCTAAAAATTTTCCTCAAGTTATAGTATCAATCGCAGCGAGACTTCACTAATTAGAGCGGTCTCAAAAACATCGCAAACCGTATATGTAGCTGCCTATTTCGACAACTCAATCACAACGGAGTGAGGAAGGTATAATGGTAAAAACCCGACAAAAAAAATACAGTTGCCGTATGGTCCATTGTTAATAATTCAGATTATCGGAAAATAGTCGCGATAGACACTTGTGGCCTTCCATTAAACAACTAAAACATGAGATAGACAGATTGACCACCAGTCCTTCAATAGACCACAACAATTTTGAGTCAGAGTCGGAGTGTCATTTTTACGAGACACTTACGCTCCATAAGGAAAATGCCCTGAAAAACTTGAAGCATGATGGCTCATATGGCACGGAAAACTCATCACAGAAGTATTTCACAAGGATCAGCAAATGCATTTTGTCAAAGTCGGGGGCGATTTACAACGGAATAAGAATAGATCCGAAAAGTCACATGCATGTACCACCTGGATTGAGCACCAGGTATGTACCTGATACTCGATCGCTAAGAACTTTTCGAAATCGGGCTCAAATTAGACGGGACTAGAAACGTTAGTTAGCAGACATGATAAGCTAACCCATGTTAAAAAAGCAGCTTCCTACGTGCTCTCAAAAAAAGTTATTAGAGAACGAGCGTCAGGCCTACCTCATTTTTCGGGGGTACGGTACTTGAAATCCAGAATTCTGACCAAAGTATAAATCGCATCGGGACGGGACATAGCTCATTCAATTGCCCGTAAAATAAGCTTTAAAACTATATATTTTACATTGTATTTGGACCAGTATATCGCGAATTATAGACCAGGGAGCTATGAGTCCCCCGACATTAGGACCGATAATAATAAAAATAATAATAATAATATAGACTTTAGAGTAAACCCAGGGGTTCTTTAGACCCATAACAATTCAATCAGTCACAGTTTGAGTAGTTTTCTGTACAGAACAAGTACCAATAGGACATCCACATCTGATATGCCAAGTGCAAGAAGTCAGTTCGTTGTAGTATTCCAGAAAATATTCCCAGTAGATGTCTGATAGTCGGGTTTTCAGAGTTTCTGTGTCGTGAAATAAGTCAATACTGGTACTAAGCAGGTTTTGCAATGGTTGATGCCCTATACCAAAAGTCCGCCTTTTGCCGAGTCTTGAGATTTTCATTTGCATTAATTTTGAGAGTTTTAGTAGACGACCTGGGGTAGAAATATGAGGTACAAAATATAAAAAGTACCGTGTACACCATCCGGCAACGATGGATGTGGATCGGAACATAAGGGACAATGAGTAGCACTTAGCCGGATGCTGCACTTGAAGCTGTCCCCTGCAGACAGTGTAAAGACGGCCCAGTCACAAAAATAAATGCGATCTAGTACTCATCGAAAGAATCCAAAAAAGTGCGACGAAATGGATAATAGGTTCTTCTCTCACATATAAGGAGCGTTTAATCAAACTGAAAATTCTACCTTGTCTTTTTACTTCGAACTTCACAGCTTATTACTACTATGTGATCTCATAAACAATAAATACAATATTGCCATAGAAAAGTTAATACATTTCAACAACAATAATCGGACGAGACAAGGCGCGAAATGTGAAATCAAACTTACGAAAACACGATTATTCAAAAGCGACGAAAATTTCTGGTCGAGAACAGCCTATCTCTATAATATTGTCAACAAACAGACAGACCTTACCGAGAACAAAAATATAAAATATCGGATCAGCGACATTTATTGGAAATTCTTTTTTAGAAGTTTTAACGAAATTGACATGTGCACTTGGAGAATTTGCTGCCTGTGCAAAAACTGTAACCCCACTTCGATCTCATTTATAAGGATCAACAAGGGTGCTTCAACCCGTGCATTGCAGAAGCCTGAACTACTACTACTACTACTACTACTACTACTACTACTACTACTACTACTACTACTACTACTACTACTACTACTACTACTACTACTACTACTACTATAGGTCCCGAACGAGCATTAGGACCTATGAGGTACCTCATGCTCGTTCGCAAATAACTTTTTGAAATCGAAATCAAATTTGACCGGAGTAGTAACGCTAGTTAGCACACATAATAAGCTAGCTCATATTAAAAAATGAGCTTCCTAGGTGCACTCAAAAAAAAAGTTATTAGAGTACGAGCACCAGGCCTACCTCATTTTTCGGGGTACGGTACTTGAAATCCAGAATTCTGACTAAAGTATGAATCGGATCGGGACGGGATATAGCTCATTCAATTGCCCGTGAAATAAGCTTTAAAACTATATATATAACATCGTATTTGGACCAGTATTTCGCGAATTAAAGACCAGGGAGCTATGTGTCCCCCGACATTAGGACCCATGAGGTACCCTCATGCTCGTTCGCTAATAACTTTTTGAAATCGATATCAAATTTGACCGGAGTAGTAACGCTAGTTAGCACACATAATAAGCTAACTCATATTAAAAAATGTGCCTCCTAGGTGCACTCAAAAAAAAGTTATTAGAGTACGAGCACCAGGTACACCTCACTTTTCGGGGGTACGGTACTTGAAATCCAGAATTCTGACCAAAGTACGAATCGGATCGGGACGGGACATAGCTCATTCAATTGCCCGTGAAATAAGCTTTAAAACTATATATATGACATCGTATTTGGACCAGTATTTTGCGAATTAAAGACCAGGGAGCTATGGGTTCCCCGACATTAGGACCTATGAGGTACCTCATGCTCGTTCGCTAATAACTTCTTGAAATCGAAATCAAATTTGACCGGAGTAGTAACGCTAGTTAGTACACATAATAAGCTAACTCATATTAAAAAATGAGCCTCCTAGGTGCACTCAAAAAAAAGTTATTAGAGTACGAGCACCAGGTACACCTCACTTTTCGGGGGTACGGTACTTGAAATCCAGAATTCTGACCAAAGTACGAATCGGATCGGGACGGGACATAGCTCATTCAATTGCCCGTGAAATAAGCTTTAAAACTATATATAAGACATTGTATTTGGACCAGTATTTTGCGAATTAAAGACCAGGGAGCTATGGGTTCCCCGACATTAGGACCTATGAGGTACCTCATGCTCGTTCGCTAATAACTTCTTGAAATCGAAATCAAATTTGACCGGAGTAGTAACGCTAGTTAGCACACATAATAAGCTAACTCATATTAAAAAATGAGCCTCCTAGGTGCACTCAAAAAAAAGTTATTAGAGTACGAGCACCAGGTACACCTCACTTTTCGGGGGTACGTTACTTGAAATGCAGAATTCTGACCAAAGTACAAATCGGATCGGGACGGGACATAGCTCATTCAATTGCCCGTGAAATAAGCTTTAAAACTATATATATGACATCGTGTTTGGACCAGTATTTTGCGAATTAAAGACCAGGGAGCTATGGGTTCCCCGACATTAGGACCTATGAGGTACCTCATGCTCGTTCGCTAATAACTTCTTGAAATCGAAATCAAATTTGACCGGAGTAGTAACGCTAGTTAGCACACATAATAAGCTAACTCATATTAAAAAATGAGCCTCCTAGGTGCACTCAAAAAAAAGTTATTAGAGTACGAGCACCAGGTACACCTCACTTTTCGGGGGTACGGTACTTGAAATCCAGAATTCTGACCAAAGTACAAATCGGATCGGGACGGGACGTAGCTCACTCAATTGCCCGTGAAATAAGCTTTAAAACTATATATATGACATCTAATTTGGACCAGTATTTCGCGATTTAAAGACCAGGGAGCTATGACCCCCCCTACCACAATTTTATAACTCATTTCGCTTATAACCCATATTATAACCATATTATAACCTATATTATAACCGGGTTATAAACAGTGATATAAACAGTGATATAAAGAGTTATTGTTGGCTAATTATAACTAGTTTTACTAGCACTAACAGAGGGCAACATTGGCTCTTGAGTAAGTTTATATTGTGGGACATCTCTCGGCGCTTGTTCGGGCAGATTTGTAGGACTTTGCGCCATAATAGGGTCCACTGGGTGCCGCACCACGGGACCTCGGGCTATCATGGGAACCCTCACAGTAGCACCCCTTTTGACAATTTTGCCTCGGTTAAAGTTCGACATTTGGCTGATCTGAAAAGTACATAAATTTGGTGATTTTCGGCTAAAATTCGGCTCCAAACGGCTGAAAAATGGCTCAAAACGGCCCAAAACACCTGAAAAACCCTCAATGAAACCTCCCGGGGGGCTAATAATCACCCAATAATCAATTTGGTATGCCCCCGGCATCATTTTGTAGCACCCCGGGAAAGTGCCCAAAAAGTAATGCCAAAATCGTGGCACGTTGCGAAATTTTTTTGAATTCGAAAATTTCACTCGAATTTTTTTGAAAAGTTGGGTTTGACTTGGGAATCAACTTGCAAGTGTTACCCAAGTCTTGGCCAAGACTTGTCAGACTTGTAAGACTTTTTTTAAGACTTGCCCAGTACTGGAAAACGAAATAAGACTTGGATTTAGACTTGCCTAGTACTGATATAGACTTGGAGTTCGGTACGGGTTTCCATTCCTTATATCGCAAACTTTTTGGTCGCTATGGGTTACTTTGATTATATATTATGCATCACGTTGCTACTTAGAAAAGTTCATTGACGATTTATTTAAAGCAAGTGGTTTCGTGGAAAAAATATTTGTTGAGAAAATTTCTTGAGATGCTGTCTTACTCTTATTTTTACTTAGCAAAACTTAACGGAAAGACAGTCAGTGAAAAACTTTGTGTCAATTCTTGAGTAAACTGTCTAAGTTTTTTTCAAGATTGGTTCATAATTTCTTATGATTTTTGGAGTCAGATGGAAGTGATGGTTTTGGGAACATGGAACCAGGAAAGTGAGCAAAAAAAAGAGTTTTTATCGACGTGAACTTTTTTCCTCCAATTTTAGCGTTCAGCAAGGAACAAATGTTTGTTTTCACCGTTTTTTTCCTTTTGATTTAGAATGGATTATTTCAAAATGGTTTTCCCAATCCAATCATATTCCATTTTAAGTATATTTTCATAAGAACAGTTGCACCGCTCCAATTTTACAACAAGTAATCAAACGCACCATTTTTCCCTCTTGTACAGCATGAAGAACCCGCTTTCTAGTTTAATGATTTGTATGTAGTTATTTTAACGATAATATTGTGTTAACTTAAGAGATAAATTGCATTAAATTTGCATTAGTTTCTGACATGTTGATGACCTTTGAACAATTTCAAAAGTTTGCCCGTTTTCAGCTGACACAGGAAATTACTCTTAGGAGTTTAAATAGCAGTTTTGCTTTTTCTAACCATATAAAGCCAATTTCTGTTCAGATAATGTTCAATATTTTGTGGTGTCAGAAAGACCTGTTCAGAATATATATATATATATATATATATATATATATATAAGTAGTAACAAACCAGTACACCTGATGACACTTTTTGGCTCTTTTTACCCAAACATGTTCGATCATGCGGGCGGAAAAAAAGTTCTTGGCAATTATTCCCTGTATGTCAGGATTGTTTGCCTGATGTAATAGACTTACCTCAACTTCATTTTGAAATAGAGAGGTACTTTTTTCATGGGTCATTTACTCAAACTTCGCGGTTATCTTGTCTCTTGATGGTTAATTATTGACTCAGAGGAAACAAAAAAACAAAATAACCATACTTTTAACTTGGAACTTTTATTTTGCCTCAGTTTTTAAAACGAAACAGACTAAGAGATTTATTTAATAAAGCAAGGTTAAGAACAAACAATAAACTAATTATAACAATTATCCAATAAACATTTCAGCCACAAAATTCAGTTTAGGTAATTGTTTTAAGTTTTTTAAATGTACCCATTTAAAACTGCTCCTCCATCCGTCAGCATCTTCTTTAACATCTTTTTGCGTTGTCTGGACATCTGGATATTAAAATAGAAATGCAGGATTAGAAAAAAGCCATTGTAATCCCCTATTGAAAAAATTGTTGCCACAAGAAGCTCCTGCGCGCAGCAGTCGCAGGTTGATATATCTCCTCGTCAAAACTTCTTGAGACTCCCAACCGGGGTGGAAATGGGCAGCTTTCCACTTTTAGCGCCACTATTGTCACAAGAAGCTCCTGCGCGGAGCAGTCGCAGGTTGTTGTATCCCCTCGTCATAACTTCTTGAGACTCCCAACCGGGGTAGAATTGGGCAGCTATCCCCTTTTAGCGCTGTTATTGTCACAAGAAGCTCCTGCGCGGAGCAGTCGCAGGTTGTTGTATCTCCTCGTCAAAACTTCTTGAGACTCCCAACCGGGGTGGAGTTGGGCAGCTACCCCCTATAAAAGCTGTTATTGTTACAAGAAGCTCCTGCGCTGAGCAGTCGCAGGTTCTTGTATCTCCTCGTCAATACCTCTTGAGACTTCCAACCGGGGTGAAGTTGAGCAGCTATTCCCTAAAAGAGCTGTTATTGTCACAAGAAGCTCCTGCGCGGAGCAGTCGCAGGTTGTTGTATCTCCTCGTCAAAACTTCTTGAGACTCGCAACTGGGGACGAGTTGGGCAGCTATCCCCTTTTAGCTCTGTTATTGTCAAAAAAAGCTCCTGCGCGGAGCAGTCGCAGGTTGTTGTATCTCCTCGTCAAAACTTCTTGAGACTCCCAACCGGGGTGGAATTGTGCAGCTATCCCCTTTTAGCGCCGTTATTGTCTCAAGAAGCTCCTGCGCGGAGCAGTCCCAGGTTGTTGTATCTCCTCGTCATAACTTCTTGAGACTCCCAACAAGGGTCGAATTGGGCAGCTATCCCCTTTTAGCGCTGTTATTGTCACAAGAAGCTCCTGCGCGGAGCAGTCGCAAGTTGTTGTATCTCCTCGTCAAAACTTCTTGAGACTCCCAACCGGGGTGGATTTGGGCAGCTACCCCCTATAAAAGCTGTTATTGTTACAAGAAGTTCCTGCGCGGAGCAGTCGCAGGTTCTTGTATCTCCTCGTCAATACTTCTGGAGACTTCCAACCGGGGTGGAGTTGAGCAGCTATTCCCTAAAAGAGCTGTTATTGTCACAAGAAGCTCCTGCGCGGAGCAGTCGCAGGTTCTTATATCTCCTCGTCAATACTTCTTGAGACTTCCAACCGGGGTGGAGTTGGGCAGCTATTCCCTAAAAGAGCTGTTATTGTCACAAGAAGCTCCAGCGCGGAGCAGTCGCAGGTTTTTGTATCTCCTCGTCAATACTTCCTGAGACTCCCAACCGGGGTTGTGTTGGGCAGAATCATCAAATTTTTAGCGCCAAATGGAGCGCCAAAGCGTTGTTTCTTTGCAGGCGGCTCTTCCTCTGCTTCGAAATCGATATATGGACATCTTGAGAACGGCTTTTCCTTGGGAGCTGCGTCAAAATCAACAATTTCTTTATCGTCGGACTCAATTTGAGAAGTTTTCCAGAACCCAGGATCAGGTGGAGAATATGTTTCTTCAATCTCACTATCCAGTTGTTCAGCTAAATCTCCGATGCTTTCACGTTCATTCATCTCAATATAGGACTTTAGAGTTCTTTCCGTATTTTTTTTCTATTTTTGACCAATTTAATAGTGTCCATAAGCATATGAGCAAATCCATCACTCAGATAATAACGTTTATCATCAAATGCACTCAAAGCAAATTTGTTAGACTCAGTTATGTTGAGTGTGTGTTTGTTACTAGTTATAGATGCCACTAGTATTCTCAATGGTGATTTTGATTCGAGCACATCTTTGAACATATCATGATGAAGTGTCTTTTTCACATGTTTGCTCACACCCTTGGCACATTGTTTGACTTTCTGCAAAGTGTTTACAGAGTAAGCTTTTGGTTTCAGAAAACTGCTTCCACCACAATGTCACCATTCAGCTCATCTGATCATTTTAGTGGCATTTGTTTGTTCAGTTCATTATGTAAGTGATGATCCTTGGGGTAATCACTCAAATCAAGTACATGTTTCAGCTATATAAGATCCTCGTATATGTTATCCGTCTCAATTTCATAGAAGAAAGAATCAGTGTCACGATACATTACTCGAGCTTTTTGTCAAACAAAGGCCTCGTTTCTTCATAATGAAACCTTTACAGATGTAATTTTGACAGATCCAAAATAGCAGCAGCTAGATAAGTTTGTTTATTCCACCTGATCTCTTTCTGGTTAAGAGTGATCCCAACAAGTTTCTCTCGAAATATGGTGAACTTCTCAAAATTGTACTTGTTGCAATAAAATTTTGCTTTCTCCTCATTTTCAACAAATACCATCTTGTAACGACATCTCAAATTTTCCATCGTTTTTGCGAACCATGAATTGTTCAACATTGTAAAAAAGTTCTTTTCAAAGGCGCTGATACCGGACTGTTGTCGCAATTTTGTATTCTGCTCAATATAGCATTTCACGAAGTCGCTCTTGTTGAACTTCAGAGCCTTATGTAGTCTGGTTACTTGGAGCCCCTGTTGACAAAAAAATTTAGAACTGAAAAATGACATGCAAAATTTGGCTTCGGACGAAACGTTTCAAGAAGCTTCGGGATATGACTGCTCTTGTTCCGCAATTCTAATTGATACTGAGAAAGCATCTCAGCATCGATTGCTGACGTTTCAGCAGCCAAAGGAAAATCATTGTGACAGTCATGTAAGTTGCTAGGATAATTAAATTCAACCATAACAAAGTACCCAACATCACTTTCGTCAGATGTTTTCATGATCTTTTCCAAACTGATGTCTGACAATTGAAACCCTCCGGTTGGCAGTTTTTTCATCATTGTTCCACCGTATAAGTTAATGAAGTCCAGAAAAAGTCCAAACGTACTTGGTTTTTCATCATCAAAGTCATCCAAGAATTTGTTGTTAGGTTTCATATACCGTTTTTACCAATTCCATTCAATCCTCCACGGATTGCTCTCTCACAAAACAACAGCCTATAAATATCAGAAAGCAAGTCCAGTTTCACTTCAGTTGTTTTCAGCATGGCATCCCATGAAACATTGGGTGCACTATAGCAATGACAGGGGTCTAATCCATATACCTGATCAAAAAGTCTCCGGCATTTTTCAAACACGTCAGCCAGATGAAAGACATCAGTTTTGAGATACAACATGAAATAGTCACCAAAATTTTTGCAGCCAAACATATTCTAAATTTTGTTAGCATGCTCAACATGCTCCTCAGAAGCATCAATTTGACCAGACAGTGAATTTATCCACTGATCACCATAACGAGGCAACAACTTTTCAGTGAGTTCCTCAAAGCTATCAAGACACGAATATGGAAAAACTCCTTTCTTTTGCAAAATTTCGACATGTTTTGGGAAATGTTTGGATAATTGAATGTAGTCCTTTGTTTTGAGTGTTGTAGCCAGAGTTTCAAGACTCTCCGATAAAAAACGAAAGCTGTTCAGGAAACGAAATTCTTCGTAAAGTAGCTTGTCTTCTTTGCTTTTACCAACAGGAACAAAGAACGAGAATGAGATGTATGTCTCACTGTTGCAAGGAATTACTGTCAAGTTTTCTTCAGATTGGATTATAATGTATTTCAATAGATGATGTGCGTCGTATTTGCTAAGGTTGTGGAAGAAAATAGGCGTATAAGTCTGCGTACGAAGCTTCAGATTGCAGCTGTTGTGTGCAACTCCATAGATTTCCCCAGTAAAGTGACCATGGTTGATTACTTTTTCGTCGTTCAAACTTTTCTTGCAAATTAAACACCTCGTACTCTGATCAATCATTCTCATCCGTTCCTCATCAGATATTATGAGACGTCTAAGCCTCTATTTTCTCTCAGAAATGGATTTGGCGTTCTCTCGAAGCCAACGAAAAAACTCTTGGATGCATTTCTCACCTTCAAAACAGTAATAATCACTTCCACCATCAGCTTTATCAACAGCACAGAAACCTATTGCGCAAGGTTTTTGAGTTTCTTTGCTCAATGTGTAGCTAATATCAGGATTCTGGCGGCAGGTGTCATGCTTAAAGCTGACAGCCTCTGTATCGGCGTAAATAACTAAAGGAACTGAAAACGTTTTATGCCAGTTTGTAAATTCAAATTTTGAGTCTTCCGTTGGCATAGTAATATTGACAGCTCCCCGCACAATTTCAATTGTTTTCCAAGTGATAGGGCGTCTTGAAAGCCGTGAAGGCAACGTTCGCAAAACTAGTATCGGTGGTGTTCTGTACCACTGAATTTTCGGGTTATGAAAGCGTGAAAGTTTGTTATCAAGCAGTAATGACTTAGCGCTCCATCGGTAAGCAGAAGCAAAGGAATAACTTTATCTGTTTTTACTTTAGACAAGTAAAGTGGTAAAATTTTGTTTTTTTATCGAAACCAAAAACGTTAATACCAATATTGTTTTGCTTTTCGAAATTTGGAACATCCGCTAAGGACATGGGAAACTCAATATTATACAAATTAGGTTTGTGCATATTTGTGTGGTATTTGTTTTGCCGCTCCTTCTGTTTTTTCTACTTCTCTGGAAACATTTCTGCAAGCACTGAGTATGCGAAACATTTGTTGTCAATGTTTCGTATGTTCAGTAGAAAATGGTTTCCAAATAAAACGGATGGTTTAGTAATGTAACTGCTTCCTCTGATGGGATTGATTTTGTTAATGTTGATATCCATTAGATCAATTTTCTGAACAACCAATCCACTACCACCTGTTGAAAAAATTCGGATCGAATTGTTCATTTGATCAATCATTTCGAAAACTTCATCATCTGAAAATTTTGTTGTTAAAATTTTTCAACTTTGTGTTTGCATGACAGCCGACTTTGGCATCATCTGTTGGTTTCAACATCTGCACATAAACAGAGAGCTGGATTTTCAAAGGTCCAAGTTCTGCTATTTTGTTTCTCACGAACAATTTTAGGTCTTCCATATGCTCCATAACAAAATTAAAGACATCAATTTGGTTGTCTGCTTGTATCCTGAACGATTGAAAAAAGTTTCCTATCGCATGTTTAGCCTTCTGTTGCTCATTCTGGCTCCTAATTTTCTCGTAAACATCTGTGTGAGTACCATGAGTGTTAATTTCATGTTTATCACACGATGAATTGTCGCCATAAATTTGTGTACAATGCTTGCACTTTGTGTACGTCTGAAATCCATGAACTATTTTCAAATGACGGATTACATTTCTGATCGCTGTGAATTTGCTACCACAACTTCCACACTCGTAGTCTGTTGTTTTCACATATTTTGTGTTATGCTCCTTCTCCGTATGTTGCAATAGTTTCTGCTTCTCGTTTTACATCTTCGAGCACTCGTCACAGTTGACGGTCTTCATCTAAAACAGTAAATAAACATTTGATTACTGATAATCATTATTAAATACATAATAAAAAGAATCATCCACGGATCATATATAGTAACTTTAACCATACAAGGAATTTAATTACTTAACCTGTTCACTTAAAATTCCTAAGAGATACTATTAATGAAATCAATGATTTTGACCTTGTATAAGCATTTGTGGTTTTTAAATTTTGTGAGCTCACCAGGAATGACCTGATTGAAATTCACTCTAACACAATCAAACATGGAAACTATAAGTGTACATTAGATTTTAAAAATTCCGAAAAAAATAGCCAGTTTTTTTACAGAAGAATCAGTAATCTAAGGAAAAGCTAATATTTTTATACCTTTTGCTTTGTATTTTTCTATCTTTAAACTGCTGTTGAAAAATTTGGTTTCAATGAGAAAAATGGAAACTTACACTGCCAATTTGTTTGAAATATTGTGCCTGCAAAAAAATTAGTTTAGAACACAATTTGCTTGACTCCAATCCAACCGACTGGTTTGCAGTTGTTGAATGCTTTAAAATGCTTTATCTAACTAAATATCTTGCAAACATAGTTTTCGTTTGTTTTATAATTTTTCAATCAAATATTTACATTTATCAAATTGTTTTCTGTTTGGTTACGCGTAAACCTCTTCAATAAAGGGGGAAACTTTACCGTTTGAAAACAGTTTTTCTTTAGTTTTTTGCGAGTATTGGATAGGAATGCAGTTTTATATGGTGAAAAAACTTTTGAAAAAAACTTGGCTTACACTGATGAGATAAACGGAGATTGAACCAGAAAAACATGGGTAGTCCTCCGTTTTGTTTTCCAAAATTTGGTGGTTTGTTTTAGTTTAGGATCAAAAAACTAGGAAACTCACTATATTGCAACCACTTGCAACAACTAGATTCAAGTATATAAGATTAAAATTGCTTCCATAAGATTTTTGTTCTTAAGTTTTTACAAATCAAAACTATTTCATAGGGAAAGAACAAGAACGACTGATCTGTAGTTGTTGGAAGCTTCAAACTGAATATTTTTAAAGCAAGGTTTGTTTTTATAGTACTCTTTTCTCTCTAAAATCTGTTTGAATTTTTGTGTGTTGAATTGATTCTTCTTTTTGTGTAGACCCAGTGGACCTAGGCTAAAATCAAGATAAAGAACTAATGTTTTTATGGCAGTTTTGGCAATTTGTTTTGATATACTTTAATTCTATATTTGAATAGAAACTCGATGTATAGTTGCTTAAGGTTTCCAACTGACTTTTTCTCCTTGATTTTTTTATGTTGCTTTAAAAACTGTCAGACAAATCTTTTACTTACAGACAAATTTGTTATCAGTAAAGTGTGACAGAATCAAATCGTTGGTAATTTAGGTTGCAGTAATAATTTTAATGCTTTTGAAGTTCAATAAAAAAATTGATAAAGGCAATTTCTAGATGCAATACGACAAAAAAATTTACTGAATTTTCAAAATTGATGATTGTGACCTCGGTGTTCAAAACGAATTTTCTCACAAGTCAACTGAGCACATTTTTGTTGTTGACGAACACAATTAATTCAACAGTCAATCAAAAATTTAAAGACTGAGGAGCAAATCATGTTTTACATATCAAATTTCATAGCACACTAATTTATCATCGTACCCTGCAAAAAACGGGATCACCAATTTCAGCTGAAGTTGACGAAAACGGAACACATTAAAAAAGCGTCAAAATCCAGATAGTTGTCTTATTTTTTTCCAAGAAAACAAATGTTTTTCAGTTTTGCTTCATCTGGTAAGTGTATCATAAATTTCGAGTAGATTGTAAAAGAGCTGTATAGTTTCCTGAAGGAGAAAGAATCTACCCAATTGATTTCTGGATTTTAATTTTGTGATTTTTAATCGCCGCTTTTTATATCATGGGAATCTTTGTCATATCAATCAACATTCTGTTTCTGTTCAGTTTTTTTGTCAGTTTAACAAAGCTTTGACATTGCAGCTCCCCGCACTCAGATTGACATAATGTAAAACGGATGCTGAAATTTGCTGTTGATTACGAAATATGCAACTTTTATCTATCTAAAGTTTTTTTGGTGTTCTATAAATTGGTTGAAAATTAGTGTTACTACAGATATATATGTAGTACATAACGTTCATAGTTCATACTGTAATTTTGACAAAGTTCTTGATGTTGATTTTCTTTTTCGGAGCTGCCAAACGAAACAGCACTCTAAAATAAATGCTTCTTCGACAAAATGACTTGAACGCTTTTAATTTAGTTTTTCATTCAAAAACAAAGTTAAAGAAAATATGTCATGGTTTATGACATCTAATAAGAACTAGTTTGCATCTACTGACTGCTTGAAGCGTTTATTAACTAGTTTAGGATGGTTTTGAAAAACAACCTCAACAAAAATCCGTGAGTAGTTAATTAATGATAAGAAACTTTTGCTAATGTTGACATATTTTATCTCAAATTATCTTTGATTTTAGGTTTTAAATAGATGAACTCTTTGGTACGTTTTTGTTCGCATATAAAATTTACAATTGTAAAGCCTCCAGGACAGAATTTAGTTTTGTTTAAATATAAGTGAAAGTCTCTAGAAATGCGCATAGAGTTTTTACTGAAATTTGAAAACTTTTTACCTGTTAAAATCCTTAGTTGATTAATAATAAATTTTACCTACAAGAAATGTTTTTACTATGAACTTTAAATCTCTGATGACCCATTGATACTTTTCGAAATATTTCTGGACAATTTTAGTTATGTTTTAAAGTACTAACTGAATTTAGTTGGAATTTTCGGTTGCAGTTAATGTTTGTAAACCACTGACGATAAATAAATAAGACTATTAAGGAGCTTTTAGTGCTTTTGAGACCGTTATTTTAATCAAGTAGAATGACATTTAGCCTGCAAAACAAGTTTAAGCGAGAAATCTTTTGCTATGATTGAAGAAATGTGATTAAATGACAGGTTTATTTCGATATTTGATTTATATATCTCAAGAAAAAGGGCTTTGGTGTCAATCAATTTTTTTCACAGATGTGGAGTGAGAGAAAACGAAACAAAAGAGACTTTGGAGAATTTTTTTGGCGACCTAATTCTTAAACCTAATATTTAAAACTGCATAATTTTTTTACCTAAGAAAATTCACTTAATTAACCTGTTTTGTATTTCTCGTACACGCAATAAAAATGTTCAGTGGACTGTTGATTACTCATATACAATTTGTACGAGCAAAATTGATATCTTTTAAAGTAATTTTGCGCTCACCATTGTGATGACTTTTAATTTAGAAATTTTTCTTTAGGACTTGTACATTAGGAGGAAAAAATGATGTACAATTGACCTTTGATGACTCAAACATTTGTTATATGAGCAAAATTGATGTTTTTTAAAGTTGTTTTGGTGTTAGTTTTCAACAACGGAACAATCATTTCCTAAGAAATTTTTCTCTAGGACTTCTACATTAAGAGTCAAAAATGATGTACAATTGATCTTTGATGACTAATACATATGTTATATGAGCAAAATTGATGTTTTTTGAAGTATATTTGTGTTAGTTTTCAATAATGGAACAATTATTTCTACAGAAATTTTTCTCTAGATCTTCTTCCTTGGGAGTCAAAAAATGATGTACAATTGACCTTTGATGACTCATACATATGTTATATGAGCAAAATTGATGTTTTTTAAACTATTTTTGTGTTAGTTTTCACTAATGGAACAACTTTTCCTTTAGAAATTTTTCTCTAGGACTTGTACAATAAGAGGAAAAAAATGATGTACAATTGAAGATTGATGACTCATACATATGTTATATGAGGAAAATTGATGTTTTTAAAGTAGTTTTTTGTTAGTTTTCACTAATGGAACAACTTTTCCTTAGGAAATTTTTTTCTAGAACTTTTATTTTAAGAGGGAAAAAATGATGTACAATTGACATTTGATGACTCATACAGATGTTATATGAGCAAAATTGATGTTTTTAAAGTAGTTTTGTATTAGTTTTCACTAAGGGAACATTTTTCTTTTAAAATTTTTTCTCTAGGACTGGTACATTATGAGGAAAAAAATGATGTACAATTGACCTTTGATGACTCATACATATGTTATATGAGAAAAATTGATGTTTTTTAAAGTAGTTTTGTGTTAGTTTTCACTAATGGAACAACTTTTCCTTAGGAAATTTTTCTCTAGGACTTGTACATTATGAGGGAAAAATGATGTGAAATTGACCTTTGATGACTCATACATATGTTATATGAGCAAAATTGATGTTTTTTAAACTATATTTGTGTTAGTTTTCACCAATGGAACAACTTTTCCTTTAGAAATTTTTCTCTAGGACTTGTACATTAAGAGGAAAAAAATGATGTACAATTCAAGATTGATGACTCATACATATGTTATATGAGGAAAACTGATGTTTTTTAAAGTAGTTTTGTATTAGTTTTCACTAATGGAACAACTTTTCCTTAGCAAATTTTTTTCTAGAACTTTTACTTTAAGAGGGAAAAAATGATGTACAATTGACATTTGATGACTCATACAGATGTTATATGAGCAAAATTGATGTTTTTTAAAGTAGTTTTGTATTAGTTTTCACTAAGGGAACAACTTTTCTTTTAAAATTTTTTTCTAGGACTTGTACATTATGAGGAAAAAAATGATGTACAATTGACCTTTGATGACTCATACATTTGTTACATGAAAAAAATTGATGTTTTTTAAAGTAGTTTTGTGTTAGTTTTCACTAATGGAACAACTTTTCCTTAGGAAGTTTTTTTTCTAGAACTCTTACATTAAGAGGGAAAAAAATGATGTACAATTGACCTATGATGACTCATACATATGTTATATGAGCAAAATTGGTGTTTATTAAAGTAGTTTTGTATTAATTTTCACTAGGGGAACAACTTTCCTCTAAGACATTTTTCTCTAGGACTTCCACATTATGAGGGAAAAAATGATGTAAAATTGACCTTTGATGACTCATACATATGTTATATGAGGAAAATTGATGTTTTTTAAAAAATATTTTCGCTAGTTTTCACTAATGGAACAATTTTTCTTTATGAAATTTTTCTCTAGAACTTGTACATTAAGAGGGAAAAAAATGATGTACAATTGACTTTGATGACTCATACATATGTTATATGAGAAAAATTGTTGTTTTTTAAAGTAGTTTTGTATTAGTTTTCACTAAGGGAACAACTTTTCTTTTAAAAATTTTTTCCTAGGACTTTTACATTAAGAGGGGAAAAAATGATGTAAAATTGACCTTTGATGACTCATACAGATGTTATATGAGCAAAATTGATGTTTATTAAAGTAGTTTTGTATTAATTTTCACAAGGGGAACAACTTTTCATTAAGACATTTTTCTCTAGGACTTGCACATTATGAGGGAAAAAATGATGTACAATTGACCTTTGATGACTCATACATATGTTATATGAGCAAAATTGATGTTTATTAAAGTAGTTTTGTATTAATTTTCACTAGGGGAACAACTTTTCTCTAAGACATTTTTCTCTAGGACTTGCACATTATGACGGGAAAAATGATCTACAATTGACCTTTGATGACTCATAAATATGTTATATAAGGAAAATTGATGTTTTTGAAGTAGTTTTGTGTTAGTTTTCACTAATGGAACAACTTTTCCTTAGGAAATTTTATTCTAGAACTTTTACATTAAGAGGGAAAAAAATGATGTACAATTGACATTTGATGACTTATACATATGTTATATGAGGAAAATTGATGTTTTTTAAAGTATGTTTGTGTTAGTTTTAACTAATGGAACAATTATTTCTTAAGAAATTTTTCTCTAGATCTTCTTCATTAAGAGTCAAAAAATCATGTACAATTGACCTTTGACTCATACATATGTTATATGAGGAAAATTGATGTTTTTTAAAGTAGTTTTGTGTTAGTTTTCACTAATGGAACAATTATTTCTTAAGAAATTATTCTAGATCTTCTTCATTAGGAGTCAAAAAATGTTGTACAATTGATCTTTGATGACTCATACATATGTTATATGAGGAAAATTCATGTTTTTAAAGTATTTTTGTGTTAGTTTTCACTAATGGAACAACTTTTCCTTTAGAAATTTTTCTCTAGGACTTGTACATTAGGAGGGGAAAAATGATGTACAATTGACCATTGATGACTCATACATATGTTATATGAGCAAATTGATGTTTTTTAAAAAATATTTGTGTTAGTTTTCACTAATGGAACAATTTTTCTTTAAGAAATTTTTCTCTAGAACTTGTGCATTAAGAGGAAAAAAAATGATGTACAATTCACCTTTGATGACTTATACATATGTTATATGAGGAAAATTGATGTTTTTTAAAGTAGATTTGTGTTAGTTTTCACTAATGGAACAACTTTTCTTTAAGAAATTTTTCTCTAGAACTTGTACATTAAAAGGAAAAAAAATTGATGTACAATTGACCTTTGATGACTCATACATAAGTTATATGTGGAAAATTGATGTTTTTTAAAGTATGTTTGTGTTAGTTTTAACTAATGGAACAATTATTTCTTAAGAAATTTTTCTCTAGATCTTCTTCATTAAGAGTCAAAAAATCATGTACAATTGACTTTTGATGACTCATACATATGTTATATGAGGAAAATTGATGTTTTTAAAGTAGTTTTGTGTTAGTTTTCACTAATGGAACAATTATTTCTTAAGAAATTTTTCTCTAGATCTTCTTCATTAGGAGTCAAAGAATGATGTACAATTGACCTTTGATGACTCATACATATGTTATATGAGCAAAATTGATGTTTTTAAAGTATATTTGTGTTAGTTTTCACTAATGGAACAACTTTTCCTTTAGAAATTTTTCTCTAGGACTTGTACATTAGGAGGGAAAAAATGATGTACAATTGACCATTGATGACTCATACATATGTTATATGAGCAAAAGTGATGTTTTTTAAAAAATATTTGTGTTAGTTTTCACTAATGGAACAATTTTTCTTTAAGAAATTTTTCTCTAGAACTTGTGCATTAAGAAGAAAAAAAATGATGTACAATTCACCTTTGATGACTTATACATATGTTATATGAGGAAAATTGATGTTTTTTAAAGTAGATTTGTGTTAGTTTTCACTAATGGAACAACTTTTCTTTAAGAAATTTTTCTCTAGAACTTGTACATTAAAAGGAAAAAAAATTGATGTACAATTGACCTTTGATGACTCATTCATAAGTTATATGAGGAAAATTGATGTTTTTTAAAGTATGTTTGTGTTAGTTTTAACTAATGGAACAATTATTTCTTAAGAAATTTTTCTCTAGATCTTCTTCATTAAGAGTCAAAAAATCATGTACCATTGACGTTTGATGACTCATACATATGTTATATGAGGAAAATTGATGTTTTTTAAAGCAGTTTTGTGTTAGTTTTTACTAATGGAACATCTTTTCCTTAGGAAATTTTTTTCTACAATCTTTACATTAAGAGGGAAAAAATGATGTACAATTGACATTTGATGACTCATACAGATGTTATATGAGCAAAATTGATGTTTTTTAAAGTATATTTGTGTTAGTTTTCACCAATGGAACAACTTTTCCTTTAGAAATTTTTCTCTAGGACTTGTACATTAAGAGGAAAAAAATGATGTACAATTGAACTTTGATGACTCATACATATGTTATATGAGCAAAAGTGATGTTTTTTAAAAAATATTTGTGTTAGTTTTCACTAATGGAACAATTTTTCTTTAAGAAATTTTTCTCTAGAACTTGTGCATTAAGAAGAAAAAAAATGATGTACAATTCACCTTTGATGACTTATACATATGTTATATGATGAAAATTGATGTTTTTTAAAGTAGATTTGTGTTAGTTTTCACTAATGGAACAACTTTTCTTTAAGAATTTTTTCTCTAGAACTTGTACATTAAAAGGAAAAAGAATTGATGTACAATTGACCTTTGATGACTCATTCATAAGTTATATGAGGAAAATTGATGTTTTTTAAAGTATGTTTGTGTTAGTTTTAACTAATGGAACAATTATTTCTTAAGAAATTTTTCTCTAGATCTTCTTCATTAAGAGTCAAAAAATCATGTACCATTGACGTTTGATGACTCATACATATGTTATATGAGGAAAATTGATGTTTTTTAAAGCAGTTTTGTGTTAGTTTTTACTAATGGAACATCTTTTCCTTAGGAAATTTTTTTCTACAATCTTTACATTAAGAGGGAAAAAATGATGTACAATTGACATTTGATGACTCATACAGATGTTATATGAGCAAAATTGATGTTTTTTAAAGTATATTTGTGTTAGTTTTCACCAATGGAACAACTTTTCCTTTAGAAATTTTTCTCTAGGACTTGTACATTAAGAGGAAAAAAATGATGTACAATTGACCTTTGATGACTCATACATATGTTATATGAGGAAAATTGATGTTTTTTAAAGAATATTTGTGTTAGTTTTCACCAATGGAACAACTTTTCCTTTAGAAATTTTTCTCTAGGACTTGTACATTAAGAGGAAAAAAATGATGTACATTTGAAGATTGATGACTCATACATATGTTATATGAGGAAAATTGATGTTTTTTAAAGTAGTTTTGTGTTAGTTTTCACTAATGGCACAATTATTTCTTAAGAAATTTTTCTCTAGATCCTCTTCATTAGGAGTCAAAAAATGATGTACAATTGACCTTTGATGACTCATACATATGTTATATGAGCAAAATTGATGTTTTTAAAGTATATTTGTGTTAGATTTCACTAATGGAACAACTTTTCCTTTAGAAATTTTTCTCTAGGACTTGTACATTAGGAGGGAAAAAATGATGTACACTTGACCATTGATGGCTCATACATATGTTATATGAGCAAATTTGATGTTTTTTAGAAAATATTTGTGTTAGTTTTCACTAATGGAACAATTTTTCTTTAAGAAATTTTTCTCTAGAACTTGTGCATTAAGAGGAAAAAAATGATGTACAATTCACCTTTGATGACTTATACATATGTTATATGAGGAAAATTGATGTTTTTTAAAGTATTTTTGTGTTAGTTTTCACTAATGGAACAACTTTTCTTTAAGAAATTTTTCTCTAGAACTTGTACATTAAAAGGAAAAAAATTGATGCACAATTGACCTTTGATGACTCATACATAAGTTATATGAGGAAAATTGATGTTTTTTAAAGTATGTTTGTGCTAGTTTTAACTAATAGAACAATTATTTCTTAAGAAATTTTTCTCTAGATCTTCTTCATTAAGAGTCAAAAAATCATGTACAATTGACCTTTGATGACTCATACATATGTTATATGAGGAAAATTGATGTTTTTCAAAGTAGTTTTGTATTAGTTTTCACTAAGGGAACAACTTTTCTTTAAGAAATTTTTCTCTAGAACTTGTACATTAAGAGGAAAAAAATGATGTACAATTGGCCTTTGATGACTCATACATATGTTATATGAGCAAAATTGATGTTTTTTCAAGTATATTTGTGTTAGTTTTCACTAAAGGAACAATTATTTCTTAAGAAATTTTTCTCTAGATCTTCTTCATTAGGAGTCAAAAAATGATGTACAATTGACCTTTGATGACTCATACATATGTTATATGAGCAAAATTGATGTGTTTTAAAGTATATTTGTGTTAGTTTTCACTAAGGGAACAACATTTCTTTTAGAAATTTTTCTCTAGAATTTGTACATTGAGAGGGGAAAAATGATGTACAATTGACCTTTGATGACTCATACATATGTTATATGAGGAAAATTTATGTTTTTTAAAAGAGTTTTGTGTTAGTTTTCACTAATGGAACATCTTTTCCTCAGGAAATTTTTTTCTACAACCTTTACATTAAGAGGGAAAAAATGATGTACAATTGACATTTGATGACTCATACAGATGTTATATGAGCAAAATTGATGTTTTTCAAAGTAGTTTTGTATTAGTTTTCACTAAGGGAACAACTTTTCTTTAAGAAATTTTTCTCTAGAACTTGTACATTAAGAGGAAAAAAAATGATGTACAATTGACCTTTGATGACTCATACATATGTTATATGAGCAAAATTGATGTTTTTTCAAGTATATTTGTGTTAGTTTTCACTAAAGGAACAATTATTTCTTAAGAAATTTTTCTCTAGATCTTCTTCATTAGGAGTTAAAAAATGATGTACAATTGACCTTTGATGACTCATACATATGTTATATGAGCAAAATTGATGTGTTTTAAAGTATATTTGTGTTAGTTTTCACTAAGGGAACAACATTTCTTTTAGAAACTTTTCTCTAGAATTTGTACAATCAGAGGGAAAAAATGATGTACAATTGACCTTTGATGACTCATACATATGTTATATGAGGAAAATTGATGTTTTTTAAAATAGTTTTGGGTTAGTTTTCACTAATGGAACAACTTTTCCTTAGGGAACTTTTCTCTAGAACTTTTACATTAAGAGGGAAAAAATGATGTACAATTGACCTTTGATGACTCATACATATGTTATGTGAGCAAAATTGATGTGTTTTAAAGTATATTTGTATTAGTTTTCACTAAGGGAACAACATTTCTTTTAGAAATTTTCCTCTAGGACTTGTACATTATGAGGAAAAAAAGATGTTAAATTGACAATTGATGACTCATACATATGTTATATGAGCGAAATTGATGTTTTTTAAAGTAGTTTCGTGTTACTTTTCGCTAATGGAACAACTTTTCTTTAAGAAACTTTTCTCTAGGAATTGTACATTAAGAGTCGAAAAATGATGTACAATTGACCTTTGATGACTAATACTTATGTTATATGAGCAAAATTGATGTTTTTTAAAGTAGTTTTGTATTAGTTTTCACTAAGGGAACAACTTTTCTTTAAGAAATTTTTCTCTAGAACTTGAACATTAAGAGGAAAAAAAATGATGAACAATTGACCTTTGATGACTCATACATATGTTATATGAGGAAAATTGATGTTTTTAAAGTATATTTGTGTTAGTTTTCACTAATGGAACAACTTTTTTTTAGAAATTTTTCTCTAGGACTTGTACATTAAGAGGAAAAAATGATGTACAATTGACCATTGATGACTCATACATATGTTATATGAGGAAAATTGATGTTTTTTAATGTAGCTGTGTGTTAGTTTTCACTAATGGAACAACTATACCACAGGAAACTTTTTTCTAGAACTTTTTATATTAAGAGGGAAAAAATGATGTACAATTGACATTTGATGACTCATACATATGTTATATGAGCAAAATTGATGTTTTTTAAAGTAGTTTTGTATTAGTTTTCACTAAGGGACAACTTTTCTTTTAGAAATTTTTCTCTAGGACTTGTACATTATGAGGAAAAAAATGATGTACAATTGACCTTTGATGACTCATACATATGTTATACGGGAAAAATTGATGTTTTTTAAAGTAGTTTTGTGTTACTTTTCACTAATGCAACAACTTTTCCTTAGGAAATTTTTTTCCAGAAATTTTACATTAAGAGGGAAAAAATGATGTACAATTGACCTTTGATGACTCATACAGATGTTATATGAGCAAAATTGATGTTTTTTAAAGTAGTTTTGTATTAGTTTTCACCAAGGGAACAACTTTTCTTTAAGAATTTTTCTCTAGAACTTGTACATTAAGAGGAAAAAAAATGATGTACAATTGACATTTGATGACTCATACATATGTTACATGAGCAAAATTGATGTTTTTTAAAGTAGTTTTGTATTAGTTTTCACTAAGGGACAACTTTTCTTTTAGAAATTTTTCTCTAGGACTTGTACATTATGAGGAAAAAAATGATGTACAATTGACCTTTGATGACTCATACATATGTTATACGGGAAAAATTGATGTTTTTTAAAGTAGTTTTGTGTTACTTTTCACTAATGCAACAACTTTTCCTTAGGAAATTTTTTTCAAGAATTTTTACATTAAGAGGGAAAAAATGATGTACAATTGACCTTTGATGACTCATACAGATGTTATATGAGCAAAATTGATGTTTTTTAAAGTAGTTTTGTATTAGTTTTCACTAAGGGAACAACTTTTCTTTAAGAATTTTTCTCTAGAACTTGTACATTAAGAGGAAAAAAAATGATGTACAATTGAACTTTGATGACTCATACAGATGTTATATGAGCAAAATTGATGTTTTTTTAAGTAGTTTTGTGTTACTTTTCACTAATGCAACAACTTTTCCTTAGGAATTTTTTTTCCAGAACTTTTACATTAAGAGGGAAAAAAATGATGTACAATTGACCTTTGATGACTCATACAGATGTTATATGAGCAAAATTGATGTTTTTTTAAGTAGTTTTGTATTAGTTTTCACTAAGGGAACAACTTTTCCTTTGGAAATTTTTCTCTAGAACTTGTACATTAAGAGGAAAAAATGATAAACAATTGACATTTGATGTCTCATACATATGTTATATGAGCAAAACTGATGTTTTTTAAAAAATAATTGTGTTTGTTTTCACTAATTGAACAATTTTTCTTTAAGAAATTTTTCTCTAGAACTTGTACATTAGGAGGAAAAAAAATGATGTACAATTGACCTTTGATGACTCATACAGATGTTATATGAGTAAAACTGGTGTTTTTTAATGTAGTTTTGTGTTAGTTTTCACTAATGGAACGACTTTTCCTTATGAAATTTTTTTCTAGAACTCTTACATTAAGAGAGAAAAAATGATGTACAATCGACCTTTGATGACTCATACAGATGTTATATGAGCAAAATTGATGTTTTTTTAAGTAGTTTTGTATTAGTTTTCACTGAGGAAACAATTTTTCTTTAAGAACTTTTCTCTAGAACTTGTACATTAAGAGGAAAAAAATGATGTACAATTGAACTTTGATGACTCATACAGATGTTATATGAGCAAAATTGATTTTTTTTAAGTAGTTTTGTGTTACTTTTCACTAATGCAACAACTTTTCCTTAGGAATTTTTTTCCAGAACTTTTACATTAAGAGGGAAAAAAATGATGTACAATTGACCTTTGATGACTCATACAGATGTTATATGAGCAAAATTGATGTTTTTTTAAGTAGTTTTGTATTAGTTTTCACTAAGGGAACAACTTTTCCTTTGGAAATTTTTCTCTAGAACTTGTACATTAAGAGGAAAAAATGATAAACAAATGACATTTGATGTCTCATACATATGTTATATGAGCAAAACTGATGTTTTTTAAAAAATAATTGTGTTCGTTTTCACTAATTGAACAATCTTTCTTTAAGAAATTTTTCTTTAGAACTTGTACATTAGGAGGAAAAAAAATGATGTACAATTGACCTTTGCTGACTCATACATATGTTATATGAGGAAAATTGATGTTTTTTAAAGTAGTTTTGTGTTACTATTCACTAATGCAACAACTTTTCCTTAGGAAATTTTTTTCCAGAATTTTTACATTAAGAGGGAAAAAATGATGTACAATTGACCTTTGATGACTCATACAGATGTTATATGAGCAAAATAGATGTTTTTTAAAGTAGTTTTGTATTAGTTTTCACTAAGGGAACAACTTTTCTTTAAGAATTTTTCTCTAGAACTTGTACATTAAGAGGAAAAAAAATGATGTACAATTGAACTTTGATGACTCATACAGATGTTATATGAGCAAAATTGATGTTTTTTTAAGTAGTTTTGTGTTACTTTTCACTAATGCAACAACTTTTCCTTAGGAAATTGTTTTCCAGAACTTTTACATTAAGAGGGAAAAAATGATGTACAATTGACCTTTGATGACTCATACAGATGTTATATGAGTAAAACTGGTGTTTTTTAATGTAGTTTTGTGTTAGTTTTCACTAATGGAACGACTTTTCCTTATGAAATTTTTTTCTAGAACTCTTACATTAAGAGAGAAAAAATGATGTACAATCGACCTTTGATGACTCATACAGATGTTATATGAGCAAAATTGATGTTTTTTAAGTAGTTTTGTGTTAGTTTTCACTGAGGAAACAATTTTTGTTTAAGAAATTTTTCTCTAGAACTTGTACATTAAGAGGAAAAAAATGATGTACAATTGACCTTTGATGACTCATACATATGTTATATGAGGAAAATTGATGTTTTTTAAAGTAGTTTTGTGTTAGTTTTCACTGATGGAACATCTTTTCTTTATGAAATTTTTTTTCTATAACTTTTACATTTAGAGGAAAAAAATGATGTAAAATTGACCTTTGATGACTCATACATATGTTATATGAGGAAAATTGATGTTTTTTAAAGTAGTTTTGTGTTAGTTTTCACTAATGGAACATCTTTTCCTAGGAAATTTTTTTTCTATAACTTTTACATTAAGAGGGAAAAAATGATGAACAATTGACCTTTGATGACTCATACATATGTTATATGAGGAAAATTGATGTTTTTTAAAGTATATTTGTGTTAGTTTTCACTAATGGAACAATTTTTCTTTAAGAAATTTTTCTCTAGAACTTGTACATTAAGAGGAAAAAAATGATGTACAATTGACCTTTGATGACTCATACATATGTTATATGAGGAAAATTGATGTTTTTTAAAGTAGTTTTGTGTTAGTTTTCACTAATGAAACATCTTTTCCTTAAGAAATTTTTTTTCTATAACTTTTACATTAAGAGGGAAAAAATGATGTACAATAGACCTTTGATGACTCATACAGATGTTATATGAGCAAAATTGATGTTTTTTAAAGTAGTTTTGTATTAGTTTTCACTAAGGGAACAACTTTTCTTTAAGAAATTTTTCTCTAGAACTTGAACATTAAGAGGAAAAAAATGATGAACAATTGACCTTTGATGACTCATACATATGTTATATGAGGAAAATTGATGTTTTTTAAAGTATATTTGTGTTAGTTTTCACTAATGGAACAACTTTTTCTTTAGAAATTTTTCTCTAGGACTTGTACATTAAGAGGAAAAAAATGATGTACAATTGACCATTGATGACTCATACATATGTTATATGAGCAAAATTGATTTTTTTAAAATATATTTGTGTTAGTTTTTACTAATGGAACAATTTTTCATTAAGAAATTTTTCTCCAGAACTTGTACATTAAGAGGAAAAAAATGATGTACGGTTGACCTTTGATGACTCATACATATAATTAAATGGGGAAAATTGATGTTTTTTAAAGTAGTTTTGTGTTAGTTTTCAATAAGGGAACAACTTTTCTTTAAGAAATTTTTCTCTAGAACTCTTACATTAAGAGGAAAAAAAATGATGTACAATTGACATTTGATGACTCATATGTATATTATGTGAGCAAAATTGATGTTTTTTAGAGTAGTTTTGTGTTAGCTTTTACTAATGGAACAACTTTTTCTCAAGAAACTTTTCTCTAGAACTTGTACATTAAGAGGAAAAAAATGATGTACGGTTGACCTTTGATGACTCATACATATGTTATATATGGAAAATTGATGTTTTTTAAATTAGTATTGTGTTAGTTTTCACTAATGGAACATCTTTTCCTTAGGAAATTTTTTTTCTATAACTTTTACATTAAGAGGGAAAAAATGATGTACAATAGACCTTTGATGACTCATACAGATGTTATATGAGCAAAATTGATGTTTTTTAAAGTAGTTTTGTATTAATTTTCACTAAGGGAACAACTTTTCTTTAAGAAATTTTTCTCTAGATTTTGTACCTTAAGAGGGAAACAAATGGTGAACAATTGACCTTTGATGACTCATACATATGTTATATGAGGAAAATTAATGTTTTTTGAAGTAGTTTTGTGTTAGTTTTCACTAAGGGAACAACTTTTCTTTTAGAAGTTTTTCTCTAGGACTTGTACATTATGAGGAAAAAATGATGTAAAATTGACCATTGATGACTCATACATATGTTATATGACCGAAATTGATGTTTTTTTAAAGTAGTTTTGTATTAGTTTTAACTAATGGAACAACTTTTCCTTAGAAATTTTTCTCTTGGACTTGTACACTAAGAAGACTAAATTGATGTACAATTGACCATTGATGACTCATACATATGTTATATGAGGAAAATTGATGTTTTTTTAAATTAGTTTTGTATTAGTTTTCACTAAGGGAACAACTTTTCTTTTAGAAGTTTTTCTCTAGGACTTGTACATTATGAGGAAAAAATGATGTAAAATTGACCATTGATGACTCATACATATGTTATATGAGCAAAATTGATGTTTTTAAAAAATATTTGTGTTAGTTTTTACTAATGGAACAACTTTTCTTTAAGAAATTTTTCTCTAGAACTTGTACATTAAGAGGAAAAAAAATGATGAACAATTGACCTTTGATGACTCATACATATGTTATATGAGGAAAATTGATGTTTTTTAAAGTAGTTTTGTGTTAGTTTTCATTAATGGAACATCTTTTCCTTAGGAAATTTTTTTTCTATAACTTTTACATTAAGTGGGAAAAAATGATGTACAATAGACCTTTGATGTCTCATACAGATATTATATGAGCAAAATGGATGTTTTTAAATAGTTTTGTATTAGTTTTTACTAAGGGAACAACTTTTCTTTAAGAAATTTTTCTCTAGAACTTGTACATTAAGAGGAAAAAAAATGATGAACAATTGACCTTTGATGACTCATACATATGTTATATGAGGAAAATTGATGTGATGTTTTTATTGTATATTTGTGTTAGTTTTCACTAATGGAACAATTATTTCTTAAGAAATTTACTCTAGATCTTCTTCATTAGGAGTCAAAAAATGATGTACAATTGACCTTTGATGACTCATACATATGCTATATGAGGAAAATTGATGTTTTTAAATTATATTTGTGTTAGTTTTCACTAATGGAACAATTATTTCTTAAGAAATTTATTCTAGATCTTCTTCATTAGGAGTCAAAAAATGATGTACAATTGATCTTTGATGACTCCAACATATGTTATATGAGCAAAATTGATGTTTTTTAAAGTATATTTATGTTAGTTTTCACTAATGGAACATCTTTTTCTTTAGAAATTTTTCTCTAGGACTTGTACATTAAGAGGAAAAGAATGATGTACAATTGACCATTGATGACTCTTACATATGCTATATGAGCAAAATTGATGTTTTTAAAAAAAAATTGTGTTAGTTTTTACTGATGGAACAATTTTTCTTTAAGAAATTTTTCTCTAGAACTTGTACATTAAGAGGAAAAAAATGATGTACAATTGACCTTTGATGACTCATATATATGTTATATGAGGAAAATTGAGGTTTTTCAAATTATATTTGTGTTAGTTTTCACCAATGGAACAATTACAATTATTTCTTAAGAAATTTTTCTCTAGATCTTCTTCATTAGGAGTCAAAAAAGGATGTACAATTGACCTTTGATGACTCATATATTATGTTATATGAGCAAAATTGATGTTTTTTAAAGTATATTTGTGTTAGTTTTCACTAATGGAACAACTTTTCCTTTAGAAATTTTTCTCTAGGACTTGTACATTAAGAGGAAAAAATTGTACAATTGACCATTGATGACTCATACATATGTTATATGAGCGAAATTGATGTTTTTTTAAAGTAGTTTTGTATTAGTTTTCACTAATGGAACATTTTTTCCTTAGAAATTTTTCTCTTGGACTTGTACACTAAGAAGATTAAATTGATGTACAATTGACCATTGATGA
The DNA here is from genome assembly GCF_964194025.1 of Convolutriloba macropyga. NCBI lineage: Eukaryota > Metazoa > Xenacoelomorpha > Acoela > Convolutidae > Convolutriloba > Convolutriloba macropyga. The sequence goes on from NC_134476.1 coordinate 1,900,823, forward strand.
CTCATATTTATGTTATATGAGGGAAATTGATGTTTTTTTAAGTAGTTTCGTGTTAGTTTTTACTAATGGAACAACTTTTCTTCAAGAAACTTTTCTCTAGGTCTTGTACATTAAGAGGAAAAAAGTGATGTAAAATTGACCTTTGATGACTCATATGATTATTATGTGAGCAAAATTGATGTTTTTTAGAGTAGTTTTGTGTTAGCTTTTACTAATGGAACAACGTTTCCTTTGGAAACTTTTCTCTAGGACTTGTAAATTAAGAGGAAAAAAATGATGTACAATTGACCATTGATGACTCATACATATGTTATTTGAGCGAAAGTGATGTTTTTCAAATTAGTTTTGTGTTAGTTTTCACTAATGGAACAACTTTTCCTTTAGAAATTTTTCTCTAGGATTTGTACATTAAGAGGAAAAAAAAGATGTACAATTGCCACTGATGACTCATACATATGTTATATGAGCGAAATTGATGTTTTTTAGAGTAGTTTTGTGTTAGCTTTTACTAATGGAACAACTTTTCCTTAAGAAACTTTTCTCTAGGACTTGTAAATTAAGAGGAAAACAATGATGTACAATTGACCATTGATGACTCATACATATGTTATATGAGCGAAAATGATGTTTTTTAAAGTAGTTTTGTGTTAGTTTTTACTAAAGGAACAACTTTTCTTTAAGAAACTTTTCTCAAGGACTTGTACCTTCAGGGGGAAAAAATGATGTACAATTGACCTTTGACGACTCATACATATGTTATATGAGAGAAATTGATGTTTTCTAAAGAAGTTTTGTATTAGTTTTCACTAGTGAAAATAATTTTGCTTTAGAAATTTTTCTCTAGGACGTGTACATTATGAGGAAAAATGATGTACAATTGACCTTTGATGAATCATACATATGTTTTTTGAGCGAAATTGATGTTTTTAAAGTAGTTTTGTGTTAGGTTTCACTAATGAAGCAACTGTTTCTTAAGAAACTTTTCTCTAGGTCTTGTACATTAAGAGGAAAAAAGTGATGTAAAATTGACCCTTGATGACTCATATGTTTATTATGTGAGCAAAATTGATGTTTTTTAGAGTAGTTTTGTGTTAGCTTTTACTAATGGAACAACTTTTCCTTAAGAAACTTTTCTCCAGGACTTGTAAACTAAGAGGAAAACAATGATGTACAATTGACCATTGATGACTCATACATATTTTATATGAGCGAAAGTGATGTTTTTAAATTAGTTTTGTGTTAGTTTTCACTAATGGAACAACTTTTCCTTTAGAAATTTTTCTCTAGGACTTGTACATTAAGAGGAAAAGAAATGATGTACAATTGCCACTGATGACTCATACATATGTTATATGAGCAAAACTGATGTTTTTTAGAGTAGTTTTGTGTTAGCTTTTAATAATGGAACAACTTTTCCTTAAGAAACTTTTCTCTTGGACTTGTAAATTAAGAGGAAAACAATGATGTACAATTGACCATTGATGACTCATACATATGTTATATGAGGAAAATTGATGTTTTTTAAATTAGTTTTGTATTAGTTTTCACTAAGGGAACAACTTTTCTTTTAGAAGTTTTTCTCTAGAACTTGTACATTAAGAGAAAAAAAATGATGTACAATTGACCTTTGATGACTCATACATATGTTATATGAGGAAAATTGATGTTTTTTAAATTAGTTTTGTATTAGTTTTCACTAAGGGAACAACTTTTCTTTTAGAAGTTTTTCTCTAGGACGTGTACATTATGAGGAAAAATGATGTACAATTGACCTTTGATGAATCATACATATGTTATATGAGCAAAATTGATGTTTTTTAAGAAATATTTGTGTTAGTTTTTACTAATGGAACATTTTTTCTTTAAGAAATTTTTCTCTAGAACTTGTACATTAAGAGGAAAAAAAATGATGTACAATTGACCTTTGATGACTCATACATATGTTATATGAGGAAAATTGATGTTTTTTAATTTAGTTTTGTATTAGTTTTCACTAAGGGAACCAACTTTTCTTTTAGAAGTTTTTCTCTAGGACTTGTACATTATGAGGAAAAAATGATGTAAAATTGACCATTGATGACTCATACATATGTTATATGAGCAAAATGATGTTTTTTAAAAAAATACTTGTGTTAGTTTTTACTGATGGAACAATTTTTCTTTAAGAAATTTTTCTCTAGAACTTGTACATTAAGAGGAAAAAAAATGATGTACAATTGACCTTTGATGACTCATACATATGTTATATGAGGAAAATTGTTGTTTTTTTAAATTAGTTTTGTATTAGTTTTCACTAAGGGAACAACTTTTCTTTTAGAAGTTTTTCTCTAGGACTTGTACATTATGAGGAAAAAATGATGTAAAATTGACCATTGATGACTCATACATATGTTATATGAGCAAAATTGATGTTTTTAAAAAATATTTGTGTTAGTTTTTACTAATGGAACAATTTTTCTTTAAGAAATTTTTCTCTAGAACTTGTACATTAAGAGGAAAAAAAATGATGTACAATTGACATTTGATGACTCATACATATGTTATATGAGGAAAATTGATGTTTTTTAAATTAGTTTTGTATTAGTTTTCACTAAGGGAACAACTTCTCTTTTAGAAGTTTTTCTCTAGGACTTGTACTTTATGAGGAAAAAATGATGTAAAATTGACCATTGATGACTCATACATATGTTATATGAGCGAAAGTGATGTTTTTTAAAGTAGTTTTGTGTTAGTTTTTACTAATGGAACAACTTTTCCTGAAGAAACTTTTCTCAAGGACTTGTACATTCCGGGGGAAAAAATGATGTACAATTGACCTTTGACAACTCATACATATGTTATATGAGAGAAATTGATGTTTTCTAAAGTAGTTTTGTATTAGTTTTTACTAGTGGAAAATTTTTTCCTTTAGAAAGTTTTCTCTAGGACGTGTACATTATGAGGAAAAATGATGTACAATTGACCTTTGATGAATCATACATATGTTATATGAGCAAAATTGATGTTTTTTAAATTAGTTTTGTGTTAGTTTTCACTAAGGGAACAACTTTTCTATTAGAAGTTTTTCTCTAGGACTTGTACATTATGAGGAAAAAATGATGTAAAATTGACCATTGATGACTCATACATATGTTATATGAGCAAAATTGATGTTTTTTAAAAAAAATTTGTGTTAGTTTTTACTGATGGAACAATTTTTCTTTAAGAAATTTTTCTCTAGAACTTGTACATTAAGAGGGAAAAAATGATGTACAATTGACATTTGATGACTCATACATATGTTATGTGAGGAAAATTGATGTTTTTTAAATTAGTTTTGTATTAGTTTTCACTAAGGGAACAACTTTTCTTTTAGAAGTTTTTCTCTAGGACTTGTACATTATGAGGAAAAAATGATGTAAAATTGACCATTGATGACTTATACATATGTTAAATGAGCAAAAATGATGTTTTGTAAAAAATATTTGTGTTAGTTTTTACTAGTGGAACAATTTTTCTTAAAGAAATTTTTCTCTAGAACTTGTACATTAAGAGAAAAAAAATGATGTACAATTGACCTTTGATGACTCATACATATGTTATATGAGGAAAATTGATGTTTTTTAAATTAGTTTTGTATTAGTTTTCACTAAGGGAACAACTTTTCTTTTAGAAGTTTTTCTCTAGGACTTGTACATTATGAGGAAAAAATGATGTAAAATTGACCATTGATGACTCATACATATGTTAAATGAGCAAAATTGATGTTTTTTAAAAAATATTTGTGTTAGTTTTTACTAGTGGAACAATTTTTCTTAAAGAAATTTTTCTCTAGAACTTGTACTTTAAGAGAAAAAAAATGATGTACAATTGACCTTTGATGACTCATACATATGTTATATGAGGAAAATTGATGTTTTTTAAATTAGTTTTGTATTAGTTTTCACTAAGGGAACAACTTTTCTTTTAGAAGTTTTTCTCTAGGACTTGTACATTATGAGGAAAAAATGATGTAAAATTGACCATTGATGACTCATACATATGTTATATGAGCAAAATTGATGTTTTTTAAAAAATATTTGTGTTAGTTTTTACTAATGGAACAATTTTTCTTTAAGAAATTTTTCTCTAGAACTTGTACATTAAGAGGAAAAAAATGATTTACAATTGACCTTTGATGACTCATACATATAATATATGAGGAAAATTGATGTTTTTTAAATTAGTTTTGTATTAGTTTTCACTAAGGGAACAACTTTTCTTTTAGAAGTTTTTCTCTAGGACTTGTACATCATTTTTTTCCTCTTAATGTACAAGTTCTAGAGAAAAATTTCTTAAAGAAAATGAGGAAAAAATTATGAGGAAAAAATGATGTAAAATTGACCATTGATGACTCATACATATGTTATATGAGCAAAATTGATGTTTTTAAAAAAATATTTGTGTTAGTTTTTACTGATGGAACAATTTTTCTTTAAGAAATTTTTCTCTAGAACTTGTACATTAAGAGGAAAAAAATGATGTACAATTGACCTTTGATGACTCATACATATGTTATATGAGGAAAATTGATGTTTTTTAAATTAGTTTTGTATTAGTTTTCACTAAGGGAACAACTTTTCTTTTAGAAGTTTTTCTCTAGGACTTGTACATTATGAGGAAAAAATGATGTAAAATTGACCATTGATGACTCATACATATGTTATATGAGCAAAATTGATGTTTTTTAAAAAATATTTGTGTTAGTTTTTACTAATGGAACAATTTTTCTTTAAGAAATTTTTCTCTAGAACTTGTACATTAAGAGGAAAAAAAATGATGTACAATTGACCTTTGATGACTCATACATATGTTATATGAGGAAAGTTGATGTTTTTTAAATTAGTTTTGTATTAGTTTTCACTAAGGGAACAACTTTTCTTTTAGAAGTTTTTCTCTAGGACTTGTACATTATGAGGAAAAAATGATGTAAAATTGACCATTGATGACTCATACATATGTTATATGAGCAAAATTGATGTTTTTTAAAAAATATTTGTGTTAGTTTTTACTAATGGAACAATTTTTCTTTAAGAAATTTTTCTCTAGAACTTGTACATTAAGAGGAAAAAAATGATGTACAATTGACCTTTGATGACTCATACATATGTTATATGAGCAAAATTGATGTTTTTTAAAAAATATTTGTGTTAGTTTTTACTAATGGAACAATTTTTCTTTAAGAAAATTTTCTCTAGAACTTATACATTAAGAGGGAAAAAAATGATGTACAATTGACCTTTGATGACTCATACATATGTTATATGAGGAAAATTGATGTTTTTTAAAATAGTTTTGTATTAGTTTTCACTAAGGGAACAACTTTTCTTTTAGAAGTTTTTCTCTAGGACTTGTACATTATGAGGAAAAAATGATGTAAAATTGACCATTGATGACTCATACATATGTTATATGAGCAAAATTGATGTTTTTTAAAAAATATTTGTGTTAGTTTTTACTGTTGGAACCATTTTTCTTTAAGAAATTTTTCTCTAGAACTTGTACATTAAGGGGAAAAAAATGATGTACAATTGACCTTTGATGACTCATACATATGTTATATGAGGAAAATTGATGTTTTTTAAATTAGCTTTGTATTAGTTTTCACTAAGGGAACAACTTTTCTTTTAGAAGTTTTTCTCTAGGACTTGTACATTATGAGGAAAAAATGATGTAAAATTGACCATTGATGACTCATACATATGTTATATGAGCAAAATTGATGTTTTTAAAGAATATTTGTGTTAGTTTTTACTAATGGAACAATTTTTCTTTAAGAAATTTTTCTCTAGAACTTGTACATTAAGAGGGAAAAAAATGATGCACAATTGACCTTTGATGACTCATACATATGTTATATGAGGAAAATTGATGTTTTTTAAATTAGTTTTGTATTATTTTTCACTAAGGGAACAACTTTTCTTTTAGAATTTTTTCTCTAGGACTTGTACATTATGAGGAAAAACTGATGTAAAATTGACCATTGATGACTCATACATATGTTATATGAGCGAAAGTGATGTTTTTTAAAGTAGTTTTGTGTTAGTTTTTACTAATGGAACAACTTTTCCTTAAGAAACTTTTCTCAAGGACTTGTACCTTCAGGGGGGGAAAAATGATGTACAATTGACCTTTGACAACTCATACATGTTATATGAGAGAAATTGATGTTTTCTAAAGTAGTTTTGTATTAGTTTTCACTAGTGGAAAAATTTTTCCTTGAGAAATTTTTCTCTAGGACGTGTACATTATGAGGAAAAATGATGTACAATTGACCTTTGATGAATCATACATATGTTATATGAGCAAAATTGATGTTTTTTAAGAAATATTTGTGTTAGTTTTTACTAATGGAACAATTTTTCTTTAAGAAATTTTTCTCTAGAACTTGTACATTAAGAGGAAAAAAAATGATGTACAATTGACCTTTGATGACTCATACATATGTTATATGAGGAAAATTGATGTTTTTTAAATTAGTTTTGTATTAGTTTTCGCTAAGGGAACAACTTTTCTTTTAGAAGTTTTTCTCTAGGACTTGTACATTATGAGGAAAAAATGATGTAAAATTGACCATTGATGACTCATACATATGTTATATGAGCGAAAGTGATGTTTTTTAAAGTAGTTTTGTATTAGTTTTCACTAGTGGAAAAATTTTTCCTTCAGAAATTTTTCTCTAGGACGTGTACATTATGAGGAAAAATGATGCACAATTGACCTTTGATGAATCATACATATGTTATATGAGCAAAATTGATGTTTTGTAAGAAATATTTGTGTTAGTTTTTACTAATGGAACAATTTTTCTTTAAGAAATTTTTCTCTAGAACTTGTACATTAAGAGGAAAAAAAATGATGTACAATTGACCTTCGATGACTCATACATATGTTATATGAGGAAAATTGATGTTTTTTAAATTAGTTTTGTATTAGTTTTCACTAAGGGAACAACTTTTCTTTTAGAAGTTTTTCTCTAGGACTTGTACATTATGAGGAAAAAATGATGTAAAATTGACCATTGATGACTCATACATATGTTATATGAGCGAAAGTGATGTTTTTTAAAGTAGTTTTGTATTAGTTTTCACTAGTGGAAAAATTTTTCCTTCAGAAATTTTTCTCTAGGACGTGTACATTATGAGGAAAAATGATGTACAATTGACCTTTGATGAATCATACATATGTTATATGAGCAAAATTGATGTTTTTTAAGAAATATTTGTGTTAGTTTTTACTAATGGAACAATTTTTCTTTAAGAAATTTTTCTCTAGAACTTGTACATTAAGAGGAAAAAAATTGATGTACAATTGACCTTTGATGAATCATACATATGTTATATGAGCAAAATTGATGTTTTTTAAGAAATAATTGTGTTAGTTTTTACTAATGGAACAATTTTTCTTTAAGAAATTTTTCTCTAGAACTTGTACATTAAGAGGAAAAAAATTGATGTACAATTGACCTTTGATGACTCATACATATGTTATATGAGGAAAATTGATGTTTTTTAAATTAGTTTTGTGTTAGTTTTTACTAATGGAACAACTTTTCCTTAAGAAACTTTTCTCAAGGACTTGTACCTTCAGGGGGAAAAAATGATGTACAATTGACCTTTGACAACTCATACATATGTTATATAAGAGAAATTGATGTTTTCTAAAGTAGTTTTGTATTAGTTTTCACTAGTGAAAAAATTTTTCCTTCAGAAATTTTTCTCTAGGACGTGTACATTATGAGGCAAAATGATGTACAATTGACCTTTGATGAATCATACATATGTTATATGAGCAAAATTGATTTTTTTAAAAAAAATATTTGTGTTAGTTTTTACTGATGGAACAATTTTTCTTTAAGAAATTTTTCTCTAGAACTTGTACATTAAGAGGAAAAAAATGATGTACAATTGACCTTTGTTGACTCATACATATGTTATATGAGGAAAATTGATGTTTTTTAAATTAGTTTTGTATTAGTTTTCACTAAGGGAACAACTTTTCTTTTAGAAGTTTTTCTCTAGGACTTGTACATTATGAGGAAGAAATAATGTAAAATTGACCATTGATGACTCATACATAAGTTATATGAGCAAAATTGATGTTTTTTAAAAAAATATTTGTGTTAGTTTTTACTGATGGAACAATTTTTCTTTAAGAAATTTTTCTCTAGAACTTGTACATTAAGAGGAAAAAAATGATGTACAATTGACCTTTGATGACTCATACATATGTTATATGAGCAAAATTGATGTTTCTTAAAAAATATTTGTGTTAGTTTTTACTAATGGAACAATTTTTCTTTAAGAAAATTTTCTCTAGAACTTGTACATTAAGAGAAAAAAAATGATGTACAATTGACCTTTGATGACTCATACATATGTTATATGAGGAAAATTGATGTTTTTTAAATTAGTTTTGTATTAGTTTTCACTAAGGGAACAACTTTTCTTTTAGAAGTTTTTCTCTAGGACTTGTACATTATGAGGAAAAAATGATGTAAAATTGACCATTGATGACTCATACATATGTTATATGAGCGAAAGTGATGTTTTTTAAAGTAGTTTTGTGTTAGTTTTTACTAATGGAACAACTTTTCCTTAAGAAACTTTTCTCAAGGACTTGTACCTTCAGGGGGAAAAATGATGTACAATTGACATTTGACAACTCATACATATGTTATGTAAGAGAAATTGATGTTTTCTAAAGTAGTTTTGTATTAGTTTTCACTAGTGGAAAAATTTTTCCTTTAGAAATTTTTCTCTAGGACGTGTACATTATGAGGAAAAATGATGTACAATTGACCTTTGATGACTCATACATATGTTATATGAGGAAATTTGATGTTTTTTAAATTAGTTTTGTATTAGTTTTCACTAAGGGAACAACTTTTCTTTTAGAAGTTTTTCTCTAGGACTTGTACATTATGAGGAAAAAATGATGTAAAATTGACCATTGATGACTCATACATATGTTATATGAGCGAAAGTGATGTTTTTTAAAGTAGTTTTGTGTTAGTTTTTACTAATGGAACAACTTTTCCTTAAGAAACTTTTCTCAAGGACTTGTACCTTCAGGGGGAAAAAATGATGTACAATTGACATTTGACAACTCATACATATGTTATGTAAGAGAAATTGATGTTTTCTAAAGTAGTTTTGTATTAGTTTTCACTAGTGGAAAAATTTTTCCTTTAGAAATTTTTCTCTAGGACGTGTACATTATGAGGAAAAATGATGTACAATTGACCTTTGATGAATCATACATATGTTATATGAGCAAAATTGATGTTTTTTAAGAAATAATTGTGTTAGTTTTTACTAATGGAACAATTTTTCTTTAAGAAATTTTTCTCTAGGACGTGTACATTATGAGGAAAAATGATGTACAATTGACCTTTGATGACTCATACATATGTTATATGAGGAAATTTGATGTTTTTTAAATTAGTTTTGTATTAGTTTTCACTAAGGGAACAACTTTTCTTTTAGAAGTTTTTCTCTAGGACTTGTACATTATGAGGAAAAAATGATGTAAAATTGACCATTGATGACTCATACATATGTTATATGAGCGAAAGTGATGTTTTTTAAAGTAGTTTTGTGTTAGTTTTTACTAATGGAACAACTTTTCCTTAAGAAACTTTTCTCAAGGACTTGTACCTTCAGGGGGAAAAAATGATGTACAATTGACATTTGACAACTCATACATATGTTATGTAAGAGAAATTGATGTTTTCTAAAGTAGTTTTGTATTAGTTTTCACTAGTGGAAAAATTTTTCCTTTAGAAATTTTTCTCTAGGACGTGTACATTATGAGGGAAAATGATGTACAATTGACCTTTGATGACTCATACATATGTTATATGAGGAAATTTGATGTTTTTTAAATTAGTTTTGTATTATTTTTCACTAAGGGAACAACTTTTCTTTTAGAAGTTTTTCTCTAGGACTTGTACATTATGAGGAAAAAATGATGTAAAATTGACCATTGATGACTCATACATATGTTATATGAGCGAAAGTGATGTTTTTTAGAGTAGTTTTGTTTTAGTTTTTACTAATGGAACAACTTTTCCTTAAGAAACTTTTCTCAAGGACTTGTACCTTCAGGGGGAAAAATGATGTACAATTGACCTTTGACAACTCATACATATGTTATATGAGAGAAGTTGATGTTTTCTAAAGTAGTTTTGTATTAGTTTTCACTAGTGGAAAAATTTTTCCTTTAGAAATTTTTCTCTAGGACGTGTACATTATGAGGAAAAATGATGTACAATTGACCTTTGATGAATCATACATATGTTATATGAGCAAAATTGATGTTTTTTAAGAAATAATTGTGTTAGTTTTTACTAATGGAACAATTTTTCTTTAAGAAATTTTTCTCTAGAACTTGTACATTAAGAGGAAAAAAATGATGTACAATTGACCTTTGATGACTCATACATATGTTATATGAGGAAAATTGATGTTTTTTTAAATTAGTTTTGTATTAGTTTTCACTAAGGGAACAACTTTTCTTTTAGAAGTTTTTCTCTAGGACTTGTACATTATGAGGAAAAAATGATGTAAAATTGACCATTGATGACTCATACATATGTTATATGAGCAAAATTGATGTTTTTTAAAAAATATTTGTGTTAGTTTTTACTGATGGAACAATTTTTCTTTAAGAAATTTTTCTCTAGAACTTGTACATTAAGAGGAAAAAAATGATGTACAATTGACCTTTGATGACTCATACATATGTTATATGAGGAAAATTGATGTTTTTTAAATTAGTTTTGTATTAGTTTTCACTAAGGGAACAACTTTTCTTTTAGAAGTTTTTTCTCTAGGACTTGTACATTATGAGGAAAAAAATGTTGTAAATTTGACCATTGATGACTCATACATATGTTATATGAGCAAAATTGATGTTTTTTAAAAAAATATTTGTGTTAGTTTTTACTAATGGAACAATTTTTCTTTAAGAAATTTTTCTCTAGAACTTGTACATTAAGAGGAAAAAAATGATGTACAATTGACCTTTGATGACTCATACATATGTTGTGTGAGGAAAATTGATGTTTTTTAAATTAGTTTTGTATTAGTTATCACTAAGGGAACAACTTTTCTTTTAGAAGTTTTTCTCTAGAACTTGTACATTATGAGGAAAAAATGATGTAAAATTGACCATTGATGACTCATACATATGTTATATGAGCGAAATTGATGTTTTTTAAAGTAGTTTCGTGTTGGTTTTTACTAATGGAACAACTTTTCTTTAAGAAACTTTTCTCTAGGACTTGTACATTCAGAAGGAAAAAATGTACAATTGACCATTGATGACTCATACATATGTTATATGACCGAAATTGATGTTTTTTAAAGTATTTTTGTATTAGTTTTCACTAATGGAACAACTTTTCCTTAGAAATTTTTCTCTTGGACTCGTACACTAAGAAGATTAAATTGATGTACAATTGACCATTGATGACTCAAATATATGTTATATGAGCGAAATTGATGTTTTTTAAAGTAGTTTCGTGTTAGTTTTTACTAATGGAACAACTTTTCTCCAAGAAACTTTTCTCTAGGTCTTGTACATTAAGAGGAAAGAAGTGATGTAAAAATGACCTTTGACGACTCATATGTATATTATGTGAGCGAAATTGATGTTTTTTAGAGTAGTTTTGTGTTAGCTTTTACTAATGGAACAACTTTTCTCTAGGACTTGTAATTTAAGAGGAAAACAATGATATGCAATTGACCATTGATGACTCATACATATGTTATACGAGCGAAAGTGATGTTTTTTAAATTAGTTTTTTGTTAGCTTTTACTAGTGGAACAGCTTTTCCTTAAGAAACATTTCTCTAGGACTTGTAAATTAAGAGGAAAACAATGATGTACAATTGACCATTGATGACTCATACATATGTTATATGAGCGAAAGTGATGTTTTTTAAAGTAGTTTTGTGTTAGTTTTTACTAATGGAACAACTTTTCTTTAAGAAACTTTTCTCAAGGACGTTGATTGATGTTTTTTCACTAGTTTTGATGTTTTTGATGTTTTTTAGACTAGTTGATGTTTTTTAGACTAGTTGATGTTTTTAGACTAGTTTTGTGTTAGCTTTTACTAGTGGAACAGCTTTTCCTTAAGAAACATTTCTCTAGGACTTGTAAATTAAGAGGAAAACAATGATGTACAATTGACCATTGATGACTCATACATATGTTATATGAGCGAAAGTGATGTTTTTTAAAGTAGTTTTGTGTTAGTTTTTACTAATGGAACAACTTTTCTTTAAGAAACTTTTCTCAAGGACTTGTACCTTCAGGGGGAAAAATGATGTACAATTGACATTTGACGACTCATACATATGTTATATGAGAGAAATTGATGTTTTCTAAAGTGGTTTTGTATTAGTTTTAACTAGTGGAAAAATTTTTCCTTTAGAAATTTTTCTCTAGGACGTGTAAATTATGAGGAAAAATGATGTACAATTGACATTTGATGAATCATACATATGTTATTTGAGCGAAATTGATGTTTTTTAAAGTAGTTTTGTGTTAGGTTTCACTAATGAAGCAACTGTTTCTTAAGAAACTTTTCTCTAGGACTTGTACATTAAGAGGAAAAAATATGATGTACAATTGGACCTTTGATGAATCATACATATGTTATTTGAGCGAAATTGATGTTTTTTAAAGTAGTTTTGTGTTAGTTTTCACTAATGAAACAACTGTTTGTTAAGAAATTTTTCTCTAGAACTTGTACATTAGTTTTCACTAGTGGAAAAATTTTTCCTTTAGAAATTTTTCTCTAGGACGTGTACATTATGAGGAAAAATGATGTACAATTGACCTCTGATGAATCATACAAATGTTATTTGAGCGAAATTGATGTTTTTTAAAGTAGTTTTGTGTTAGGTTTCACTAATGAAGCAACTGTTCCTTAAGAAACTTTTCTCTAGGACTTGTACATTAAGAGGAAAAAATGATGTACAATTGACCATTGATGACTCATACATATGTTACATGAGCAAAATTGATGTTTTTTTAAAAAACATTTGTGTTAGTTTTTAGTAATGGAACAATTTTTCTTTAAGAAATTTTTTCTCTAGAACTTGTACATTAAGAGGGAAAAAAATGATGTACAATTGACATTTGATGACTCACACATATGTTATATGAGGAAAATTGATGTTTTTTAAATTAGTTTTGTATTGGTTTTCACTAAGGGAACAACTTTTCTTTTAGAAGTTTTTCTCTAGGACTTGTACATTATGAGGAAAAAATGATGTAAAATTGACCATTGATGACTCATACATATGTTATATGACCGAAATTGATGTTTTTTTAAAGTAGTTTTGTATTAGTTTTAACTAATGGAACAACTTTTCCTTAGAAATTTTTCTCTTGGACTTGTACACTAAGAAGACTAAATTGATGTACAATTGACCATTGATGACTCATACATATGCTATATGAGCGAAAATGATGTTTTTTAAATTAGTTTTGTGTTAGTTTTCACTAATGGAACAACTTTTCCTTTAGAAATTTTTCTCTAGGACTTGTACATTAAGAGGAGAAAAAAAATGATGTACAATTGCCACTGATGTCCTCATACATATGTTATATGAGCGAAATTGATGTTTTTTAGACTAGTTTTGTGTTAGCTTTTACTAGTGGAACAACTTTTCCTTAAGAAACTTTTCTCTGGGACTTGTAAATTAAGAGGAAAACAATGATGTACAATTGACCATTGATGACTCATACATATGTTATATGAGCGAAAGTGATGTTTTTAAAGTAGTTTTGTGTTAGTTTTTACTAATGGAACAACTTTTCCTTAAGAAACTTTCTCAAGGACTTGTACCTTCAGGGGGTAGTTTTGTGTTAGGCTTCACTAATGAAGCAACTGTTTCTTAAGAAACTTTTCTCTAGGTATATATATATATATATATATATATATATATATATATATATATATATATATATGTATATATATATATATATATATATATATATATATAATATATATATATATATATATATATATATATATATATATATTAGAAAACATGGATGTTCTTGTCGATGGCAATGTTCTGAAAACCGGCTATTGCTTAGTGGAATGAATTTTGGTTTCTGAAAGCAAAATTTTATGAAAAAAAATAATTTAGCGATGCTAACATATTTGCGCAAATTTTTGTTCATTCCCTAATCAGGCTCTTTTGAGCTAATTAGAGTCTGATCACAGGTCATTTTTGAGGGCACTTGAGTCTGTTCAGAATTGAATTCCAGAGCACACTAATGTATCCTAAAGCCGATTCTTGCGAACACTAAAAATACCTTTTGAACCCACTATAATCTGATAAAAAGAAGAATTCGAGTGTATTTGAGCACATATGGAATTCCGATCGCATAATAGAGTGATCACCCAGGCCTAGACCTCGACATATGAAAAGACTTTAAAAAGTCTAGTAGGGGGGGGGGGCAATATTGCCTATAATTACACGGTCGAGGTTCCTAGTTAAAGTTGAGCTAATATCTTTTCATGGGTCGAGCTAAAGTCTTTTCATAACGAAGAAAGTCCAGCTAAGGTCTTTTCATGGGTCCACCAATAGTTTTTTAATAACCAGCAAAGAAAGTCGAGTTAAGGTCTTTTCATGGGTCCACCATTAGTCTTTTCATAAGTCTGCTTTTTTTTCAAAATTCAAAATTTTTATTTTTTTTCATGCTTCTGTAAAAACAGAAGCACAACCGGAGCAAGACTAAATAGTTTTGCACCAGAGCAGTCCAACTTAAGAATCAGTTGGAAATCTGCCAGAAGCCTAAAGAATTTTCTCAAATCTTTAGATAAAGAGTTATTGCAGATGGAGTATTTTACCACATTACTTGATTCAATGAAACCAGCTAGCTTAAAAGTATTGATCCTAATCCCATTAGCCATGAAAAAATTTCGGCGTTATTCAGTTTGTTTTCCTTTCCAAAATTATGAGCTCTCTTATTTTAAAAAATGCAGGTTTTTGAAGTATTTGTGGTTCTTTTGAATCGTAAAAGGTGCAGGATCAAATATGCTGACTACGTTATAGGCAATATTGCACATAAATCGTTACAGGCAAAAACGCAGACTGATGATAAGACTAATGTTGGACCCATGAAAAGACTTTAACTCGTCTTTGTTTGCAAATATTGTGTCGAGCTTAAGTCTAGCAAAAACTTTGAGTCGAGCCAAATTCTTTTGTAAAATTTTGGGTCCAGCTAAAGTCTTTTGTTAAAAATCTGAGTCGAGCTAAAGTCCAGAATGTCTTAAAGTCCAGCTAAAGTCTTTTCATACCTCAAATGAGTCCCGTATGGGCTTTTCATAGCACATTTTGGTCGAGCATTGTTTTTTCATGAGTCGAGGTCTAGACCTGGGCAGAGGTTTAATCAAAAAGCGGCGGTCTGACTCGGACGATTTAATCAAAAGCGATTTCGGCCCTGACTTCAAACTGAGAGACTGGTTAATATTAGTTTGATTTTTTGGTATCTTTTTCTTTATATATTACAATAAATCTCTTAATAATTAGTTTGAAGATTATTTAGTTCGAAGTTTAACAATAAAATTTTCCGACCCAACAATCGGGTAGAATTTTAGATCTCAGAAACAACTCAACTCGAAGCACCAAAATTATTCGTCACGTATTCTGCTTCGTCTTGAAATTTATTGGAGGGTACCATTATCATTATTGTACTTCATTTTACCACAACAACTACTCACAATGATTTCTCGTAGACACCAGCCAATTTTTTTGAAATTCGGGATATTTTTGAGGGAAAAACATTAAAAACTGTTTGCCTTTCTGAATCCTTATTGCGTTTACGAAATCGAAAAATATTAAAGCCAGTAAGCAAGACTCAGGCCTTTTCAAGTGTCAGTCAAGAATTTAGACTTGATCGAAGAAAAGCCGTGTATAAAAATTAAAATGATCAGAGTACAATCAAAAGAGAATTCAATTTTTTGAAAGCAAATTTGGAAGTGAAATTTTGAATTCAGTTGACGTCCAACTTGCTTCATTGTTATTTAGGGATGCTACTTTGTTCGAACCGGAAAGTATCGAAGAAACTCATCAGCTTCTTAATTGGAACCCGGAGCTTAACAAAAATCATGTCCATTATTTCCTTGGTTATTCCCGAAAACCATCAGAAATTGCATGTAATAACGGAACGAAAACTGATTTCTACAGTATTTCAAATTGTATGAAAGTTCCGAACAGCATGAAATGGGCATCTGGTCAGCCGGATAACGCGGGGGACGGGGAGTTTTGTACAGAACCTGTATTGCGCAGGGGATTGAATGATATACCCTGTAATTATGAGACAATAAACAGGATTGTTTGTCAGTACAACAGAAATTGTCCATCTGGTTTTGAAATGGCAAACGGCATAAGTGATAAATGTTTCATTATCAAATGGGCCGATGGATACAAAGAAGCAAAAAAAGCCAAAGAGTTCTGCGAAGCTAGGTATATATTTTGTTCACGTTTAACTCAAATCTTGAGATCCTCTAACTTATAACTACCCACAACCAATGATTTACTTTTTTATAACGTTTTATCGAAACAAGTGGCTCTCGTTTCCTACTAATACAATAAACAAATGGAATATCAATTAGAAAAGAAGTGTCTTTTTCAGTTTTTCTGGCATGCCATTCAGAAAAGAAATCATTTTTAGCTGGCTATGAGCCTAAAACGAAGATCAGTTCATCGAAAGCCTTAAGCAGGGACGGTAATTCGGAAAATCAACTTTAAAACTGGCATTTACATTTAGAAACACTGTTAGCCCTTGAAAAAAGTTTTTGGCCTTGATATTGTGTTTGCTTCTGATTTATTTGTCCCGACCCCTCGTGAGGGGGGGGGGGGGACTATATAATCAAATGTGTTTTTTTGTTCAGACAATTTTGGCCGATCGATATATTCATCGTAGAGAGTTGATTCTGGTATCATTAGAAAGCTTGTCCAGCGTAGAATTTGAAATTAGAAAGATTTTTCCGATTTTCGGTTTTTACAGGGAGTTATCGATGTTAATACTTTTGGGAATAAAGGTGGAGTTCCGTTGATTTTTTTTCACATTTTTTCGGAATTTTAAGCTGTTTTGAACGCCCGATAGTCTGAAAATGAACTCACGAAAATGATGGGACTATCATTCGTTCAACACGCCAGCTCAATTAATGGTTCCTTTTAACAAAAGTAGTAATCAAGGTTCAATAACCACTTTTATGCTCAAAGCGCATTAAATTAGGCTTAGTTGCGGATTATCTGCAAAATCGAGCTACATTGCGTGCAAAAAATTGATACATAAATTGAGCGGATGCGTGATACAACTCGCGCAAAAAATAGGTTATTAAGTTTGTACTTGAATTTCGCGGCTAAAAATAGAACACTTTTGCGAACATGGGATACGATATTCCCTTCCACTTTGCCGGTTTCTGCTAAAGTAGCTTTTTCCGCAATAATGTACCACTTTCAATGTATTAATATAGTAAAAACGAACACGAGATACACACATCGGGCATATCTGCCCGTGATGATTTGGGTATACCTCTGCATCGTAATGATTAAAACTGAAATGTCAATTTATGTTTTAGTTTTTGATACGGTCGCAAACTCAACTTGTGTTTTAAATGTTTTGTCTAAAGGTCTCAAATTTCCTTCACCTCTGGAATAATGAAAAAAGGTTTGGCCTTCTGCACTTTGAGTGTTTGTTAGCCATTTGTATTCACTAAATGAGTCTGAAAAACTTTTTTTTCAGGAATGGAATTCTCTACGAGCCCAGAAGTAGGGACGAATTATTGAAACTGGAAAATCATTTCCCACAATTGAAAACCAAAGTATACTTTGTCGGATACGTAGAAAAGCGTTCTGGTTTTGGCTGCGAGAAGAGAGGTGATATGGTTTATTACGGTATATCATCATGTGTTCGTGTACCAAAAGGAATGTTTTTTGAAAAAGAACCCAACAATTACAAAGACCTTGGGGAGTGGTGCGTAGAGTCCAGAGATCGTGAGGGTGAAAGAGGTCTGAACTCGAGATCTTGTAATTTTACCGGAGTTGATTTTGTTGTTTGCCAATTTAACAAACATTGTGGACAGTAATCACAACATCGCACTGACATCAATGAAGAGAAAAATTTATCTTGTTCATACTGATAATTGCAAAGACATTGGGGTATAACATGGCAAAACCAACATCAAAAAACATCGAGGTTAGGGTTGAGGAGTTATCATTATTAGTTTATGAACCTCAATTTAACCGATCTTTTAATTATAATAAAATTCATAATGAAAGTTTTGTTATTTCTTGTTGCAATTAATCAGCATTATGCGTTCCATATACAAAGATTCTCTGAAATGTCAATGAATTACGTTCAAGTCGGCAACTCTTTCAGTTCTTTATTGTCTGGCTTTTATTTGACTAATTGAGCAGGAAAAACTTTTGTTCAATCTTATCTACTCACAGCGATTGACTTCTTCCAGATAGTTTAAGAAATTTGACTGCCTTTGTCAAAAAAATTGCGAGTTGCATTTGTCAAAATAATTGCAAATTGGTCTGAAGTTGATTCTTATAATAATGATTGGGCTTCAGTGTGTTCAGAACAAGGGTTAAGTGATATCTCAGAGATACTACAATGGTTTTTTGATGAACTAACCATTCAAAGTATTTCACGGAAATTTAGGGAGAAAAACTAAGAGAAACATCTAATTTTTTTTCCGTTTAAAATTTTAAGAACAAGGTTAAAGAAAATTAAAAACGATTGAGACAAAAACTATTTTTTCTCAGCCATTAATCATTTAGTGAAGAGTTTTTGTAGTAGGCATAATTAGTCAAAATGTTGAAAAATTACGAAATGTTGCTAATTTGGGCCAAAATTCTCTTAAAATTGGCTGAAAATAAAGCAAATAGGTCATTTTTTTCCGAATTTTTTGTCATTCGTCTTAAATTAGTGCATCTGAAGAAAAATGAAGTTTCCGACGAGACATCATTCTGATATAAATTTTTTCCTAGATCTGTACAAAGGTGAGTTGAAACAATTTCAAACAATTTTTCCATTAATTGTCCTTTCGAACCATTAAAAAAACTAAACATGGCTCAAACCGTTTCTTTTTTTCAGTTACTAGGGATCAGAAAAGCAGCAACACTTTTAGGAAATTATTTTCAATCAAATGTAAGACGGGCGCTTCGTTTTTTTTCGAGTTCTTATGCAAAAAAAAAAATTTAAAAGTCTCCGAACAATATCTTAATAAGCGATATGGTTACTACTCGTTCATCCAGAAATAATCAATGAGGTTGCAATATGATTGAAATTAGTCGAAAAGAGAAACAAAACTTTAAAAGGATTTCAAGTTCGACTGTTGAAACGTACAAAACGCCGATGTTATTCATTAAACGCCGACTTTATTAATTTAATTAATGCAAAACGCCGATGTTAGTTATTTACATACAAAACGCCGATATTAATCTGTATCTAGACATAGATTTTCAGAACTACCTCGAGAGAAGGCTGGTAAAATTTGTGAAATTTTTATATGAGTCGACTAAAAAATTGAAGTATTAAATTTTCGGTGTGACCATTTCATCGATAAAAACAATTATATTTTTGGTTCGGGCAATAGAAAACTTCAGTGAGGTTGGTTTACTTGATTTGGTATGTTCCTTAATCAAACGTAAGAATTGGTTGAAATATTTGCTTTTGAGGCGTACATAAAATTTTATCTGATCGATTTGGTATGGCAAATTTTAAGCCTCAGATGACTGGTTTGTTGGGTTTCTGAGGCTCGTTATGTTTGGTTTTGAACGTACATTTATCTATGTTCAAGTGTAGTCATATGTTTTGAAAGCTTATTATCGTGTGAGTTTGAAAGGTAACTCTTGGAGACAAGTTCAAAGAAACTCAAATAGGTTGATTGCTTCTATTGCACAAAGCTAGCCCGTACGGAATTGCATCAAAAATCGCAAGAATAGGGTGGCTTCCACTATTTTTGTATTGAAACGACTAAAAATGGCCCAAAAATGGCACATAACATACCCTTAAGTTGATCAATTTTGGGTCAAAAAGACTACCCTCACTGGTTGCTAGCGTAATGCATGGTATGCTCGTCACCAGACAGAGCAAGCTAGGAAAGTGCGGAAAAATTCATGCGAAAATTGTGACAAGTTACAAAGTTTTTCGAAATGCACAATGTACACTCAAAAAAATATTTGACTTGAGTGTCAACTTGCCATGTGATCCAAATCTGACATGACAAATAAATTTAAGTTTGTACTGATTCAGCACTGATTTTGTCCGAATAAATTGCATTTCCACGTGTCCTGCACTGAATCGTATTTGGAAATAGGTACAGGCGGTGATTAAATTTGACTTCATGATTTTAGATTGAAACTTTTTAGACTGGTTGAATATTGATAGTTATACAGTTCATTTATTTACAGTCAATGTTTCTTGATATGATTCTTCGCTGCCAGTGTCATTTTTTCGTGATCTCCTGTCTTTTAAAATTGAACATATTAGCACTGATGGAAAAATGTGACTTGTAGTAAGTAAATACTGTCTCAAGAGAAGTGGGTCTATCCTACGATACTTAAACATGACATAATAGGGGGTTATCCTAGACGGAAAGGGATTAAGGGGATCAGGCGACAATTATACTTGAAACTCATTTGAAACGCATGACAATACCTGTGACAGGTGATTTGAAAGATGTTCACAAAATTTACAAGAAACTGAAAAATGGTTATTCTCAAAACCGCGAAAGTTCTTTTTTTCATGGCAATATGCTTGTATTTAGATCCTGATCCTGATTTAGATATTGCGATGAAAGTGAAACCCTGTGATGAACTAATTGTGATTGATAACTCTACTCTAGACAAGTATTTCAAGTCTTACAATTTGTTGATGTTGCGTGCTTACTTCGCAACGCCCGAGGTTTTGTCTTTGAATAAATTGAAAAAAGGCAGGATTATTCGTATGATCTACCCTGATCAGTAAAAAACGAATAGCTTGGCCACGTGATAGGACTTGTCTTGTGTAAAAAACCTTTTTAAAAGCAATTTGTTCAATTTGTTGGAATGATGAAGTCAAGATCACTTATTCTTGATGTTGAAGATATTCGACAAAATATCTGGTTTTATTATTATTAAACCAGCTATTTCGACAGAAAAACAGTGCAATACTGTGTCACTTATACCCCAACCCCAAAATACTCTTTTCGAGTGAGATACGATCGTACAGTTGGGTTTCAATTTTACTTCATGGTTAGAATTGGGAGAGAAGATATTACCTATCCTATTTTTGCAACAAATTTTTTATAGTGTAGCACTTCGATTTCTAATAGCAACTTTTTCTGCAAAGGGAACAGAAGAAAACCAGAAACTCTTCAGAGACTTCTAAAAAAAGAAAATATCAATTTATAAGTTTTATTTTGTCCAAAAAATGCAGATTTGAATTTTTTCCACGAGACGACAAGTTGTACTTTACAAGCTTTAAGCTGTCCTAACGGACAAAGAAGTAGGTACTGTGCCAAAATAGGGTTCCTCTGTTTTACCTGTTGCGAAAAAAATGATTCGACGGTCCGAGTATCCACGGTCCAAAAATTAATTGAAAGTTATTGGTTTACAGATGTATAGCCGATGAAAATCAATTGACAGTTACATTTGTCAGAAAGGAAAAATGACAGTCGTGGTCAAACTGTACTGAAGATGCAGCAAGAAATAGAAGCCATCAAGTAATACCTTTCCCTTTTGAAGTGCTTTCAATTGTAACATGTCTATTGAAGAGTGAGTGCAGAAACTGAATATATCCCCTTTATCTATGCTAACAGTGCAGATCCAGTTCTGATGTCACTGGCCAGTAAGAGCCTTCCAGTTAAAAAAAGACAGCAAAGTGAAAAGAACAAAGTGCAGTCAATTGTTTTCAGAGGCAAAAGTAACACATTTAATGAAAACTAAACCGTACTTTTATCGGTGATAATCAAAACACAAAATTTGCCTCTCATGAAATTTTACACAAGTTTTAATGATAATTTTTCTCAAAAGTATTCCTCGGTGTTTATCCAGCTTGAATGTGAGGAGTCTACCTGTTGGTTTTCTCTTCTTTCTTGTACAGTTGGATACGCTCATCATCACCCAATTTCATGAACAAAACTATTTCAAGAACTGACCGCTTGTTTATGTCCGTTCGAGGTTCGGCGTAATGTGAAAAAAACAATTTTATTCAAAGTTCATCTCAATTTTTTAACTTGTACCAATCCAAACAACCAAAATTTAAGTCACTAGCGACATAATTAAACATACATTTTACCAAATTTTCAAGCTTCAATTTGATATTGGGGCTCAAAAACTGTCCCATGTTGTTTGCCGACTCATGTGAGGAACTTGTCAGTGACAATTTTTTTTTCGAAATTGGCTAGAGCGGGAAGTAACAAAAAACTAGCGTCAATAACGTAAAACACAATTTATTTCATCAAAGTAAATGGTCAAGAACTATCGATCTTAATACAACACAGCTCATCTTATTTAAAGCATACCGACAAATTGGTTTTATTGGTTGACAGCTAAAAACCACACAGTTTTTGAAAAACGGCTACGAGCTCGCAAGCAAACAACCCTTTGGTCTTGATTGACCGATCTGGATCCAAAAGCGTCAGGCACTTTACCTTAATGCTCCAATATTGTTCCACTAGGACCATCTAACTTATACCTTCAACCAGCTAAATCTGTTATAACAACCTGATGAGAGAAAGAACTTCATATGCTGCGGCTAATGCTAGAGACATCGGATATAATATCAGAAGAAACAATTAAGTCGGCACCAAATAGTTTTCATATTGTCTTTTCTGATTGTTTGCTTTATATTTTCAATGGTAACGTTCCGTGCAAGAAAATATTGATACAACGCCACAAGAAATCGTTAAAAAAGTTTTATACTAAACTGATCAATTTTGATTTTCGAAGAAATTGCAGAATACACAGAATTTTGATTTTTTTCTATGGTACAAATAATGTTGTTTTTGCCAATGTTTTTGAGATTCTGCTGGTGACAGTTGTAGATTTTGGTAATATTATTGCTGCTGCTGATTAATGTAAAAGTCGGTCGCGTTAATTCGCGGTCTCGTTTTTCTGTTCAGATTTGTTATTAAAGTCACGTCAGAATTGTTATTAAAGTCACGTTTTGAATATGTACCTCCAGTAAACTTCCAGACTCGTTAAAGTTGAAAATAAGCGCCTGAAGGCAGTGAGGACACAGGGGAACTGCAAAAGTTTTGATTGACTTCATAATCTCAACATCGCTGGCACTCCCATTCAGAACACGAAATTGAATCGTTGGTAACTGACAAAATTTGAACTCAACGTCAGCAGAGTTTTTCGGAGCTGTTACGTTTGGATTTTGTAAACAAGTAAATGTTTTAACTGCTTTGGATTTCGTTAGAAGTACTTGGGAGAGAGTTCAAAACTTGCTTCCACCATCGCTATTACATTGATCAAACTTTTACCACTTTTCTGTGGATTGCTTCGCTAGGGAATCTTTCGTTGCAGCTTCGCAAATTTTTGCTGTTTCCTGACAAAATTTACAAACTCTTCAAGGGTCAACTAAAATCTCTGTTCAAACTCGTAATCTTCAGCCATTTTCTTGAAAAATTTTAAAATCACATATGTTCCGGTTATTTCATACTTTTTTGAAGTTGCCCTAACGAAAAGCTTTTCAGTTCGGCAAATGTCGGAATAACAATCGCCAATTCATGTGACTTTTGGAGACGTAAATGACATGATAGGCAGCTTGTTTTAGCACTTTCAGTCAAGGTAATATAAATAACTACGATGTTAGGAGGCTCGGCAAGATGGGATCTAACCAGTGTTGTCAAACTTTTGATTAAATCCAATTGATTGGTACATACAGTCTCAAGTAATCCCCACGGCATACTTGAGACTGTTCATTTTGGGTTTTATACGTTTGTGACCTCAGATAATGATTAGAAATGACGATACCAATAAAAATTATTAGTTACGTGCACCTACTTGTGTTTGATTGAGAAGAAAGATAACAGTGTAAGAAGCAAAAATGTTTTGTATATAAACCATTATATTGATGAACGCAACCCCATATTTTTGTTAGGGAGACAAGTAAACATTGATAGTTCAGGGACCCATGTGATTTTCATTCAATTGAATTTAGAAGAGACGAGACCCCAGATGGTATAGTGCAGACACCATACACAATTTACATACCAACCAATTCAGTTATATGAAACAGATGTGACCTTCATTTCTCTGTAAAAGTAAGCCGGTACTAAAAAAAATCCACATGCAACATAAACAGTTTAGCGAGAGCAATTACGCAACTAGTTGTGACTTCGTATCAAAGTTTTTTCTCCAATCATATGCTTCGTCTCAGATAAGGCAAACTTTTTTATTATAACACTATGGCTGGAGAATTTTGTATTCGTGTTCGCTTCTTATTGTTACATTTACTTAACAGTTAACTGTTTAAAGAAGCTTCAAAACAACGATCGTAAAAAGTTTTGCTATATTCCTTGAGAGAAATCTTTTTTACCAAACAGTGTTTTAATTTTTATCTTTCTAATACAGCAAAGAAAACAAACAAAAAACTATTCCCAGTCCACCTACCAGCATTGATTGATAGCAAAACTGTTTATCAACGCTGTTGCTGTCCAACAACAAAAATACGGAGCCGTCTGAATGCATTATCATTACTTCTGGAGGACACTTATCGCCAAAGACTATACCACAAATGCTTTCAGTTGATGAAACTTTACCAGAGGAAGAGAGAGGTATCTTGTTCAGATGTGTGCCGTTAGTTGACAATCATTTGGGAACCTATCAAGCATACAAAATTTTGCGAGACATGTGTTGTGCCAAATTATGCTCATCTAACAGTCAGCCACCGACACCTCTAGAGCCAGTGAGTGTTCGAAGAACCTCTGTATTCAAGACCAACTGTTAGCCCTACCCAAAGCCCATCACTCTTTGAGGATTTTTAAAAAAAACTAGATCTGGGACATTTTTGCTAGTGCAAGTCAGTTTGATGTTAACAATTTTTTTGGTTCAAACTGTCGGACACCACAAGAAGAGACAAACTCAACCAACTTCAACCGCCAAAAACGGTGAAAATTAGACTGTCTCCTGGCTTTGTTGTCCTCTGACGATTCAACCTATTTTATTTTGATTTATACTGGTTTGCACTGTGGTTTGTCGTCTGACCACCTTTTTTGGATAGCTCGCTAATTGGCAATCTCCCATGAATTTTTTGAAAATGTTCCGTTCGTGCACTCCCTGCTTAGTGGGCAATATTATTTTCAACCCCCAGACGCACGTGCCATATGTTTAAATAATGATTTACTATGTAACGGCACGTGCTCTGTAACTGGATTGCGCATAAGGTACGAGGGGGGGGGGGGGCACAAACGGAAAAGATCTAGTTACGTGCACCTACTTGTGTTTGATTGAGAAGAAAGATAACAGTGTAAGAAGCAAAAATTTTTTGTATATAAAACATTATATTGATGAACGCAACCCCATATTTTTGTTAGGGAGACAAGTAAACATTGATAGTTCAGGGACCCATGTGATTTTCATTCAATTGAATTTAGAAGAGATGAGACCCCAGATGGTATAGTGCAGACACCATACACAATTTACATGCCAACCAATTCAGTTATATGAAACAGATGTGACCTTCATTTCTCTGTAAAAGTAAGCCGGTACTAAAAAAATCCACATGCAACATAAACAGTTTAGCGAGAGCAATTACGCAACTAGTTGTGACTTCGTATCAAAGTTTTTTCTCCAATCATATGCTTCGTCTCAGATAAGGCAAACTTTTTTATTATAACACTATGGCTGGAGAATTTTGTGTTCGTGTTCGCTTCTTATTGTTACATTTACTTAACAGTTAACTGTTTAAAGAAGCTTCAAAACAACGATCGTAAAAAGTTTTGCTATATTCCTTGAGAGAAATCTTTTTTACCAAACAGTGTTTTAATTTTTATCTTTCTAATACAGCAAAGAAAACACTCCCATGAATTTTTTGAAAATGTTCCGTTCGTGCACTCCCTGCTTAGTGGGCAATATTATTTTCAACCCCCAGACGCACGTGCCATATGTTTAAATAATGATTTACTATGTAACGGCACGTGCTCTGTAACTGGATTGCGCATAAGGTACGAGGGGGGGGGGCACAAACGGAAAAGATCTAGTTTTGACATAGCTAACAGACTTCAGAATCAGAGTTTTTCATAAAGAGACATGTTCAAACATGTTCAGTTTTGTCGCGTGAGCCAAAATTGTATATTTTACCAACTTGAGAAATCTTTTCAATTATACATATCGAAACATGTTCAGAAGGTAATATAATACAGTTAGCAACCAAGCTTCTGATTGGTTGAGAGGAAAATTGTTGAAAAAGCTTTAAAAATCAAAAAATATGTTTGAGTTAAGGTTTCAAACGACAAAAAATTTCGCATAAACGTTTTTAAACCAAAACTCAATGGAATAAATTTTTTTATAAGGCTGGTGTTATAGCTGCGCTCCTGTTGGGTATGCCTTCAAGTTTTAGTAAAACGAGTTAAACAACATTTTTTTCAGCAAGCAAAGAAAAAGAAGAAAGAAAAAGTTTGTTTTTATATGTTGATTTTTGATCTGCAAAAAGTGAGCTCCAACAAATAGCTGAGATGAAACTGACTATTGGGTTGATATTATCACACACTGCATTAAAAAGATATTAACGCTTATCAATTTAAACTCAATCGTTCATGAAATAACTACCCATTAATTAACAGGTAATTAGCGCCTAATTAGTCTAATTAGTGATTAGTGAATAAAAAATACCATTTTTCGCGACGAACTGTAATCAGTGATATATACTTGTCAATTTTGGCCATGAGAGCCGCGGCAAAAAAACGGTTCCTTCGCCAACTTTGCAAACAACTGGACGTTAGTGTCCCTATAACAACTGACATTAATTAGCAATTGTAGTACTCGAAGTATAGTACTCGAAGCAATTGGGGCCTCGAGATACAATCATCTCATAACAGTTATTATGGAAAAATGCGTGTAACAGAGGATGTCATTAGCTGTCATGCGATGACATTAATTAACCATGATTGACAGAAAATCAAACTGTTTTCCTAATAAAGTTGAGAGATCTTTTCTTGTCGGGTCTTTTTACTTAGTTCCAACATTGTCAGATGCAACCATTCTCGTCTACAAGGGAAAAATTGCCAAAAAAATTTTCAACAATTAGCGAAAAAAAAATTGAATTTTTTGTCTGCTGTTTATGGAGTTAAGATTTGTTCAAACGCCGTCACTATAATAAAACTGTGCATCATAATCTTTTCAAGCATCCCGTTTACTTAAAATTTAACAAATTGGACAAAAAAAGCAAAATTTTGGAATACTTTTTGAAAATTCTGAGGAAATCAAAATCAAAACTTTCTATTTAGGTAGGTTACTGAAGTGTAATATTACATCTAAGGGGTTGAAACACAGTTTTTTTCTCCCTTTGTGCCATTAGTGCCCAATGGCTATCAGAATGAGAGAAAGGATTAAATTATTTGATTGAAAGGTCAATGAAAATTAGTAAACATTACGATTTCGACCTAATACTGAGCCATTTTTAAAAAAATTTCTTCGTGTAAATTGTATTCAAAAATGGAAGAGATCAAACAAATCTTATCCTGTCAATCTTTTTCAGTGGAAAGCATAAAGTCAAGCACTATTATCAGTTCAACGCAATTTGATATGTTCATAGCGGTTGACTAAAGCGCGATAAACTTTCAAAATTGTAAACGCGCGCTCTTAATATGCAATCAACTTCAAAAAAATTGAAAGTTTGAATTACACACTTTCAGATAGAGACCTCGTGTAGAATAGAAAAAAAATCGCCGTTTGAAACTGAATTCCATGTTTGCTAAAAGTGGTAAATATCTCTGCTATCTTTTGATCCATGAGTTTTTCATCTACGGTTTCCAAATGCGGTTATTGTTCAGCAAATTTTGACAATATCAATCCCGCCATGGGCATCTCTAACATTCCGTTGATGTAGTTTTACCTGTATTTTCTGGTTGCATTTGTACTATCACTTGAAGAAAATTTCTGAACTGGAACATTACATGAGAACTTGTTATCAAAAGTTTACAAATTATTGTCGCTCTTGCTATAAGGGCTTTAACGACACTAGACAATTTGCACAGCATATGAGTTTTTTGCAATCTTTTCTTGTCTCTGTCCATCAATGCAAACCAACTCGAACGCCTGCTAAAATTGCCTTTATTTTTAAACCTCAGAGCTACCATCTGCCACCATTAACAACCCAAACGAACACAGATCTTGCTGAGTTCTTGCTCCAACATAAACCAGAAAAAGATTGGCTTACAGAACAAAAACTCTCTCAAGGATCACAGAGAGTTGAAGTTTTTTACCATTCTCAGTCCGCAAAACGAGTGAAAACAAAGATCAGGAAGACGAGATTTTATGCAAAATCGCTTTTGACTTCCGTTTATGGTCAACGACTCAGCAGCGGAACATTCTGGACTATGGTCGAGGAGATGTTGATAGTGCTAACGAAGATTAACTCTAGTGGTAGTGGCTGGGCACCTGAGAAAGTTATCAAAGTAATTCTGATTTTTTTTCGCAACCCATCTATAACCAGTTTGTCTTACATTGCACTACCTTCACAAATTCACAATTTACAATTCGGTTTACAAGCGGTTTACAATTCGCAACCTTGAGGACGCAAGTTGCTCGCTATTCTGCTCTAATGCTGCATATCATATGCATAACAGTACTAGCAGAGATCGATCCGGGAGAAACTACAACACAGTGAAAACTTCACCCAAAACTAACGAACCAGCCAAAATTCATCAATCAACTGGCTACTTCGATATGCTCATTGGGCTAGAAGACATCAATCAGTTTCAAAATTTCAATGAAGATCGAAAAAGTTTTTTTGGTTAAGATGGTAGCGACTCATTTCCACTCAGATTGCCGAAGTACATCTCAAACATCGTATATCATCTGTTGCTTGAATACTAAGGTTACTGCTACCATTAGTTATTGAATACTAACTTGGCCAAAGTAGTCTGTGAACTTGGCTCAGAAATACCAATTTCCGCTGTGATTTTTTTGTGCTCAAATTGTTTCTGGTGGTGTGAACAAGGCCTTGCAAAGCTTACCGAACATATGGAAACCTGCTGAAAAATGCGCCGGTTGTTGTTCGATTACCAGCTCCGAGAAAAAAGTTATATAATATCAAATTTGAATTGGAGTCCTTTTTGCGTTCACGAAAAGGGTGCACATCCCACCTCAACAACAGATTGAAAAAGACCAGCCTTGTAGGTTTTCGCGTGCTGTTATTAATCACCATTCAACAACGCCCGTTTTCTTCCAGGTGAATAGCTTTAAAGTGTATGTAGCCTGCCTTGCAGGAATAATTATGATCAGCCCTCAATTGATCTAGATCACTGCCACTACAGCGGACAACTTTTTGGCTGGATAATGACAATCAAACACGAGGGAACTTTATCATAGTGTTGGGTCAGAATATATAAAATGATAGTCTTCATCGCATTTTTAGCCCTGAAATCTTGGAAGAACTCGATTTGGATTAATTACTTTTGTTTTTTCTAATCTATCTTCAACAGAACTGAAGAAAAATGATATTATCCCTATCATATCTTGGTGGTCGGGAAAAGATCAGCGAAAAATTGCTACCGCCTCTTAATGATTGTTTTAATACCTTAGAAGGAACCGCAGTAATTACTCAAGAAAACTTGGTCCACTCAAAGACGATGTTGAACACTCTGAAATATCAAATTTTTCAGGAATACTACGATGCATAACAGAAAACCGATTGCGCTTTTCTCGCATGCGTTTGTGAGTTCTACAGAGAGCTCGGTTTCTCCACCTACAAACTCGATTGCCTGCACTCTTACACGCTGCCAAGTATGGCTAGGGAACCATCCGTGACAGTATGGAAGGCGGAGGTCGAAATGCTAACAAAAAGCAAGCACTTCGATATGATAGAAGGAGAAATACATGTGTGGAATATATTCCGGGAATATGTTCAGTTGAACTAAAGACGGATATTACGACCCATGATAAACATTGATCATAAAACTACTCCTAATAACCGTCATAAATTTGTTTTTGCGTAGACACCAGTAACCTTTACGGTGGAGTCTTGTAGAATGACAAATTCCCTCAGTCAGACTTTACGCTAAGAGCTGGTTTTGCAAAGGTTGAGATACTGAACTATCCTGACGATAATCATGTGTGTTACATAGTGGAAGTCGACAAACTGGAGTCAATACTGATTAATATCCAGGAATAATCTCAGAAAAAAGAAAAAAAAATTTATTCAGAAGAAAATAAACAAATGACTGAAACTGAAATAACTGATTCTGATTGGTTCAAACTATATATTTTCTCTATCCCAGGAAAATGATGCAAAACCTTTCCTACAGTCTTCAGCGGGATACTTTAGAGTCAGACCCGATATAACAATAAAGTATTTGAATCTCTACTCCTCTTGAGAATTATATTTGAGACTAAGTTTACACTGAAGCACTGGTGCCAGTGCTCTGTCCACCAGTACTCCTATCGAAAACTAACAGACTAGAATCATAGAACTTTAATTAGTGAGTAAGCTTGTTTACTTGTTTCTTGAGACGACCATAAGACAGCCTGGATAATACTCATTAAAATGAAAGCCCGAAACAAGTCTTATCTGGTGCGACCAGTCTTGGTAGCAATCAAAAAATCAACCACTATTGTTATTTCCTACTAATTCATCAGTATAATTGACCTAGATTAAATTATCACCAATAACCAGTAGTAATGGATAACCATATATAGTTAGCAATATTTTTATTTACACCCTGAATGTTCACCAAAAAAAAACCGAGATATAATCTATCAAATAATAGTAAATTTAAAAAGAAATATTTTTCTGGAAACAAAAACGATAAATCAGATTACCTTATGTGACATCATTTAAAACAGTACATACTAGCAATATTAAACAAAATGAAACAAAAATTATGTATTCCAATTAACCGATGAAAAAGCAAAAATCAGTTACACAGTAAAATATCCACAATGAATACAACTTAGTTGAATTAGTGCATTTATTTATCAGTGAATATGAACTAAAACAAGACATAATAAACTGTCAGCAACACCACCATCAGCGTGCAAACTGCTAAAAACGGCACACCGTATTTATCAGAAAACAGCATAAAGCGGCATAAAACTCAATACACGATACATACAGACAAGATAAAAATTTCGAAAATTGGTTAAAAAGAGTTGCCCAAATTCGACAAAACATTAATGACAAAACTGCTGGGGTTATCCAGAAAGTTAGCTCGGAAAATTGTTACTTTTTTGGTTAAACAACATCGAATACCTAAACGAATCACGAATAATAATTGGATCCGCATTTGAAAAGGAAAGACAATTTGAATTACACTACAATCCCAGTAAAACATAAATCAAAACTAAAACCAGACAGATTTCTTACAGCAAAATTATTCCATAAAAAATATAGCTATGCACAATATCCATCAAATTGTTTTGATAATGAAAGTTAGCAAAACACTCAATACCGCCACCGATAACATACAGACCAAGAAAACCACATAAACCAAAAAAGAACAAAAAAATTTGAAATTCAGAAACAGTAACGACTACACACTAAACACTGAACTATCTAATTTTTAACACCAATAAACATGATAACAATTCAAAAAACGAACAACTCAACAAAAATATCAAATACATACAGAATGAAATAACAGAAAACATTACAATGCAAACAAACAACTTATTAGAAAACATAGAATATAGTTTCACAGAAGAATGAAAATCTACAGAAAAAAAAAAGAAAGTAATTTGAACCAAGCAATCGAACAAATCTACCAAACAATAATTAAAATTAATACACAACAGAACCAAAGATTAGGAATTACTAATCCTCAACGAAGAATAAATTTGCACGTGTCCGAATTCAGACCACAACGTTGAGAAACAACATCAATGATGAACGCCATACCACCGTCCCAGACCTACGGTTACCATTGTAAAAGCAATTGACATCAATGATTACAAATGACGAAGCACAAATAGATTCAACAAGTTCAAACGGACCAGTATAAACAAAAACAAACCTTCTGACGGCACAGACCCTGGATAAACTGTTGAAGATTATCTAAACAGGATAGTAGCAGCTACGATAATTAGCAACGGAATTTAACCAGTAAATTGGCCTCGACACCATCAGTGGAAAGTAAAGCGAACAGCATTGATACTACACAACTGGCAAGGACCAGCAAAAAATGGTATTCGTCCTTACCAAGTGAAACAATACTTGATTGGGAAATGTTCTGTAAAGAATTCTGAGATATTTTTGACTGCCAAAAGTCGAAAAAAACGCAAAAATTGTATTACAACAAATACAGTAACATACAAATGAATCAATATCATCATTAGCACAGAGAATAGAAACGCTTGTCAAAACAGCGTATACTTTTTATGCTGATGATTACCAAAATAGTGTAATGAACCAAACATTCATTAGATGTTTAGACACCGAATTAAAGATCGCGAGACACTAAAAAACACGCTAATCATAATAAACACAGAGAGAAACAGAGATGCCATTTAAAATACTAGTAGATAAAAGAGACCAAATGGATATTTCACGAACAATCTCAAAATCATCATAAAAGGCTTTATGAAATGAACCAAGTCTTTTCAATACGACAATCAGTCATAAGCCAGATGACAGAAAATTGTAGTAACATAGATAATATGGTTCAAAACAATAACGAACAATTTGAAAATGCAGTTTGCAGCGTCTTAAATGGAATTATCAACACATATGAGATTTTAAAGGTAGACTAAATTTTGCACTTTTTTGGAGATACTGCAGCTCATACAGATATACGAGAGAAAGATGTTCTTAATGACCAAAGGGAGAATCTGAACAGGAACCTAGAGAAAAATCATTTTATGGACACATGAGAAATAACCAAAACCTACTTAATAGACAAATATATTCTGGCAAAGTAAATGGTAGACAAGTACCATCGACTTCACCAGTACATGATTATTATAGAGGTACAACGCCTATTAGATCAAATAGCAGAAAATACAATACAACAGATTTATAGTACCGACAGAAGATCATACTCTAAAAATAGATCAGTTAGTAGTACCAGATCATACAACAATAACACATCACCAAATAGAAACAATAGAAATAATTATAATCGCAATCGTTCAGGAAGTTACAACAAGAGCAACGATAGGTATAACTTCAACAAGAATCCGTAATAATAGTTATAAAAGTTCCTCAGTACCAGTTCACCAAATTCTGCATACAATTCGAAAAAGAACTCGATATAATTCTCGAAAAAAATCCCGAAATAATTCCAGATCAACATACAATAATAACAATAACAGAATGCATATAATAATACCAATTACACAATTAGATACCGCCACCGATAACATACAGACCAAGAAAACCACAGAACAAAAAAATTTGAAATTCAGAAACAGTAACGACTACACACTAAACACTGCACTATCTAATTTTTAACACCAATAAACATGATAACAATTCAAAAAACGAACAACTCAACAAGAATATCAAATACATACAGAATGAAATAACAGAAAACATTACAATGCAAACAAACAACTTATTAGAAAACATAGAATATAGTTTCACAGAAGAATGAAAATCTACAGAAAAAAAAGAAAGTAATTTGAACCAAGCAATCGAACAAATCTACCAAACAATAATTAAAATTAATACACAACAGAACCAAAGATTAGGAATTACTAATCCTCAACGAAGAATAAATTTGCACGTGTCCGAATTCAGACCACAACGTTGAAAAACAACATCAATGATGAACGCCATACCACCGTCCCAGACCTACGGTTACCATTGTAAAAGCAATTGACATCAATGATTAAAAATGACGAAGCACAAATAGATTCAACAAGTTCAAACGGACCAGTACAAACAAAAATAAACCTTCTGACGGCACAGACCCTGGATAAACTGTTGAAGATTATCTAAACAGGATAGTAGCAGCTACGATAATTAGCAACGGAATTTAACCAGTAAATTGGCCTCGACACCATCAGTGGAAAGTAAAGCGAACAGCATTGATACTACACAACTGGCAAGGACCAGCAAAAAATGGTATTCGTTCTTACCAAGTGAAACAATACTTGATTGGGAAATGTTCTGTAAAGAATTCTGAGATATTTTTGACTGCCAAAAGTCGAAAAAAACGCAAAAATTGTATTACAACAAATACAGTAACATACAAATGAATCAATATCATCATTAGCACAGAGAATAGAAACGCTTGTCAAAACAGCGTATACTTTTTATGCTGATGATTACCAAAATAGTGTAATGAACCAAACATTCATTAGATGTTTAGACACCGAATTAAAGATCGCGAGACACTAAAAAACACGCTAATCATAATAAACACAGAGAGAAACAGAGATGCCATTTAAAATACTAGTAGATAAAAGAGACCAAATGGATATTTCACGAACAATCTCAAAATCATCATAAAAGGCTTTATGAAATGAACCAAGTCTTTTCAATACAACAATCAGTCATAAGCCAGATGACAGAAAATTGTAGTAACATAGATAATATGGTTCAAAACAATAACGAACAATTTGAAAATGCAGTTTGCAGCGTCTTAAATGGAATTATCAACACATATGAGATTTTAAAGGTAGACTAAATTTTGCACTTTTTTGGAGATACTGCAGCTCATACAGATATACGAGAGAAAGATGTTCTTAATGACCAAAGGGAGAATCTGAACAGGAACCTAGAGAAAAATCATTTTTTGGACACATGAGAAATAACCAAAACCTACTTAATAGACAAATATATTTTGGCAAAGTAAATGGTAGACAATTACCATCGACTTCACCAGTACATGATTATTATAGAGGTACAACGCCTATTAGATCAAATAGCAGAAAATACAATACAACAGATTTATAGTAACGACAGAAGATCATACTCTAAAAATAGATCAGTTAGTAGTACCAGATCATACAACAATAACACATCACCAAATAGAAACAATAGAAATAATTATAATCGCAATCGTTCAGGAAGTTACAACAAGAGCAACGATAGGTATAACTTCAACAAGAATCCGTAATAATAGTTATAAAAGTTCCTCAGTACCAGTTCACCAAATTCTGCATACAATTCGAAAAAGAACTCGATATAATTCTCGAAAAAAATCCCGAAATAATTCCAGATCAACATACAATAATAACAATAACAGAATGCATATAATAATACCAATTACACAATTAGATATAATCACTCCAATCACTCCAATAGATATAATAGCAATGATAGAAATAAAAATTCAAATAGTAGAATTAAAAGCCATAACGGCTCACATAACGGAAATAATAGCTTTAAAAAAATATTAGTAATATTGAAAACAGTTACACAGGACCGAACTGAAATAATAATAGCAACAATAGATACAGCAGGAACAGAGTAAACAATGTAAAAGAGAAACAACAACATAACGAAATAGATCCGTCGGCTATTGACCAATATCAATATTCGTCAGAACCGTCAGACGAGGTTCAACAAAAATTGAATAAATTCTATAATGCACACGAAGACACCTGTAATTCAAAAATCACCGTAGAATAAAATCCAACAGGTATACCACCTAAGTATCAACGTACAACCTTGTAATCAGATTTTAGTGAACAGGAACGTTTCTTTGAAATTGATTTTCTAATAGATTCAGGAGCAACACTTAACCTGTTGAATGAAGACACATGGAATGAATTGAAAAACATCATAGATTGACAGCAGAGAAACTTCCGCAAAAACTTTAACAGCAGCAATTAATACAAATCTACAAACAATGGGAACAACACAAACTCGATCTTACACCAGAAAGAATATCCTATAAGAGACAGAAAACACAACAAACATTTAAAATTTTTGTTTATATTACACAATGTAACCCTAACATACAATGACCATACAAACACCATTCTTCAAAAAATACCTAGAAACTCTTCTTGTAAATTCAAGCAATTTAACAATTAATGCAAATACAACTCTTGATAGCGATATAACATTTTTCCAAAACTCCACTAAAGCGTATCCATACTATTCGAAAGTATATCCAGTTTCTAACAGAGAACAACAATACTTCGATCCAAATCAACACAAATGCTTAACATTCCCAATCGCAATATTCAAAAATTGAAATTTCTCAAGGAAAAATTATTTACAGATCACTTCATTACTTTGAACCAATCAATCAATACCAAAACTTATCATTCGCCGACGTTAAAGACGTATCAATAGAAAACGAAAATTTTACAGACATTTGCCTTATTAAAAAAACAAACCATAAAATAGTAAAAAAGAATGAACTGATAGGGTTTATCTATCAAAATGTAAAATTCAAAACATTTCATATGGAGATTTATCAAACAAATTCACTCGACCTATTTTCTGCATTTTATCACCTCACTTACAAAAATAAACCAATTTTGAAGATATTCTCATTATTGAACACCATGAAACCATTCAGCAAATTGCGACAACTGAAAAAAAATCAAAATTTAAATGCCAATTTAACATAACAAATACGACAAAAAATAGGAATTTATCCAAATGTTCGATTTCCAAAATTCTCACACTTTGTAACCCTCATGTGTGCGCCAAAAAATAACGCACTTTATGCATTCACCGCGTTATTTGAACATTGCTTCGCGAAATTTGAACTACCAGAAGAAATTAGATCGGACAAAGGATCGTAATATGTAATTACTGAATTACTGACCATTGTAAATGTTTTGAAGTTCAAATCAAACCAAGTGCCCTGCGCACCTTGGACAAACGGCCTACTAGAGGGCACAATCAGAATCATTGTGAAATTCATTAGAACACTAGTAGATGGAAATCTAAAAACTGGTCACGAAAAGAAAAATTTCCTCCCTACGCTTACAATACACAATATCAGACGTGACTAGGTTTGTCATCATATGAAGTTATTTTTAATCAAAAACCTCGAAAACCAACACAAATTAAAACAGGAACCTTTACTTACAAACTAGGGAATTGCAAATCGTCAGATAATAGCGCTTCTAAGAGACAACCAGCACATATACACCTGGAAAAACCATTTAATCACACCAAATTAGCAAATTTATAAAATGGATCTTTCTGCAAAATGGTTCCCAAATCAATAGAAGCATTTAAATTATACCTATCAAACCATTGTACGAATATTGAAAAATAGAAAAAATCTAACGGATGAAATGAATACGAGATTCCGAACAGCAAAGCCATTACAAGTACACACATTTGTACTGTTAACAAATCAACAACATGTTGACGGTGTATCGAAAAACATTTGCCACTTAAAACCGGACTTTATTTGATTAGAGAAAAACTCACCGCTACAACATATGTCCTACAAGATAAGAAAAAAGAAAAAATAGTAATGCATTGAAATGGTACGCTACTACCCAAAGGAAAAATATATTAGAGAGGAATGAAAAAACTTATCTTACACAAGAGCAGTTTTGAAAAGTAGTAGAAAAAATCATGAAATACAAAAATGTGTTCGCAACAACAAATTTAAACGCTGGAAAAACGAAAGTTAAACTCAACCTACCAATGTAAATATATTCCATTATAGACAGAAAAAGAATAAGTAAAGTTCCAATACACCTAAGAGATCAATAAATTTTAGACGTTCTTAAGATATATGATATCAAGGCAGCAGTAAATAAAGAACAATTTTCTACAGGAAACACCTTCACAAAGCCTGTTTTTAGTTTACGAAAAGGAGAATCCTTAAAAGTAGTCTTAGATAATAGATAATTATATAGTATGATAGACAAATCTAAAAGGCAATAGAACCAGTAGATGTATCATTAACAAAAATAAACTGAATCATATTCAACGTAATTGAATTAAATGGTGCATAAGACCAAATACCTCTCGATAACGACCAATGAGCTATCATAAGACCAAATACCTCTCGATAACGACCAATGAGCTATACCCATTTCACCATAGGGTAAGAATAAATATTTGTCAACAGATTGTTTTACCGTATCTCAGTTGGAACAGCAGCGTTTGCATCCAAACTCACACACTTCCTGTAGCCATTGATGCGGAAAGGAACCGAAATCACTTAAGTCGACGATATATTCATCCAAATCAATTCATACAAACAAACGTAAGAAACCTTGGAAGAGTAACACAAACTACTCTAAAATGAAAACTTAAGATCAACGCCTAATAATACCTATTTCATGTAGACAAAATTCAAATTTCTTGGACGTATTATAGAAAACAAAAAAGTAAAACAATTAACATCACGTATAGAACGATTTCAAAAACTAGAACTACCATGTAATATGAAATCAAATCAGAGATACTTGAGAGCAATCATTTTCTTAGCAAAATATGTGTATGGTATGCAATCTACATTATAACATTTAAACAAGTGATTACACAAAGAAACAGAATTCCAATTAACTACAGAACAAAAATTGGACTGCAACAAATATTTGATAAAATGAAACAAACGATAACTAAACAATTAAAAAATTACCATGACTGATGTTAGCAAAACATTTTACATCCTTACTGGCGCATCCAATACTGGAATTGGAACAGCATTACTCCAACAACACCCTAGAGAGAAAAAGGTATCTGCAAACTCAGCAATATCTCCGATTTGCAATATCGGCAAACTCTCGATTGTTTACACCGATTGAGATGAGATTATCGACTCTCATCAGAGAAAGCTCAGCAATTATTTTTTCATTAACAAAATATGAATTCCTATAACAGAATTGAAACACCCGGTCATAAACTAATCATATACCTATTCAACCAAAAGAACAAACCAAACTATAGAGTGAACCAATTCCAATAAATATTAATGAAATTTCCTAACCTCCGTACTATATCAACTGAAAGCATTGCCAGACTTTTTAAGCAGAACAATCGATGAAGAAAATTTTACAAAATCAAGGGCTATTACAGTAGAAGGCCCCGAAAAAATAAAATTCTTCCTTTCAAAAACACCATTCCGAAATAACATGTCAATATGGTATATGTTTTGACAACAATGACGACAAGGTTGGATAATTAATTTACACTTTATTTGCAAACGTTCATAACAATTTCTTCGAAATAGACATAGATAAAGACAAATATCAACCGATCTCATATGCAAATTTTCAACAAGAACAAAAACAAACCAAAAATCAAAAATGGGAATTTACCTATTATCGAAAAAATAAGTGCCGAACTAATAAAATCACGTAACAAAAAGGACCATACATAGAACACCACAACGACGATTATCTACGATTATTGAATAGTTTAGAATCCACAAAAAAACTCAAATAGGAAACTATAGAAATTGCTGACGTATTTTACGACAAAAAAAAACAAAAAACAAACACAGTAATAAAAGAAACTCAAACTCTAGATCCCGTAATCCACCAAATCAGACTGTGGAAAAAACATAAAAAGTCACACTCACTTACATCTGATATTCGTGGAAATAATGGACTATTCGCTTATTATAGAATATACGATTCAATAAAGTCAACAGAAAGTCCCTCATACGGATTTGTTTATCTGACCGTCAACGCTGTTTTTACTACGCTTTCTTCAATATATGAAAATAGCGTTTTACTAACGCTATTTTTACTATACGGCACCAAAACGAAGCATAATAGAAAATTATTACTTGGCAAATCTAAACACTCTGGTAAAAAACTTTTTAGCAGATTGCTTACAATGTCAAACTAATAAAAAATTGGCAAAAGCCAATACAGAACAATAAGCTCCAACGAATATATGTTTTAACGAATTGATAATGATAGATGCAAAGGGACCAATCAGTCCACCTTCAGAGGGAAACCAATTTATCTTTTTAATAGTAGATGCATTCTCACACTTTGTAACACTCATGTGTGCGCCAAAAAATAACGCACATTATGCATTCACCGCATCATTTGAACATTGGTTCGCGAAATTTGGACTGCCAGAAGAAATTAGATCGGACAAAGTATCGAAATATGTAATTACTGATTTAACTCACCATTGTAAATGTTTTGAAATTAAATTCAAACCAAGTACAACCTGTGCACCTTAGACAAACGGCCTACTAGAGGGCACAATCAGAATCATTGTGAAACTTATTAGAACACAAGTAGATGGGAAATCTAACAAGTGGTCACAAAGAGAAAACTTTTCTCCCTACGCTTACAATATACAATATCAGACGTGACTAGGTATGTCATCATATAAAGTTATTTATTAATCAAAAACCTCGAAAACCAACACAAATAAAACAGGAGCCTTTACATACAAACTAGAAAAATGCGAAACGTCAGATAATAGCGCTTCTAAGAGACAAACAGCACATATACACCTGGAAAAACCATTTAATCACACCAAATTAGCAAAATTATAAAATGGAACTTTTGCAAAATGGTTCCCAGATCAAGAGAACCATTTAAATGACACCTATCAAACCATTGTACGAATATTGAAAAATAGAAAAAATCTAACGGATGAAACGAATACGAGATTCCGAACAGCAAAGCCATTCAAGTACACACATTTGTACTGTTAACAAATCAACAACATGTTGATGGTGTATCGAAAAACATTTGCCACTTAAATTCGGACTTTATTTGATAAGAGAAAAACCCACCGCTACAACATATGTCCTACAGGATAAGAATAAAGAAAAATAGTAATGCATTGAAAGTACCTGGTACGCTTCTACCCAAAGGAGAAATATATTAGACAACAATTAAAAAACTTAGCTTACACAAGAGCAGTTTTAAAAAGTAGTAGAAAAAATCATGAAGTACAAAAATGTGTTCGCCACAACAAATTTAAACGTTGGAAAAAAGAAAGTTAAACTGAACCTACCAATGTAAATATAGGCCATTATAGAGAGAAAAAGAATAAGTAAAGTTCCTATACACCTAAGAGATCAATAAATTTTGGACGTTCTTAAAATATATGATATCATGGCACCAGTAAATAAAGAACAATTTTCTACAGGAAACACCTTCATAAAGCCTGTCATTAGTTTACGAAAAGGAGAATACTTAAAAGTAGTCTTAGATAATAGATACTTAAATAGTATGATAGACAAATCTAAAAGTTAATAGAACCAGTAGGTGTATAATTAACAAAAATAAACTGAATCAAATTCACCATAGTTGACTTAAATAGTGCATAAGACCAAATACCTCTTGATAACGACCAATGAGCCATACCCATTTCACCATAGGATACGAAAAATTATGTGTCAACAGATTGTTTTACCGTATCTCAGTTGGAACAGCAGCGTTTGCATCCAAACTCACACACTTCCTGTAGCCATTGATGCGGAAAGGAACCGAAATCACTTACGTCGACAATATATTCATCCAAATCAATTCATACCAACAAATGTATGAAACCTTGGAAGAGTTTCACAAACTACTTCAAAGAGAAAACTTAAGATCAACACCTAATAAAACCTATTTGATGTAGACAAAATTCAAATTTCTTGGACGTATTTGAGAAAACAAAAAAGTAAAACAATTAACATCAC
The DNA here is from genome assembly GCF_964194025.1 of Convolutriloba macropyga. Taxonomy (NCBI): domain Eukaryota; kingdom Metazoa; phylum Xenacoelomorpha; order Acoela; family Convolutidae; genus Convolutriloba; species Convolutriloba macropyga. Next base: position 1,942,571 of record NC_134476.1, read on the forward strand.
GTATAATAAATATTTGACTGCAACAAATATTTGATAAAATGAAACAAACGATAACTAAACAATTAAAAAATCACCATGCCTGATGTTAGCAAAACATTTTACATCCTTACTGGCGCATCAAATACTGGAATTGGAACAGCATTACTCCAACAACACTCTAGAGAGAAAAAGGTATCTGTAAACTCAGCAATATCCCCGATTTGCAATAATGGCAAACTCTCGATTGTTTACACCGATTCAGATGAGATTATCGACTCTCATCACAGAAAGCTCAGCAATTATATTTTCATTAACAAAATATGAATTCCTATAACAGAATTGAAACACCCGGTCATAAACTAATCATATACCTATTCAACCAAAAAACAAACCAAACTATAGAGTGAACTGGGAATTTACCTATAATCGAAAAAATAAATGACGAACTAATAAAATCACGTAACAAAAATGACCATACATAGAACAACACGACGACGCTTATCTAAGATTATTGAATAGTTTAGAATCCACAAAAAAACCAAATACGAAACTATAAAAATTGCTGACGTATTTTACGACAAAAAAAAAACAAAAAACAAACACAGTAATCAAAGAAACTCAAACTCTAGATCCAGTAATCCACCAAATCAGACTGTGGAAAAAACATAAAAAGTCACACTCACTGACACCTGATATTCGTGGAAATAATGGACTATTCGCTTATTATAGAATATACGATTCAATAAAAATTGAAGAAAACACGTCAATAGTAAAATTGATAATTAACGTCAACAGAAAGTCCCTCATACGGATTTGTTTACCTGACCGTCAACGCTGTTTTTACTACGCTTTCTTCACTATATGAAAATAGCGTTTTACTAACGCTATTTTTACTATACGACACCAAAACGAAGCATAATGGAAAATTATTACTTGCCAAATTTAAACACTCTGGGAAAAAACTTTTTAGCAGATTGCTTACAATGTCAAACTAATAAAAAATTGGCAAAAGCCAATACAGAACAATAAGCTCCAACAAAAATATGTTTTAACGAATTGATAATGATAGATGCAAAAGGACCAATCAATCCACCTTCAGAGGGAAATCAATTTATCTTCTTAAGAGTAGATGCATTCTCACACTTTGTAACACTCATTTGTGAGCCAAAAATAACGCACATTATGCATTCACCGCATTATATGAACATTGGTTCGCGAAATTTGGACTACCAGAAGAAATTAGATCGGACAAAGGATCGAAATAGGTAATTACTGAATTAACTCACCATTGTAAATGTTTTGAAATTAAAATCAAACCAAGTACAACCTGTGCACCTTGGACAAACGGCCTACTAGAGGGCACAATCAGAATCATTGTGAAATTCATTAGAACACTAGTAGATGGAAATCTAAAAACTGGTCACGAAAAGAAAAATTTCCTCCCTACGCTTACAATACACAATATCAGACGTGACTAGGTATGTCATCATATAAAGTTATTTATTAATCAAAAACCTCGAAAACCAACACAAATAAAACAGGAGCCTTTACATACAAACTAGAAAAATGCGAAACGTCAGATAATAGCGCTTCTAAGAGACAAACAGCACATATACACCTGGAAAAACCATTTAATCACACCAAATTAGCAAAATTATAAAATGGAACTTTTGCAAAATGGTTCCCAGATCAAGAGAACCATTTAAATGACACCTATCAAACCATTGTACGAATATTGAAAAATAGAAAAAATCTAACGGATGAAATGAATACGAGATTCCGAACAGCAAAGCCATTACAAGTACACACATTTGTACTGTTAACAAATCAACAACATGTTGACGTTGTATCGAAAAACATTTGCCACTTAAAACCGGACTTTATTTGATAAGAGAAAAACCCACCGCTACAACATATGTCCTACAAGATAAGAATAAAGAAAAAATAGTAATGCATTGAAATCACCTGGTACGCTACTACTCAAAGAGGAATTAAAAAACTACCTCTTTCGATTCCAAGTACCAACTTTAGAAAAACCAGATTCTACCAAATTGATAATTTCACAAAAAACATGATTAATCAAAAATTAAACGAGAACAGTAAACTAATAATAATAATAGTTATAATCCTAGAATAAGAAAAGTAACGTTACAATGATACTTCAAAATAGAAAACATTTTGAATACACCTCGAAAATATAGCCTAAAGCTAGTCCATACACTAATGATCCTTCAACTGTATTTAATACAATAAAGGAATTAAGCACCTAAAATATTTAATATTCCGTTTAACCTCAGATATGAAATTCTTAATTGTTAATCGAAATTATTAATACGATAAACGAAGGGCTTCAATAAATACTAAACAGATGTTCAATACAACTACATAGTCCATAACGCAATACGGTTATAAAGAGGTCCGATAAAATACGGAATGTTTGATAGATATTCGTACTTTTCCTTATTCGCATTGGTAAATATCAACATCTTTACTATTCCTTTTTTACATTAATAATAAATATCACAACCGTCCTTAATCCCAATCTAAACTAATCCACAATAATGCTGATACAAGGAGTAACGATGGAATAACCGAAAGGCCAATAAGCCCATAGGTTCACTTACTGATTAATACTTCACTACTAATTGAAACTATCTTATCCTACTTTCATCCACACTATAGACTACCCTATCTTCACTATACCCAGGTTGAGGTGCCATCCGGAAGTGACCTCTGATCAGACTGTGCCAGACAAAAGTAACATCTGATCAGACCATCCCAGACGGAATTGACCTCTGATCAGACTAATGTGCGCTCAAAACACAGTGTGCGCTGAATGTCGCTCGAAATGGTCTCTGATCATACCATTCCCATCCGGAATTGATCACTGATCAGACGCAAATCAGACCATTGGCAGAGGATTGTGCAACCATGGCCCCGACGAAACCCAGACCATTGTCCAATAAATTGTGCGCGTCAGATGACCTCTGATCAGACTATCCTCAGACCAAAAAGGCCACTGATCAGACCATCTTCTAAACATTTTCCGACCACCTCAGACCATTGTCCAGACGATTGTGCGACCATGGCCCAGACGATTGTGCACTTCAGATGACCTCTAATCAGACTATCCCCAGACCAAAAAGGCCACTGATCAGACCATCTTCTAAACATTTTCCGACCACCTCAGACCATTGTCCAGACGATTGTGCGACCATGGCCCACACTAAACCCAGACAATCGTCCCGACAGTTGTTCAAGTCAGATGACCTCTGATCAGACTATCCCAAAGCAAAAATGCCACTATTCAGACCAGTTTCTAGGAGAAATTTAATCGGGTCAAGGAGCAAGATTAAAGTGAACCAAATTGTTATACCAGACTTACAATAGTGTTCAGAGATATGCGGAGATTTCTTTTACCTGATTTACCATAATAAAATAAGGTTTTAAATGTTCTTTTTTATTTATTACTGGATATATCTTGAAAAAATCTATGTTAAAAAAATCTATGGTTAAATGGATTTAAAATGAATAATTCTCGTTTCTTTTTAAATTCATTTAACTTCTTCACAAATAAACTTTCTTTATGTTATTTTTGTTGTTTCTTCATGTTTATTTTAATCATCGTAATGCTTTTTGTTCAATGTATCTATTTTTAGTGAACTGATTTTGTTATACATATAACCTTTTCTTCATGACAGCTCAAGGAGTATTCAAGTTTATTTAATAATAATTTAATTTTACTTTCAAAAATGAAAAAAAAAAACGCGTCAAGGAGTTGTTTAAAGTAAACCGAATTGATACCCAGACTACCATAAGTATATAAATTTTAAGACCACCAGAGTGGTCTGCCTAACT
>NC_134476.1:1946607-2017788 GCF_964194025.1 Convolutriloba macropyga
GTATAAATATATATTTATGTATTTTTATATATATATATATATATATATATATATATTTATATTTATATATATATATATATATATATATATATATACCGAGAGAGAGAAGGGGAAGAGAGAGAGAGAGAGAGAGAGAGAGAGAGAGATGGAGAAAGAAAGAGGCCAGGAGACTCTGCAGCCAGTCCCGCTGCACCGGATCTTTATTTGTGACTTCTCTGTTGTCCCGGGTCGAGGAAAAATCAGAAGATTATGTAAGATGTGAGGTTAAAAGTTTTTTTTCACCATAAAATTTTTATATGCTTTTTCACAGTGAAATGCGGTAAAATTATGTAATTTCACCGCTAGATTAAGCGATTAACTTACATAAAGTCACCACATTTCATCTCTTACTACATATTACCGTCCCTATACAAATCTCTCACCTCCGGCTTTTCTGCCACTTCTTCTTCCTCTGATCCAACTCTCTTTAAGTAATTACATATTTGTTTCGAATTTTAATGAAGTTCAATCTGCTTTCTGTAAAACAAGCGCGTTGAATTTTCGTAAGATTAGCGGTGAAATTAAAAAAAATATGATGTGAAATATGGTGATTGTTTCGTATGTTTACCACTTACTCTAGTGGTGAAATTACATAAATTCACCGCTTAGAAAATGTTTCAAAAAGATGTATAATTTTTTGTGGGTAAAAGTTCCTTGTGTCTTTCAAGAATTGCATTATAACCTTGTTTCCCATGCGGTGAGTTTATGTAATTTTACCGTTTAATTCAGCGGTGAAATTAGGTAATTTTAGCGCTAACAGGCGATTAAGTGTTTTTCACCGCAATTGCCCCCGGATTTATGTAATTTCACCGCATTCACCGCTTATCTTACAAATTTTTCCTAATCACTGCTTATCGTACAGAATTTTGCGTTGAATGCTGGAATGAATTGAGCCGGGGTGAATTTTTAAACCAAGATTTACTGATTTTAATTCCGTTCGTATTTCAGATTGATCGTTTTTAAATCAACGTTGCAATTTAAAGAATTTTTTGTCAGCAGTTTAGAAATTTGATTTGCTTGACGAAAATTACTATTTTATCAAAGTCTGCAAACATTGAGACTGTAATGCGTACGTGAATCCCGTGGAGCTGTGCATCGGGTACTCGTCGTGAAATATTTACACTATGCTTGCTCTATGCGTCAGTTTCCCATGTGATTTTCGATGAATGGGAAACTCTTTTGAAAACTTAGCGACCTAGATAAACCATTTATTGCTACAAAAATTTCCGATAGGCTTCGGTTGAAAATGTTGTGAATTGTCTTTTTATTTTTTACAAAAAAATGTGTTGAAAAACTGTTAATCTTTTGCATGCAAAAAATCACCATCTTAGGTGTATTTTTGCTCACGCACTGTTTCCCCGCACCACTCTAAAATTCGAGTGGCAAAGTCGTCGCAATAAATTTATTCGCTTCATCATTCCACTTCCATTTTTGTTATGACAAAAATTCACCGCAAATTCACCGCAAATTCACCGCGCACCAGAAATGTCCTATTCCTTGGATTGTAAAAAAACAGCATCCAATGACAACTGAATGTCTTCGATTTTTTATACGACAAATGTAGATAAAACCGTTGGTGGAAGTTTTGCAAATGCTTATCAGAACGAAAAAGAAGCGTGTATAAGCGTGTCATTAGAGGGACAAAATTTTTCACTGCAGATATATGTGTTTTCTGATTAACAGAAACTTTATATTGCAAAAAAAATTTCTGGCAAAGTATAACACATATTTGAAAAGATGCAATTGTGATGATTATTAATAACAAAGTTATTGATAAGTTCACAAATATCAATATAAAAAAATTAGGTAAATTATTTCAATGAACGACTTAAATAAAGTCAGTGCTGTTTTTGCTGACTCTAGCGTCATTTCGAATAATCTCATCTGAAATTATTTATAGCTTTTTAGAATTCTCGATAAAACCATGCACATTTTTATTGCTATCGTACGGTATTTTAAGATTCTAGAAAGATTTCTAGCTGTTTTATCTATCCCTGTATTTTAAAAAAGGCGCTGAAAATTTTGAATGACAAGATATCTCTGTCGAAATATTTGAAGTTTGCTGAAAAATGAAGAATTTAGCAGTTTTGCCTGATAATTGCATCCGAGGACTTTTTTAGTTTCCAATGGTCCAAAATGCTCAAAACTCAGAATTGCAATCAGGTAGAGTTTTGGAAAATCACTTTGGTTTCAGAAATTAAGACTTAAAACCTTTAAAAAGCTCCGAACAGATCGCACGTGATCGAAAAAATTTACTCATTTAATGTAAACTTAATCTCAACCACCTTTCTCGCATAGCTTTCAAAAACTGGTCTGAACTAAATCAATTCTCTAGTTTCTCTCCTCTCAGATAACATTCAACAAACAAACTTCCAAAATTAACAACAGCGCCCCAAAAAAATTCAAATATTTTGAATTGTAAATGAAAACAACAAATACATCAGAATTCCTCTTAATCTTTAGTCATTAATAGATTTCAATAGTTTTTGTCAACAGGTTTTCCAATTGGATTAGTGATCATTGTTTTTGAAAACGGTGCTGAAAGCATTGATTGATAAAAAATTTCGACAAAATTTTTGTCAATTTTGTTGAAAGATGTCGCTTTTACCACACAAAAGATGCAATTTACTAACAAAAGTTGTATAACAGTTTATCTTGATAAAACTTTTCCCGTCTTCTATCAACTCTCACTAAATTAATAACTAAAGAAAGAAGGAAGAAACTTTAGAAAAAACAGGCTGCGATCGTTTATTTATAGAGAGATTGAATGTAACGGGCGTTGTACAAGAGCCGGTTTAGACGCTAAGAAAAATTTGCAATGGAGTGTAAAATAGCTCCCATTTCAACGTTGAATGTGTAAAAAACTTTGATCTAAAAGAATCAGCACAAGATATCAGAGTTTTTGCTTGGTTTCATTGGCTGATCGGAACTGATTTTTAAATAATCATTTCGACAAAAGACAAGCATTTGAGAAAAAAATGAAGTTTGGTCAATGAAACAAGCTAAAACTTTGGGATAAAATATGTTTTTATATTCTAAGTTTAAGAGCGAAGGGGAAAAATAAACAATGTATTTTATTTTTGTTTTTTAGAAATTTAGCAGAGTGAATTAAATGCTACTGATATATAGGTAAAGGATTAAGCTTTGCATTTTTTCGTGAAGTTTTCATGTTTGAGTTGGAAAAAATTTTTGGCGAGAAAAAATGTTGGATAACCTATCTTTGCAGAAACTCCTTGCATTCCCTGCTGTTATTGAGGCACCGACTGAGTTCTGTGACAAAAAAAAAACAATTATATGGAACCGCTGGTATTTTTTGAAACAGATTCAAACAGTGGCAAGTTTGGTCGTTTTCATCTATTTTGGGACTGTACGAACGAACGCACAGGCACATGCAGTAAAATAACGAAATTGAAATCAAGAAGAATTAAATCACAGCGCATGTGAACCAAATGGATTTTGATGGAGTTGGTGTTCTGATTTTAAACACAATTAGGCGACGCAAAAAATTCAGACAGCATCACTGTTCCATAGAAGAAAAAAATCAGTTTTTAAAACATTGGACAGCTCTCAGGCTACCTATAGTTGATTAGGTGGTCCTAAAGAACAAAAAAATCACTTTTGTTTTCCAAATGATAAATGATGGGTTTAAATTAAATTTTTTGTGGCTATTTTTCACCGCTGCTTATTACAATTGCTTATTAAGCTTGAATAGTTTGAGGCAAAAAAAACTAAATAACTAATAAGAATCAGAAATAATAAAGGGATAATTAAAAACTGAAGGGCTGAACGGACTAAAGTTTGAAAACTGGCTTCGTATTAAGAAGAAGAAAAACATTTACTTTTGCCCCAAGACGACAAGCTTAATAGTCTTGACGCACTGGTGAATTTTCTATTTTTTTTGCTCATTGTTGTCGACGACAGTTAAGACTCAATTGAAAAAAGCAGATGTGACAGAACACGTTTTTTCCTTAGCAAATGGAAATTTTGGATTTGATCTCTCGAAACATCAGTGCTAAATCCACACAGTGCTAATTTTGTGTTACATACAAAAATTTAGTGATATATTAGATGTTATTGATCATTTGTTGTTAATAAATGTACTGAAAACAGTGTCGCAACTACCCCGCCAAAGATGCAGTATAGGCAAAAAACTTTAATTCATTTGATCATTCATTTTGCTTACATCTTAAGAACAAGCTATAGAAAAAACTCGAGAGCTTGCGACAAAAAATGTTGGATCCATCATTTTCGAAAAATGTGAGAACCACTGAACCGATAATATACATGACTTAAATGGCAAATGCCTCAGGAGTCCATATTGTCAAGTTTTGTCTCTTTCAATTCAGTTTTTTCACGTTGTCCTACCGATTACTGTGCTCAGCTCGTTAATATTCAATTTCTCAACAGAATATTATCGCTTTCAGCATTTGCGTTTTTTGTTATTCGTTCAAGTGATACAATATCATGAAGCAATACTGTATAAGCATGGCCTATGTCTAGTTTGCGACAGCTCGGATCATTATCTGACACGAATTGAATCAATGTGTATTATTATTTGAGCTGAATTGTATTAATCAGAATGGCTAAGGCCTGAGATATCGATCGAAGCCTCTGTTGTAATCAGATTGAAATTTCAAAAGCTGAGAGTTGGAACTCATTATGACACCTTTTGCTGTCTATCTTCTCAATTTTCATCGACGGCTTTTCAGTTAGTAGACGCAAAAAAAAGAACCTTGTTATATTGGTACAATCTTCTTTAAGTCTTCATTCAATTTCAGCCGAACTTCGAACTTGCGTCTGATTGGTTATCCAGGAAGAAATTTTGAAGAAATTTCTGAGGTACTTCACTGCGTCAATGGTCATTATAATAATTTAATTATTATAATAATTACAATTATTATTATCATAAAAAATCATTATAAAATAATTTGTCAAATTGATGTACAAGGTATCCTTTAAAGACCTCTGGGGGCTTTTTGTTGTATAGCCATAGTCAAACTCAGTCAAAACCATAGTCAATGTATGGACAAAATTGCCGAGAAGCGTCTGTATCTCCATGCAGGCGTTCGACTATCAATAAAAAATTCGGATCTTTTCTGTATGTTCCCTCCCCCAGTAGAATTTGATACCCCCAATAACAGATCACGCGCCTTTACCTGTTTATCATTAATTCAAAATGTGGAAAGAGCGTCGAGGGGTTGCAAATATTAGTGGCTGGCGCACAGTAAGCTATGGGAAGAGCACAATCGGAAACGATCCAATTATTTATGTTAGCGATCCAAATAGAACATAATTGATTCCGTGCATTCGAATCAAGGTCATATTTTACCTTTTTCCATTTATCAAAAAAAATAATCAAACTATTTTTTTCAGGCGTCCTTATTTTTAGTAATATCTATATGTGCTGATATAAAAATCACAGATCGTTTTGCACTTTATTATATCTTCAAGCTCGCCTTAACCCAGGTTGTACAAACTGCTTTTGTGGACAATAATGGGCAAAATGTTGACGACTTTAGTCAATCAGTACAAAATGCACAGCTTTTTTTACTCTGAAAATTTGCTAAATCGACTTTTTGTACAAATCAATGGCCGAAGTTAAAATATTTGTTCTCCTTTTTTTTCATATTTTTATTAACTTAAATCAAGTTGCAATCTCAAGGATTATTTCTGAAGGAACAAGTAAAAACCTTTTCACTTAATAAAAATTTGTACATAGATTTTTTATTAATTTTTTTGCAAAAAAATCGACATGCAAGGAAACTCCCTACTTTTCTGATTGACCTTAATTCCCTAATAGTTTTGCTGCTTTTCTAATCTCTAGCAACTGAAAAAAAGAAAAATCATGGGCCATGATCGCTACTTTTTGAAACTCTAGCTACTTTTTGAAAAACTTTTTAAATTGATTCGGCATTCAACTTATCAAATCATATCAAGGAGACAAACTTATTGGTACGCTTTAAAAGCAATTATTTCAACAATTTCCTACGTTTAAATACTGAGCGTATCAAATCAAACACCCCAATCATACCGAAGTCTTCTATTGTTCCCAACCAAGAACAGTTTTTATTTTTTATCTATGGAACTGGTCCAACCGAATTCTTTTGCGTCAAATTTGGTCATCCAGTCTAAAACTTTCACAATTATTTACAAGGTTTCTCCAGGTAGGTCTGACAATATGGGTCTAAATACTAATAAAACATGTTAAAACACTTTAGCATCACGATAGTGAAAAGATTGGTGCAAAAACAAACTTGTATTCTAGGCCCTAGTCTATTTTAATTTTTGTTTGGAATTTCGTGAATAAGTACATGCTTTCGTTTGTGTCTGTTTGTTTCGGCTATTTTTTCGAAGCTTTTTTACTCTGAAAATTTGCTGCATCGACTTTTTGTAGGTTTCGATAGCCGAAATTAAAATAACTTTTTTTCACATTTTGAATAATTTTTCAAATTTTGAATAACTTCAATCATGTTGCAATCTCATGGATTATTTCTGAAGGAACAAGTAAATACCATTTCAATTAATAAAAATTTGTACACTGATCTTTCCATAAATTTTTGCATAATAATTGACATGAAATGAAACCCTTTTTGATCGAAATTAGTTCCCTAATAGTTTTGCTGCATTTATGATCTCTAGCAACGGAAAAGCAGAAAACGTTTCAGCCATGATCTTGGATATCCACACTTTTTGAAACCTTTGAGAAAATAAAAAGAGAAAATGTTAGCTATTTTTAAAAAAAACTTTTATATTCGTTCGGCCTTAAATGCATCTTAATGTAGGTGAACAGAACTCTCCTTTGTAGATGCATTCATCAGCAATTAAACTTATCAATTAAATATTAACTCCTCATTTTGCACTGAAAAAGCGTGTTTGTTGTTGTATATAGTACGCTACAATAACTTATTTCAATTTCAACATTTGGCGAATCATCAGATTAAGTTACCCTGTTTAAGCGGGTTTTAATATAATTTTCTCTTGATACAAAAGCTTGTTGCAATAAGCGAACCAATGCAACTTTGGATAAAACGGCGAGTGATTTTCTACGCAAACCGCTCATTTGCATCACTCTTCAAATTTGTGAAAAAAATTCTGAGAAATAGGTTGCGCCGGCTTGCACTGCAAGCGGCAAGCAATTTTGATTTTATGTTTCAAAATTTTGTCAGAAGAATTTATGACTGAAAGGTGAAAGATGCCGTTTAGTTGTGCTGCTATTATTATCTTTATTTGATACTTTTTCTATACCCAGTTTGTAAAAAAAACAGAAAATTTTGTTATTATATGAAAAGGTAGAATAAAGATAGACGATAAAAAAGCTAGACGATAAAACTTTCAGAGGCAGAACTTTGTATATCCACACTTTTTAGAATTCCAGCTTTTAACTTAAATTTTTATTTTTTCCCTGCTTTTTTCTCTTCTCTACTCTTCTGAACTGCATTCTGGCTCCTTTCGACGTAATCACTTTTTAATTGCATTGTATATAGTTAGATGATTATAATGTTTGCCTCTGAAAATCGGTCAGAGAATTATAAAGCAAGCTGCAGTCGATTTGTTTTTCTAGGTCAAATTTAACAGAGTTTTGGCCCGACTTTGATATATTTTTGTACTCTTTCATTGTTTCGACTAATTTTGTCTACTATTTCAGTTTACCTGTTTTGTCTACCTATTTTCAGTGTATAAATCCATTTTTTTCAAAAAAAGAATTTAAAAAAACTTCTGCTTGGTAATTCCTTAATTTTTCTCTGTATTGCGATCTTTTTTCTGATTAGACAGTTTACGAATTCATCTAAAAATTTTGCTTCTTTTCTGATGTCTTTCGATTGAAATATGAAACAATCAAGCAGTGTGTAATTATGAATATATTTTGGTGAAACGAAGTTGAAATTATCTCAGTAAAAAAATCCAAAAATATCCAGTATCAATTGCACATTTAGATTTTTTTTGCAAATGCTAGCTTCATAAGAATGCAGCTCTATACAACAAAAGTGAGTTGGTTTTCAAGTCCACAAATAAGCGTATCTTCTAAATGTAGTTCTTTGAAACATTTTTATAGACTAGGAATTAGATATCACGTCAATTCCAAAGTTTTGCTTAACTGGTAGCTTCCTACAGATTTGTCTCCACAAAAATTTCCCGGCGGTAGTTTTCCAATTGGCTGCTTTCGACTGATTTTTGCCCAAATAGTTTAATATATTGTTTTCAGATGAAAAATATTTCTTCTTTCTAAAATGTTTTTTTTTCTCAGAATCCCTATTCTTGCTCCGCAAAGCTTAAAAATCTCTTCTATGCAACTGGATTAATATTGGTAACAATCTCCGAGCAAGTCTGGTAGTCAGCGCCAGAATCTTGCCTGTACTCCAGTTTTGTTGATCAACAGATATTATTGAAAGACATTTTTTGATTGAATGGCTTAAAATTTATGAAGAATTGTAGAACTGTAGAATTGAGGTTGTAGAATGTAATTTTGATATTCAGTTACAACATCTCTCGTGTTTTTTTCTCCGAAATTACTGGTTTTCTGTTTTCGGAGTTAGTTTTTTTCTAACCTAAAAGACTTTTGGATCAACTAACTTCAATACGATAAAAGATCAGTTGACTTATGAAAAAAAACTTTTTGGGAATGAAAAGCAATTATTTTGTCAATTTTTCAACGAAAATGCATAACCTAACAGAGCGACCTATGAAATATTAAGGTCTGCTCTGTGTTATCGTTGCTCTCGTAATCAGGGGACTATAAACTAATGTGATCATATTGATCTGTTGAACTTTAGGATATTGCAGTATGGTCACATTAAGAAATTTCTTAATTCACCTTCTTCTTCAAAGATGACCATTTTATTTTGATTCACTTTTTGAACAGTAAAAAAAGTGAATAAATCTTTCTACATAGGTTAAGCGCGCTCCTAGTAAAGCACGAACTGAAATGTTGCAAGATTCTTTCAAGATTATGAATTCACATGGAAGATGATGCTATACATTTTTTGAAACAATAATTAAAAAACAAAAATTATTTCATCTTGAGGAACCCCTACAGCCAAAACGTGCAACACCAATCTTGTAGAAAGTTTTTAGTGGCAAAACACAATATAAAACATAACCGGCAGATTGCCGAAAAATAGCCGCCGTTGATTCATATAAGCATGGTTGGGATTGAAAGAATAGAAGATATTGAAAAAAAAAGATTTTTTTTTTACAAAAACAATTTTTAAGTCCGATTTATTTTGATATTATCTCGTAGTTGGACATACTTCTGTTTCTTAGAGAGCGGCTACAGGGGCTAGTATCAATACCAATAAGCATTAGAGATGGTAACTAAGACTTATAGGAACGATGTTCAAATAGCGGGCATCTAAAATTGGGCTTATGGTTTATCCCGTTTCTACTTCTGACTTCAATTTTTTATACTGACTCTGTTCATTTTGAATTGCTTTGCTGAGCAACTGATGTTCAAAAAAACACTTTTAGCAGAATGAGAGAAGAGAGAAACTAGCCCAGAGAAGTCAAAAAGATATCACGCAAAATGTTGAAAAAGCGGCAAAATGAGGTAAAGCGAAACATTTTTTTTATTCGACGAATTAAAAAAAACATAGCAGGACAAGTCCTGACGTACAATTCAAAGAATTTTCATTGACTTAACAAAAAACTAGACCTAAAACGGACTATGAATGGAATGGGAAAACCATTTCGAAAAAAAATCCGATCCAAAAAATCAGAAAAAAAAACTGTGAAAACCAAAGTGAAATTGCCGCATGTGAACAAAAACCACTAGCAAGAAAGCGAATTTTTCTTCCAACACCGTTTTCTCACTCTACTTTAAATTTAGAGCGAGTAAATTTCACGCCGCAAAACCACTCGCTTTTTCGCTCCACTTCCTGTTTCGGCGTGACCAAAATCACTAGTCCAATTTGACTTCAAAAATCATGAAAATGTGTGAACAGATCTTAAAAAAAAGACAGCGCCCCAATACAATTCAAATTATTTGAATTGTAAAAAAAATAGGAGCGCTATAATAGCCGGCTGAGAAGATGAGGGCGGCTATTAATGACGTTTATGAATTGATTCAATACAGTAATTCGGAAATGTCTTTTGCTCCTTAATTAGCACTAGAAGTAAGTTTTGGTTAAGTTCTTCAAATCCATGTACCTTTCGAGACCGAAGTGCTATTTTGGTGAAAAAAGAAAACACCGTTCCAAATGAATTCAAGAACCTGCAAGATTCTTGCAAGTTTTAAATTCTTGCTTAAACAGGGGAATCTCGTCTGAAAATGCATTCCTAAAAATTCCTTTCTCGACACTGAGATTAACTTTGCAAAGCCCTAAGCGTATCGAACACACTTTTTGACAGTTTTTGTGAGTCGTGCATCTTCTGATCTGAGGGAAAGTTCTTTGGTAGTAGCTACGGCGAGCGATCATAAATGCGGAAGAAGCATCAAGTACCCTAATCAATTTGGGCTCTCTTTTTCGAAAATTGACGTTCTGTTGTTGCCGTTTGATACAAAAATAAGACTATTAAAATCTAAGCTGCGCTAATTTTCCCGCGCCTCAAACGCACACACTGAACAAACTAGATTTTACTCAGAATAGTTCATGCTGGACGTTGAACGGGGTCTCCTAAAGACTGTAAAATTATATATCGATTTTCAGAACTAAACTGAATGACTGTTTTAAGTTAATAGTTTTTACTTCATTTGTAATCTACGGCAAAATGCAATATATCTTAGAAAAAGCATGGTAGCTAAATTCTTCAATTAGTATATAACAATTTTTCTTTTCCAGTATTTACATCATTTAAAAACTTATAACCAGCTGATAGAGTGGAAAACAGTCTAACATGATTAAACCATCAGCCAAAAATTGATTGAAATCATAGTTTTCATCAAATTTTTTTGTACAGCATTTAAATTTTTGACAATTTAGCTCGTCTTCATTTTTGGTTGCCTCACATTCTAAAGTTTAACACAAATAAACATTAAACAATTTTCGCCCGATGAACAATCGAAATCAAATGCGCAATGCCCCCTTTTCGAGTTCTGCTGGGGATAGTGACTCCGCTCAACCATGTTCTCCCCCCGTTCTTGGTACCGACTAGGGTAGAGCTCACGCTCGTTCACATTATCCCACTGCACACGGCGCCGTCCCCACACATCAGCTTGTGAGACTGCGACGAGGAAAACAATCAGAACCAATTGTCGAAGCATTTCGAATCGGGTTGATGAAATCTAAAGCAAATAGATGAATATAGAACAGTTTCAAACGCTATCTATCTCTATCTCTGTATCTAGCTACCTCTGAAAATGAGCTATCAACGAACCAGTGAGAAAGAGAGCTAAATTTTCCCCAAAAACGAACCTAATGAAATTTTAGCTGAGGAAAAACTACATAGAAAAAAACTATATATTTACCCTTTGTTGTTATACTTGTTAAGTAGTGTCTTTGGAATATCAGCCACTGATAAACTAAGTTTATTTTGAGTTTAATGAAGAAATGATGTTGTCGCTCTGTTTTAAATACTCAGCCACGTGACCAAATTTACAATTTTGTGTTTTGTCGTGAGATCTTCGAAAAATAAGTTCAAACATTTCTTTGTTCGTTACATAACGAAGTCTTTCAAGTTTTGGTGTCAGAATTTTAAAGCCATTTTAGGACGTTGATAGCCAACCGCCTCAAGGACAAATAATTTATGAAATCATACGGTTTTTAATTAAAATAAGTACAATTATAATTGCTGCAACTTTGATGTGGCTATCTCCATGCTCATCTGAACAAATAGAGAACGTAATAACATGTTAATGTCAGCAAAAAAGCATAGTAAACTGTTGTTGAGTTGAAAGAAAAACTGACAGTGTTGGTTTTTAAATCAACTGTGCGATCAATAGTGAGTTTTTTGTGAGCGTTACATCTACTAAATGCATAAATTCTGCTTTTAAAGTCATTTTATAGCTATATTATAACTAAAGCAGTGAAGTCACTCAACTGATAACCAATTGTTTTGCCATGTCGTTTTTAATTTAGAGCGAAGCGCAGAAAAAACTGCTACTATGTTTAAGCGTGGTACTACTAACAAATATAGGCGATTCTATTAATGATATGAAATTGTTTAAAAGTATAATGAATTGATCAATTCTGAAGATATTATCTTGCTGAGTGCTTTTAATTACTTTTAAGACTGAGGCTACTTTTATTTAAACTAAATAGATTTGCCAGAATAAAAAGTACGCGCTCTTTGAATGCCGACGGTTGATAGAAGCTGTTCAAAAAAGCTTGAATTGCTATGTGTTTATCAAGCATTGATGAACTGATTTAAAATGTCTTCAAAAAAGTGTTCTTCTGAAGTCAATTCTATAATTTCGATTTTTCCCGTTGAATTTTTTTCAAGAGGTTTAAATACTTTTTTGTCAGACTGATCAGAGACGATTCAGAGGAAAAATCATTATGAAAAGAATAAACTCAGAGAAAAAGCCCATAATGTTCAGAATAAAAACAGAGAAAAACATTTATGTTCATAAGAGATTCAAAATTTTGCTATGAATTTTTCTATGAAATGTGCAACAAGAGCCATGATCAGAACTATGGTCATTGTAAAAATCATGATGGAAAATCTATGATTCAGTACTGAATTATAATGACATACAGATCCGGCTTTACTTTTTGACAGTAACCTGTTAACTATTGCTTTTTTGATGATGTTGTAAAATTTATCCTCCTTGACAACAATGATTAGGGATATAAATTTTTTTTCTAAAAAACTTCGTCATTTTATTTATCAAAAAGAAACAGAGAGGTGACACAAATTCTTTTGTCTTTACAGAATAAATGTGTTTTGAACAAGAAAATAAACGCTGTAAAGACTAAAGAGCAGAAGCAACGTAGAGAACTGCAAAAGTTCTTCGTTTCTAATATTTTGAAGTTTGTTCAGATGTTTTCCCTAATCAATCTTCATCAGGGTTTGAAAACAAACAAAAAACAAGAAAATCGTTACTTTAAGCCAATAAACAATGTAGTTTCGGTTTCCTTCAAAACCATGCAAACGAAACAGTGAAGCGGAATCAGCAAAGCATAATAAAAAAGTGCAGCAATGCTTTTAACTGCAATAAAAGAAATTCACGTGTAGCAAACAATCTTTAGCGCAACAGTCCTTTAAAGTGATTACACAATCCTTTTCTCTGATTAAATTTTGCTGTTGTGCGCTATAAAATAAAATTATAACAAAAAAGTAAATATAACAAAGCAAATGTTCACATTTCATTTATGAATTATGTCGAAACACAAAAGTTGAAAGTCAGAGGACCAAAACCACTGATGATTTCCAATTATAGTTTCACCTAATACCATCTATCCGTTTTTTCTGAAACTTGTCTTGTTGTTAATCGGTATGTTGCTCTGAATTGTGAAACCCAGTTGAGGTTCTTTCTGATTTGATCACATACTGGTTTTGAACTCCTAAGGATTTGTACGCAAACTCGCCACTATTATGTGGTCAATGCGCAGGAAGTCGGGTACGTATACTCAATTTTGTGAACTAATGTCATAGCCCATTTTTATAGATTAGCGTTGTGAGTCTGCTTGGAAACTAGTTACTCTAAGGGAATCAAGACCATTTTTGTTTCCAACTTGCATACATGCTTACTCAATTTTCATAAAGCGTTTCTTCGGTCCAGCTTGGAAACTGGTACACATTTCGTCACTTTTCTCACCCCATAAGTATTGAAATTCCAATTCATGTTTTCCTATATTTTCAGTACCTAAAATCCAAAATAAAGATGAGCAAAATAAAGATAAGCTAAAGGTATGCAGTAAGGTATACTACTAATCACTGGAAAAATGGTAGCTAGATACAGTTCGTTTTGTTGGCTCTTTTCTGAGTGTTCAGTTGCATATGAACATTTAAAGAGAGGACGGAACTTTATTGTAGAAAGTAAATTACAAAAGTTTTCTTGTGCTAGTCATCAATATCTGACATAAGTGCAACAAGACTAAACTATGAAGTACAACGTAGAAAATCTCTCAAGGAATTTTGTTTGAGGTTTCATATTGTTTGCATAGATGTTTTACCTAATGAGATTTTTAGTCAAAATTAAGTGACAAATCTCTGAAAAATTGAGTATACTTACTCAATTCTGTCGAGAGTTTTCTCAACCCATGTTTTAAAGTTAGAGCTGTAACTTCGTATGCAATTGACTGACACCAGGCTAGAATAGTTAAAAGTTGCTGCAAAATTGGACAAACGTGATCTCATTTTTCACAAAGCATGTTTTTGATAATAATGTGAAAACTTGGGAAAATTTTCTCTCACTCGTTTCCATGCCATTTGTCCCTAGTCTGTGCAGCTTTAATAGGTAATTTCAATGTCAGTCATTTAAAGGTTGCTGTGACTTTTTACCGAAAGCCAAATAAAGTTTGTGTTTTATTGAGAAGTATCTTTTTAACTAACTAAGAAGACATTAACCGGTTTTGCAGTAAACTATAACATTGATCTTAAGAATTGTTGACACCTTGAATTTCATCCCAAATGAACTACTAATTAAAATTGGCTATGCATTTTTGGCTAATTGCTTGCATATTATATTATGATCGATTGTTATCCGAGAAAAGTCGTGATAAAATGTTAGCTGAGTCCAAGATATAAGTTACTTTTTCCGCGGTTTTTGAAGCTAAATTATTTTGTCAAAAAATTTAGTTGGATCATGAAATGTGCTGACATGAAACTAAGTACACTAAACGAAATCAGTTCAAGATGGCTTCAAAATTGGGCATATGTGCACTCATATTTGACAAAACGTGTTCTTGCAGCCGGAGTGAAGATTGGGAGCTATATTTCAAAACTACTTTTCACGCCGAATTTAACTCATTTGCACGTCACCCATTCCCAGTTACAGCATCGAACTATCGCAAGGAATGCTTAATCGGGGATTAATTTCACAAAATTTCTTCTCTATGCTAATTTTGGACGAAGAGGAGAATTGCGGATCGGTAATTATTCATATGACTGTTCAAAAAAAAAAACAATATTTTTTAAATCGGTCTCTATTAGATACCTTTAAATTTTGGGCTATAGAAATTTAGGCTGATTACAAGCTCAAAATTGTGGAATTTGGTTAAGTCTTTCGTAATGACTAAAATTTGCGAGCCTTTTCCAAAACATAATTAAAAAAATTTCACTTATAAGAATGGCAGGCACAATTTTTTTGTTTTTTAGATCGCTAAAAATTGTGTCTAATAACTTTGTCATGCTGGAATCTGTCAATGTAAAATTTATCAACTGGGATAAAAACTGACAACCATAATTAAACATTGAATGATGTCCCAGAAAGGGTGAATTGAATTGCAGTGAAGAAAAATTACTTTACCAGACTATTGGAAACCGAATTGATCATTATATAAATTTTGTTTAAAAAAGTTTAATGCAAAAGTTTATGAAGTCCTTTTCAATAACCAACATCAAATGTAATTTATTACCTTTAAATCATGCCATTTTTGTCGCTTTGTGTGTTATATATGAAAAATTGAAAATTTCTACGCGGCAATTCCTAGCTGATTTTTCTGAGTTGAAACAAAATTGCTTTGCTAAATCTAAGTTCTGAAAAAATTCTGCAGTGCCGGAAGTGAGATATATTATAAGGTTAGGATCTTCTTATTGTATGTTACAAACTCAATCTCTGTTTTTTTATTGTTCAATTGTATTTTAACAATCCAAGAGAGAAGAAAGCTATATTGAAAAATTTTTCAACATACTATTTATCGAAACACGACATAGATGTGACACAAGTTTCGTGTTTTTACAGCATAAACGTTTCAAGCACAAACTTTCTTGAATTTAATTCGCTCAAAAGTGTATCTAATGACTTTTTAATGCTGGAATTTGTCTCTAACGTTTTTTCATCTGAACGAAAAACTGAAAACCCTTAACAAACTACAAACGATGCCCCACAGAAATTTGAAATTAATTTGCATTGAACAAAAATTACTTCAGAAAACTATTTGAAACCAAAATGATCATTGAATGTATTTTATTTCGAAAAGTTTTTTGCAAACATTCAAAACAATTGAAAAATTTCTATTTTGAAAAGCAAATCAAAAAACAAGCTTTTTCGATCACCAACATCAAATATTATGTATTACCTTTAAACCACGCCATTTGTGTTGCATTGTGTCCATTAGATGAAAAAAATGTTGCACGTGGAAATTCCTAGCTGAATTTTCTGAATTTAAACAAAATTGCTTTTCTAAATTTTAGTTCTGAAAAAAATTGTATGTAGGGCAAAGATTGTTTTGTGTTACAAACTCAATCTTTTTACTTTTCATTATTTAATTGCATTTCAACAAACCAAGAGAAAATAAAAGTTTTCTTAGAAGACATTAAAAAAATTTTTTTCATCGCATTGGTTATCAAAAAGCGACGAAAGTCTAACACAATTATCATTTGTTTACAGTCTGTTTTGTCAAAAAAGAAAATATACGTTGAAAAGACTAATGAACAAAGACAACGTAGAGGAATTTACAAATTCTTTATTTTATAATTTTATGAAGTTCGCTCATATGTTTTCTCTAATAAATTTTCATCAAGTGATGAAAAATGTTTCAAGATCTTTACTCTCAGCCAAAAAGCAATGTAGTTTCAGTCTCTTTAAAAACCATGCAAACGAAACAGTAAGCCGATGTAGTCAAAACACAATATAAAATCAGCAAAAAAAAATAGACTGCAACAGATAACTTTCACGTGTAGCAAATAATCTCTAGTGCAACCGTCCTTCGTAGTGATTACAACAATTCCTTCGTCTGATCAAATTTTACAAATGTGCGCTATAAACTAAAAACAACAACAAAAACAAAACTGTACCAATACAAATGTTTAGATTTCAAATATAATTTACATCAAGATACAAAATTTGATTACCAGAGGACCAAAATTACAAACTACCTCAATTTAGTGTTTTACCTGATACAATCTTTCCGTTTTTTGCTCAAGTTTGTCTTGTTGTTCATCGGTATGTTGCTCTGAATTGTGAAACCCCGTTGAGGTACTTTCTGATTTGTTCACATACTGGTTGGTTGCCTCCAGAAGAACTCTTAAGGACTTGTAAGCAAACTCGACACTAATACGTGGCCCATGTTCGAAAAGACAGATACGTATACTCAATTTTGTGAAATAATTTTATAGCTCATTTTTTGGAGATTAGTGTCGTAAGTCTGCTTGCAAAACTATTTACTCTAAGTGAATCAAGGTCATTTTTGTTTCAAACTTGAATACATGCGTACTCAAATTTCAATAAGCGTACCTCAAAAAGCTGGTCTTCGGTCCAGCTTGGAAACTGGTACACATTTCGTCACTTTTCCCACGCCTTAAGTATCGAAATTCCACTTCATTTTACCTGGTTACAGTATCTAACAACGAAAACAAAGGAGACAAATTTCTGGTTATTTGAAAAAGTTTCCCTGTGGATACTAATTTTAGAAGAGTTTGACAATAAGACAATATGGAGTAAGGTCTACCAATAATCACTGGAAAAAAAGGTGACTGGATACAGTACATTTTGTTGGCTCCTTTCTGATTGTTCAGTTGCATGTGAACTTTTATAGAGAGGACGGAACCAAATTGTAGAAAGTCATTTACAAAATTTTTCTAGCGCTAGTTAGCAATATCTGACATAAGTGTAACAGGACTATCAGTTTTTCAACTTTAAATGTCATAAAAAATGTCAAAATTAAACTATGAAGTAAAACGTAGAAAATCTCACATGAAGTTTTGTTTAAGGCTTCATATTACTGAAAAATCGAGTATATATACTCATTTTTGCCGAGCACTTTCCCAACCCGTGTTTCGTTAAAAGCCATGCAAACAAAAAAGTAAACCAGAATAAGCAAAACATAATAAAAAATCAGCAAAAATTTTGACTGCAACAAATAATTTTCCCGTATAGCAAACAGTCTCTGGAGCAACGGTCCTTTAGAGTGATCACACAATTCTTTTCTCTAATCAAATTTTGCTATTGTGCGCTATAAAAAACTACAACAAAAAAGTCACTCTAACAATGCAAATGTTTAAATTTCAATTATGATTTTTGTCAAGACAAAAATGCTGAAGATCAGAAAACCAAAACCAAGAATAATTTCCTTTTAGAGTTTCTGTTTTCCGTTTTTCTGAAACTCGTCTTGATGCTCATCGGTATGTTGCTCTGATTTGTGCAACCACGTTGAGGTTTTTTATGATTTGTTCATATCCTGCCTGGTTACCTCCAGAAGAACGCCTTAGGTTTTGTAAGCAAACTCGACAACAGAACTTGATCAACGTGAAAAGAATTGAGTACATATACTCAAAATCATAAATAAATTACACGGCCCTTTCTTTGGAGATTCGAGTTGTAAGCCTGTTTGGAAAATAGTTACTCTAGGAGAATATAGTACACCTTTGTTTCAAACTTGCATATATGCGTACTAACTTTCCACGAAGCGTGTGTTTAGGGCCAGCTTGGAAACAGGGGACACTAATTCGTCACTTTTTCCACGACATAAGTATAAAATTCCCACTTCATCTTTTCCCATGGTTACAGTATCTAACTACTAAATTGAAGGAAAGCTTAGTTTCTGGTAAATGTTCCTCTCGATGCTAACTTTGGAAGAACAAGAGCAATTGACCGATCTACAATCAGGTATACCACTGCTCACTAGAAACATTAGTGGCTGGTTATAATATGTTTTGTTAGCTCCCTTTTTATTGTTCAGTTGAATTTGAACATTTAAAGAGGTTTGGAAACCATTTTACAGAAAGTGTTTTTCCGAAATTCTTCTAATACTAGTTATCAATATCTCACCTGAGTGTAACAGAAATACCCTCTTTTTTAATCTACAATTTGGTTAACTACAAAGTAAGTTCTAATCAACACTCTCTGAAAATCGAGCATGCATTTTCACTATTTTCGGCGCTTTCTCAACTCTAAGATTATTGTTGTAACACTAGGTGACACAAGGTTAGTGGAGTGACACTAGGTTAGTTTGGTTCCAAATTGCTTCGAAATTTGATAAACGGGCTCTCAGATAACACAAAGCTTGTTTTTCATAATGTAAAAACTTGGAAAAAATTTTTGTCACTCATTTCCACGCCAAATGTGGCGAGTTTCCGAACTTAAAATAAGTAATTTCGGTGTCACTCTTTTGCGCGGCTACAGGATCTAATGCTAGAAAGGTAAATTTGTGATTCATCTCACAAATATCACTCAGAAATATACAGAGGTAGCGCTTTAGGAGTCAATTATGAGTTGAACTTCCTAGTGCCTGACTTTCAACTATCCCGGGTCGAGGTTTTTTGGTGAATTTTCGTAAAAAATGCGATGAATGCGGTGAATTTTCGTAAGAAATGCGGTGATTGCGGTGAATGCGGTGAAAAAAAATAATTCACCGCTTTTCACCGCATTTCTTACAAAAATTCACCACCAAATTCACCGCATTTCTTACAAAAATTCACCGCATAGACTATTATGGCAAATTAATGTAAGAAATGCGGTGATTGCGGTGAATGCGGTGAAAAAAAATAATTCACCACATTTCACCGCATTTCTTACAAAAATTCAACGCGAAATTCACCGCATTTCTTAAAAAAATTCACCGCATATGATTTCCAAAATTACTCAATCTGATTTAAATTCACTAGAAATTTCTGAGATGTAAGTGGCAGTTGGCGCAGTGGACTGAGCAGTGGAAGGCATGCAGGAGGTCATAGGTTCTGTAGAATTTTGTATTTTTATCGTTAGAAGGCTTCTAGCTGGGGACTGACTAGCGCCCAAAACTCTATCAAATTTGAAAGGTTCTTCGAAGAAAAGTGAGTCCGTCTGACAATTAAGTATAGAGTTTTGTCCCCTGTGCTCTCTCAAAGCTGTATAAAAAAAATATTTGCTGCGCACAATAATTAATTTCCTTTCCAATAATAAAAATAATAATTCGTCGAAATGTAGTTACTAAAACAACCAAGTATATCTCGGTTCTTTGCCTCGTTGAAATGAAGCTAAGAGTTATGCCCAGAATAAATAATTACGGAGTAGAGAATTAATGAACACAATCAAATATTCTCCTGTTATTCAAATTTAAGAATCATAAACAACTTACAACAGTTGGAAGAATCCCGATTCCACTAAGTCAGAGTAATTTAAGCTAATCCGAAAGATCGATTAATCGCTCTTTTCAACACTTTTTTTCTTCTAGGAAAGTTGAACTCACGCGTCAACTTCGTCTCTCAAACTATAACCAACTTAATTAACGAACTACTGCTTTTCAGATTCGCAAATCTCTCTCTGGTCGTTTTTCTTGTGCCTAAGGGTACTCAACCTTATCAGTTTTTTATCAGCAAAACGTAACGTGTCGTTCCTTTTAGAACATTCTGACCTAACGTGTAAGTGTTATGGTTGGCGTGGAAGGTCAGTCACAAGATGCCACTTATCTTATGTTGATGTTTGTTCGAGATGACCGGAGCTGCGTGTTTAACTCGGTTTGATAATTTCAGAATATGGCACAATCCATGTTTCATGCTGAGCAATACGTGTGCAATTTTTTCGCACACTTGCTTTTTCCCTCCTAAGTAACGAATACGCATCCAATTTAAACTATGATACCTTTGTTTCCCATTTAGGCTGGAGTAATGTCCCGTTCTAAATAAAACTTTAACCATTTCCCTAGAGTCATCAAAAAAAAAGAAAAATAAAACTTAGCTCTTTCTGTCCCTTATTCCTTTGAGGAATGGTTTCAGTGCGAATACTTTGGGATTGCAAGGTAATTTATCCCATATTTCCACTCTTAACGAGGCCTTGGTATTTGACTCTGGAAAAGTGTCGCTTCTTTCAAAGGAGTATAAGAAATTGGCCTTTGATCTGTTTTCTATGTTTTACTTTAAAGGCCAAAAGAACGGTTTCGGGTACAGGAAAAAGCCCGTTGTTTTTCTCAATGTGTAAGAAATTGTCCCGGGAGTGATCAGTTAAAATTTCATGGTGATCGGACTTGGGGAAGTAGGGTTTTCAGGACTTGCGGGGGGGGTGGTGAAAATGCGGACGCCTGGATTTGGGACAATTAGGGGCCCTGAAGCAGTATCATAGAGTGGCAAATCAATATTTCATGCTCTGATAACTCAGTCAATGTGCGCACGCCATTTCTTGTTTGCCAATGATCTTATGCAAATACTAGCAAATCACCAACTAGCAAATTCATTAAACCTTAATTCTTACTAGCTTTGATTTACCTACTAACTTAGAGCGCCAATGGATTTCCAATTGTATCAGTCTATTCTCAATTTTCATCGTCGTGGGACAATTCCACAAGATATAAGTATTAATCGACAGAAAAGGCACCGTTTTAAACAATTATGTAGTCGCTACACCAAACCCAAACTAACTCTTTTTAATAAAAAGACCGGACTCAAAGTATTGCACTCAAGGAGTGCAAAATTTATTATACAAAAATTACATCGGGACCACGAGCATATTAAAGCAGTTGAGCTCGAACGGCTTGTTAAACAATCTTATGATGTCCAGAGAGCCCAGCCTATCGTTCGAGAAGTAGTACGTAACTGTGATTATTGCAATGAAAAAATTACTCATCGCCGTTTTACCGGTCCCTTAGTTCATGCTTCTCGCATTACACTGGATAGAATTTGTTATGAATTAGACCTAGTTATTAACGAAAGGCCGTTACTAGAAAAAAATTGCTTCAAGAACGCCCCTTCGTTAGATCCTACTTCTTTTATCCCTAAAACCGTGGACACTATTGATCCCGATTACAATTGCGTGTGCGCTGCTCTTAGCACAATTCTGACCGGAAACCCTAATCAAGGCGGAAAAATTGAAGAAGTAATTCGTTCTTTACGAAAAGAAGGCCCGGACCGCCACTTATTAAATCTGATGGGCGCTGCCCCTCTTATTAATGGCCCAGATGATCTTAATTTCGTTACAACAACAGATTTGAGAATGCTAGCCCGAACCTTTAGAACTAATATTTATATGTTTTATGAGACCGATGAGTTCGAGCAAGCCCACTGGGATTGCTATACTGGAAATAAGATGGGCCCAAATAGAGGAGGAATTTACTTAAAGGCCGGCATGAGCGGTGGAACAATGCATTGTTTTATTGTTACTCGTGTTAAGCAAAAAAGATGAGGGGTAAGTTGTTCAATTTAGATGACATAATTTATTAACCCGGACTAGCACACACATGACAGATATCTAAGTTAAATTAAAGTTCGCTTTTACACTGCATACGGACGCTCGATTTGCACTTTCTTCTTTATCTCCAATAGCGCTTGTTGCTCGGCTTTTTCGTCGTCGGACAAGTCGCTATCGCATGCTCGTTGATGCTGTTGTTCGTGTTGCTGTTGTTGTTGAACGTTTGGTGGCTGTTGTTGCTTGCTTGATTGCTGTGATTGCTCGTCTGATTTCGCTGCGAGGGTCTTCTTTCCATTGTTAGACTTGCCGCTTTTTGTTCGCCTCTTTGCCTTCGTTTTGGAGTTTCGAATATGCTCTGCCCGTGGCGTTTTGCCAGCCACTGGAGGTAGTTTTATCGGGGCCTTTCCATGTCGCGCTTTAACAATTTTGCCGTCCATACTGCGAGTAAGTTAAATTTTAAAGCCTGGCGAACAAGGGTAATATGGAGCAAGGCCGATAATAGCAATTAGCTATGTTCAGTTTTTAATGACCAAAAAAAGGGCACCAAATTGATTTCCTTCGATTGGAGTTTCAGCAGGCTAAGTTTTAAAGTGAATGACCCCGAGGATTTCCAACTCGAATAAACTTGGTCTTATTTGCCTTGCTCTAATTTGCGCCACAATTTTGTGTGCCTCTTATCAGGTGTTATTTGCCGTGCAAAACTCCACTTTTGGTATTGTTGGTCATTTGTGTGCTAATTCGGTCTTATCTTTGTTAGAACAAGATATTTGAGTCCTAAGTGTTTGTTTCATTAGCCCTAATGTTAAGACGCATATTTGTATTTGAGACCTGTCAAAATTAGGGCCTATTTATTTTACCCGCAAAAGTTCGGTGTGAAAGATAAAGTTGCAACTAACAAAGGTGTCAATAAACTACGCAGAAACTAAATTCTACACCCTTCCCTTCTGCATCATTATTCCCCCGAATAATCTTTGAGAAAGTTGCTCTAAGTGTAGGTTAGTTTTCGCCAGGTTCTACAAAGTTTGTGGTGGTGTTGGACTTAATTAAATTCAAAATTTGTTCCTTTTAGGAAATTGAATAACCGTCCTGTCGGCCCTCAAGTGCTTGAAATAGTTTTATTCTCCCCTTGCATCTATCTGCACCAGTCAATTAGAAGGGTATCTTATATAGTAAATTTTTTTTTTTGACAGTTCTTTTTTTTCCATTTCTACATGGTTTTCCTGTGTGTTTTAGTCCTCAATCAACTATGGGTAGCTTGTCGACAGCAATTGCTGGATTTGGGGAGTACCCTGTCCGATTCCAGAATGATAAGGCGGTTGGTTTCACGGTCGTCTATCTGGACCGGACAAGGGCCATGAACCCCAGTGTTTCCAGAATTGTCGTCTTCAAGCAAGGCGGCGAAAGCGTCGAAGTTAAGCCAGAATCTTCGGAGCACCGGAACTTTGTGCGGGAGCTGCAGAGGTGGGAAGAGGAATTGGTGCGGATGAGGCCAATTCCTCCCGTCTATTTTCAATGCACCCACGCTATCAGTGCCCTCACAAAGCCGGTGTACGATGCAATAGCCTTCGTGCCACCCACCATCATTGAAAGGCCGTGGCCTTTCTCGACGCCACAAGATCGGCCGAACTGGTGGGTAGTAGACGAAAACTAAGTTTGAGTTATCTAAACTTGTAATTCTATCCTTAAACCCCTTTTAAATCTATGCTGTTGCTACTTTAATTAAGACTCTACAACTGTTTGTTTTCTCTAAGGATATAATTATAAATTTAGTTAGCTTTGTATAAAAATTATCAAGAAACGGCAGAGTTCAATCTTTTTAGCACGAAGTCCATATACTACTTTATTTATTAGTTTTTTCCCCACATCTTTGGCGTCCAAGTGATAAACTTCTTTTCCGTTTGCGTGGACACATCCATCAAACAAGGAGAATAAAGTAATGATTGGAATGCGGGTAACGGTTCATTCGTCAAAGGGTTGACCCACTTAGATAACATAGCCGACTTAAATTCTTTGCCCGCCGCACTATCCAGTAAAAGCAATAATTCGTTTTCGTCTTCAAGTTGTAAAATAACAAACCTATCCTCGCAAAATTGTACCCGCTGGTATACGACAACCCAATCCAGAACTTTTGACTCCCAAATTAGAAGAACCATGATGAAAATGTTGTTGCTTTTTTTTTAGATTATAGCTTTGATAGGCGCTGATTTTGATCTCGCGTTTTGTGGCTAAATGTACTAATTACATTCCAGATAACAAACTTAAATACAGATAAGTTTTGACCGCTTAAGTTGGACCGATCGGTTATATTTAATTGTCAGTTAAATCGTCGCTGCTAACGTCCTCCCATTCACCTTCACCTTCTCGATTGTCCCGACGTGCGTAGAAAGGAGGCATCTCAGGTCCACCTTCATTGCTAACATCTTCTTCGGAATCTGGCTCCGCTGCCGTGGAGTCAGAGAGAACCCTGTATAATTCCACCGACGTATTTGCGTCTTCACGTTCTACAGGTCGAATAATGATTTTTATTAGTTCATTTGGAGCTAGAGGTCGATGGAGGGAGTATTTCACTTGGAATGAGTTTTCTTCTACAGAGCAGTCTTGGTCGGGGGTACCTGAATTATCCTCCGGTTTTCTATCCTCCACTAAATCCATAGTCCCCGCCTCGATAGGTAGTCGTGGTTCTGTTGACCAAGGGTTCGAAAGAAAGCAGTGGAACTCGTAATACTCTGGTTCCCCAACTTCCAGAAGAATTACGTTCCCATCTATAAGATCCACCAAATGACCGTTCCATGTATCTTTGACGTCTCTAATTTTAAAAAGACGGCCAAGAGTAAAGCAGTGCCACTCGAAGTGTGTGCCATTCATTTTTGGTACTTAGCTTTGAAAGTTACTGAGGGTAGAATGATTTGCTTTCTGGGTCAGCTATTTAACTCAATTTTCACGTGTTTTTCTTATCTATTTAAGCCTTTGTTTGCTTATCCTGCGAGTTGAACTGTTTGCCAACCTCAAAATCGCTCAGCCTAAGTGCGCAAGTTAAATCTTAGTGGTATCGGGATTTGTCGAGTACACCATGCACTTGTGTAGCTGAACAAATGAGTATATAAATGAAAGCACCGAGATACTACTCATGAATAAAATCAAAACTAGTTTTCCTAGTTATAGCTAGAAGGGTGATAGAACCAACTAAAGCACTTGTCTTAACAGGATGGGGAAAGATAAATAAATAGAAGTGGATAACTAACAGTTTCCGTTGTCATCGGCTCACTCTTCCCTTCCCTTCTACAGTTTATAAAATCTTGACGCACGCCAACTTCTCTCGGTAGTCCCTGCTCCTCTGCGTTTTGCCACTGGATCCGGGGGGGGGAGGAGGTGTCGAAATGAAAGAGTCATCAAAGTCGTCTCCCAATTGAGTTGATTCCAACCCGTCGCGTTCAGAGTATGGTGGCACTTGAATGCGATCGGTCATTCTGAAGTTCATCGGCCCTTGTCCACTCGAACCCGCATCTCCTCTTAGTAAGCGCTCCCAACAATTGAATCTACTCCTTCTGGCTCTCGGACTTGTCTGAGTACCAGCCGTATTCCCTTCAATACAGGCTTTGTTCATTATAACTCGACAGAGTCCTGTGTACATCATCCAGAGTGCAATCACTAAGATTGCAGCTAACACAAACCATACAAACCAGCTGACAGGTCCACTGTGGTAAGCCCGCCAGTGAAATGGTGCATGCTGATTGATAATTCCTTGTGCAAAAGGTTTCGCGATGGTTTTCATTGCTTCTTCATCTACGGTTCCTTCGGGTAGATCAACCAAATTCAACCGTAAAGTCTCCAACATCTGACTGTGAGCTTCCTCGCGAAACACATCTGGGATTTTCATTCCAGCTAGTTGTGTCTCCATTTCGTGCAATTCACCGAACAAAGTCCGCAGTAAGGGGTGTTGTTGAATCCTTACAACGAGTCCGGTCTCGTACTGGCAAGTTCTTGGGTCCGGATACAATACCAAACTACCACTGGGGTCCTCTATGCGTCCTTTGCAGGGTGGTCGAATTAGGCAACTTTTGCAGCCGCTGATCCACTCTCCAGTATCGAAGGCTTGCGAACTGTAGTTGAGCAGTCTGTAGTCGCTGGATCGCGAGTAAACCAAGTAGGTTGAGTCGTCCAAGTATTCCGCGTAAGGTTCTTCCGGTAAGGCTACCACCTGCTGTGCACAAAGTTTTAGAACTGATGTCTGCAAGTCAAAAAACAGACTAGAAAGGCACGTAGATTCTCCACTTCGTGACATTGAAAAAGGTTTTAGACACAGTTTAAGACGATTACTGCCGCTACAATGTGAAATGAGTTTCTCCTCCGTAACTTCGGCAAAATTATCTTTTCTTTCGGATATCAATAAGTAGCTTCTCGAGAAACTGTATCGTGTCGCTGTTGACCCGTCTTCAATTGGTTGAGGTACTGGGACTGCGCGATAAACTTTATGAAATCCGTTAGTGTGGTGCACAGGCACGTTTATCAGGACGTTTACGGCTGTTTCTGTAAGTACTGTTGACTCTACTAGTTCAAAGCCGTAATACGTCATTAAATCAGAACGGGGTATAGCTTCCTGCATCCTGTCAAGTTTGAGTCCGTTAAGGACTTGTCGTAAAACCTTTGGAGGTACAAGTGTTGCTGGAATATAGCCCCGAGCTAAGCTACTCAACGCGTCATCTAAGATGTAGCCAAAATTGTGAAGTCCGACTTTGAATGCCGCCAATTCTGCTCTCAAAGCAAGCATAGTTTGGGTGAAGTTCGTCATTCCTACATTAAACTGAGCAGCAACCACTGCTGAGCTCTGTCTGTTGTTGTAGCAGGCCCCCCAATGTGTTACTCCAATGTCGGTATTATTGATAAGCTCTCCCAAAACGTTCCTAATCTTATGGAAGTTGTCATTAGAATTATGACTGATCATCTTCAATTGCCCTTGAGTTTTGTTTAACGAGTGGCCCAGCAGGTGGATTCGTTCCCCTGATTCAAGAGTGATCGTTCGCACCGCTCCGTCCAGATATTCTGTCTCTTTACCAAGTCTATCCAAGTCTGCACCACCACACAACCCGAAGAAAGAGAAGTAATGACAAAAACCAGCTTTTAGGACTGGCGCAAGGACAATAGCGGCAGCTATTCCACCTAGCAGCGGTTTGACGAATCGCTTTGACCTCGACAAGCCTGCTTCTGTTCCATTCAAGTAAGTTGCAGCCCTTTCCCGCATTTCGGTAAGAACAATATCAATTTCTAGCATTTCATATTCCAATCCCTTCAGTGCAAGATATGTCGTATTCATCAAAACTTCAGTGGTAAAAGTGTTTTTGCAAAACCGTCCATGATGCTTCCTCCATCGCATTGCAAATTCGTATTGAAATTCCTGGAAAGCAATGTCCAGAGATGTCAAGTTGAGGGCAGGTAGGACTGGTAGTGGCACTGATACCCAAGTTGATTCCAGCGCACTCGCAATGATGACAGGGGTTTCCGTTGTGAAGACTGCACCAGCTGTATGGTTAGTAGTTAAACAGATAGCACATCTCAGCATGGGAAATAGGAAGAGTAGCCTCAGAGTCAGGAATCTGCCCGTTGTTCCTGTCATGACCGTTTTGACTCTAAAAGTAACAAAACGTTAAATTAAGTCATTAAAATCCGACCAAAGCCTATATTTTTCCGCATACAGAGAACCGATTAGTTTAAGGCAATATTAATTAATAATTGAGATTCATAAAAAGCAAGGGAGAAGGATCCGGGTAACAAGTTTAAGTAAACGAGGAAAAAGTGTTTATTCATCGATTCCCAGTCGTATGACCGGTGCTCGGATCCTTGCTGAGCGGCGTAGCTCAACGGGTTCTTCCACTGGATTTTGGTTATTCGCTCGTGTTGCTTGTTCAACTTCCGCGTCTGGTGATCTACTCTCCCCGACGCTGTGAGATTCCAACTGCCTTTGAACCAGTTGTCTTTGGTATTCCGGGTCATTTTCACGGCTATTGGAATCCGGGGCGGCCTGACCGCCCAATTGATCAGCTGACTGCTCGACTATAGGATTATTGATTACTCCATCTTCCTGTCCCACGGCAGGCTGCGGGACTTGAATCCGATTTCTTGGCACCAATATCGGCGGCCGGGGAGTTGGGTCTGGATCCAATTGCTCCCACTCGTCAATTTCCAGTGGTTCCTCGTAAAAATTCGTCGAACGAAACGGTGTGGCTCTGCACTCGCTCGTTTCCGGTTCCTCTTCCACGAATGGTTTGAGGAGATTGTAGTGGAGGATTCGCCATTTATCACGCCTTTGGGGTTTACTAACTTTGTAATTAACTTCCGAAGTTCTCTCAAGGACAATGTACGGTCCCTCCCATGGAAGAAAGAATTTTTTTGATTTAGCTTTATGTTTTGAGAAAACCCAAACTTTGTCATCGACTTCGTATGGTTTTCCAAAAACTTTCTTATGAAATTGATCTTTCTGTCGGTTTTGATTTACTCCCAAAAGTTCCCGTGCATGAGAATGGGCCTCCCTGAATTGCCTATCGAGCCAGTCAACAAACTCGTTCTGGGTCCGTTCTTGATCGTGGGGCTTCGGGTAGAACAGATCAATAGGATATTGACACTCCTGTCCATAGACGAGACTAAACGGAGTGGCTCCTGTTGTCCTATGAATAGTCGTATTATAGACGAAATTGACATAAGGCAGCATTGTGTCCCAATCTCGAGGGTTTTCAGCGCAGTATTTTGAGAGAACATCGGCAATTACACGGTTATGTCGTTCCACTTGACCATTTCCCTGAGGATGATACGGAGATGTTCTCGTTTTGTCCATTTTAAGTAATTTACAGAGTTCTTTAATCAAGTCACTTCCAAAGTTTTTTCCTTGGTCAGTGTGAAGTACATCGGGCACACCAAAATGAAGGACCCAGCATTCTACAATTTCTTTTGCCACATCTTTTGCTTCGGTTACAACAAGTGGAACACTGATGGCATATTTTGTGAACAAATCCGTCATAACAAGAATGTACTTCGCTCTTGACCGTGCGGCTAGTGTAACTGGTCCTAGTATATCAGCAGCAACCGTGTGAAAGCGAATACCAACTTTGAAGGGACTTAATTCTGCGGTACGTTGCCTCCCTGCCGTGGTCCGAGCTGCACATGGAAGACACCAAGAAAGTTTTTTCTCTATGTCACGCCTCATGAAGGGCCACCAGAACCTCTGCCTGATTCGCAACAGTGTTTTTTCTACTTTGAAATGACCTCCACTCACGGGGGAAGTGTGAAGTTGATCCAAAATTTCTTTTCTACAAGAAAGAGGTACAATCAGCTGCAAATGGGGTTCGTTCTTCTCTGGTTGAAACCATTTCCTGTACAAAACTCGATTCTTAAGAACAAGCTCTGACCACCTTGACCAGTAGGCTACTACTTCAGGTCCATGCTGAACTGCCTGTTCTTTTGGAATTAGGTTAGGGCCCAGAGACGAGCAGCTACTTTCTGATCCTGTTGGTGCCCAGTACAAAATACGGCTGATTGCCTCATCTTCCTGCTGCAATCGTTCTATGTCTGAGTCTGTGCGAGTCCATGTTATGGCGACCCCCTCTTCGTTTTCGTCATCAATGGTTTCCGTAATAGCGTCAACCATAGCACAACGTTCACGTACCCTTTTTAGGGCTTCCTCGATTTCTTGAGGTTCGGGACACTGCCCCGTTACCTGTTCTTTTTCGCCCGGCTCCCATTCAGGCTCTTCTTCCGTCATCCGAGACAACCCATCCGCATTGGCATGTTTGTTGCCCGCGCGATGAACAATTTCGTAATTGAACTCTTGCAAATGTTGGAGCATTCTGAACGTCATGCCGTCTGCATTTTGCCTGAATAGCCATTTTAAGCTGGCGTGATCTGTACGTATGACAAAACTGAGTCCCCATATATAATGTTTGAACCATTTCAAAGCCTGAACTACCGCCAGGGCTTCCCGCTTCGTTGTAGAGTACATAGTTTCGGTCTTACTCAGGCTCCTACTTGCAAATACTATAGGATGTTCCACGCCATCAATGAAATTTGAAAGTACTGCACCAAGACTGACGTTGCTTGCATCTGTGTCAATGATAAAGGGGCAGTCATACCGAGGAAACTGTAGGACAGGTGCTGTAGCTAGTTCGAGCCGCAGTCGATCGAATGCCATTTGACAACAGGGATTCCACTCAAATCGAGCGTTTTTCTTTGTTAGTTCATGTAAGGGACGAGCAATTTGTGCAAAGTCCTTCACAAAGCGCCGATAGTAATTGCAAAATCCAACGAATGACCGTACTTGTTTAACGGTTTTTGGCTCTGGCCATTCTCTGACAGCAGCAACTTTTTGAGGGTCTGGTCGAGCTCCATCTTTATCGATAACATGACTAAGGTATACAACTTTTTGCTGAAGAAGTCTGCATTTCTTGGGCTTAAGTTTCAAGTTTGCTGCTCGCAACAGTTTGAATATAACTTCAATGTGTTTGAAGTGTTCTTCCTCGGTCGAATCGTACGCCAAAACATCATCAAGAAAGATTAGAACCCACTTCCAGAGGTGATCTTTGAAAAGATTGTTCATAAGCCTTTGAAAGGTCCCGGGGGCATTAGATAGACCAAAAGGCATTTTAATGTATTCATACAGTCCACCATCAGGTGTGACGAAAGCTGTTTTCTGTCTATCCTCTGGTGCAACCGGTACCTGCCAGTAGCCACTTGCTAAATCGAGAGAAGAAAAAAATTTTGCTCCCCTCAAAGCATCGAAACTCTGATCTATTTTTGGTATAGGAAAGGCGTCTTTCACCGTAACATCGTTAAGGTCGCGGTAGTCCACGCAGAACCTCCAACTACCATCTTTTTTCTTCTGAAGCACAATAGGAGCGCTGTAGGGACTCGATGATGGCTGAATGACTCCCTTCTCCAGCATGCTCTTCAGTTCTTCTTGGATAATAGGTATCTTGGCCGGTGAAATACGATGCGGAGCTTTTTTGATGGGTGGAGTATCACCTGTGTCAATTTGATGCTGAACAATGTCGGTGCATCCAAGTTCATTGTTTTTCAACGCAAATACATCCCGATATTCTCGCACTAGCGTTCTCAGCCGATCGAGAGCAATACCAGAAACGCCCGGTGCAGATAATTCCAAAATTTGATCAACTTCCTGGTCTAGAGTGGGATGATCTTGGGCTTTATAGACAGTGTGAGCAACCCAATTCAAAACCTCGTCATCAGTGTCTGTCCATCCCTCATCTTCGGTTTCACTTAGATAATTGCTTTCTGAATATTTGACCTGTGTTTCTCTAGAGAGTTGCGCTGCCATGAGATAGTCAGTTTCTTTGGGACTAGCGCCAGTAACTGCCTGCAGCTGATGATCGCTGACAAACTTTGTATCCTGCATTGACGGGTCAATTTCAGTTTCGCGACAGTAACGGTAGCTGCCAACTGCAGCCAGAGAAACCATGCGCATTACCACCGCCGAACTTTCTTTGCTGCCTGTCCACATTTCGTTTGATCTAAAGTCAATTGTACAACCATGGCGTTTCATTTCCTTGAGGCCAAGTATCATCTGAGGCTTCAAGTTCTGCAACACTAGAACGTGTATTTCCTCACAAATAGAACCCAACTTTAACTCCAATACTGCGCGACCAAGAACATTTATGGTCTTTCCATCAGCTGACTCTAAGCGGCCTTTATATGGCAAAATTCTCGCAAAGCGATCCAAGCTGAAGAGTTTTTCTGCTTGTATTAGATTTGTTGATGCCCCCGTATCAATCAATATTTCCGTTATCGAGTCGTTCACTATTCCATCAACTACGGCTGCTTCGGAACCCTCATCAAAATCCGACGATTCAAACTTTTTCTCGTCTTCTATGGCGGTTGTATTTGTTGCTACGTGCTGTTGTTTGGCCTTTTCGTCGCAAAATTTAACTTTTCTTGCGTCAAAATTTGCATTATCATTGTCTTTTAGTCTATTTGCTTTGAATTCGGCCGGGATAAAGCCTTCTTTACGAAAAACTGTGGCCCTCCCGGCCTCTAGTAGTTTAAAGGACCGGTCTGTTGTTGGGTTTGGCGCTCCGGGCAATCCTTAACAAAATGACCTTCCTGACCACATTGGAAACACTGCCTTCCTGCAACTGCTAATCGTCTGCCGAGGCTGTTTTGTTGCGCTGGTACACCGCTGTACTGCGCATTGTTTGGTTTTGGACTGATGAATTGTTGACCGTAACGGCTATCAGGCGGATAAGGATTGTACAGACGTTTCTCGTCGCTTTCCTGTTTTGGTTTATTGTCACTATGTGGGACCTCGTATTGCTTCGGAATTACTGACGTCACAAATTTGCTCATCATATTTGACATATTCTTCATAAACTCGGCCTGACTGTTTACTAGTTGATCAATCTTAGCGTTGACAGACCCCGAAAGATCCGTAGAATTCTCAGCAGTTGCGAACACTCTGGATGCATTGCCTCTCTGCATCAATTCATTACTCTGAGCATTCCCCTGAATCTCAACGGGGTTTTCAACAACTGATCTTAAGGACGCTAACCTTCGTCGCTGTCGCATACGAGAATTACGTGCTACAGCATCAAGGCTCAGTGCCCTATTTATAGCAGCCGAGAAGTTTTGGGGATCTTCTCTAAGTAAAAGTTCTTGGATTTCAGCGTCGTAGAGTCCATCAATAAACTGTTCACGGTTCATATCGTCACGGGTTGCAGCATTCATGTTATGGTTCGCTACCTCTCCGATCGACCGTATTCTCCGGGAAAATTCCTGAATTCCCTCCTTTTCACCTTGAATAAGGTTTTTGAACTCAGCTCGAGCAGTTCGTTGGTTTCGGAATGGCATCATTCGAGGGTCTAAGTACTCAAACATCCTCTCCAGAGTAGGTGCCGGATGTCCATCTTCCTGTTCTCGAAAGTGGTTGGGCATTGCAGTGTATTCGTCAAGAGCCCAGCCTGTGAGGCAGGTTGGGACACAAGCCATTGCTTGTTCTTCATCCCAACGATTCGACTCAACAATGCATACAAAATGTTTTTTCCAATCCACCCAAGTTTTGTATATCGGATTAGGGAAACGATCGGGTTGGCGTGCACCTCGCCCATACAGTCCTTGACCATTCAGTGCGTCCGCAGCTTGAATGGCTGCTTCGGCAATTCGTTGTATATCTTCAGCTTGCAACGCCATTTTCGTTATGTAATTGTTTAACCACTTCAACTAGAGTGCTCTTCTAAACTTTGCGAACCCACTTCTTGTCTTACTTCGCGATCTCTCCGGAGTCTGAGTAGTTCTCTCAATCTATCAGCCCGACTTCTGGTTTGAGTTAATTGATTTGTACTCGGGAATTCGGGAACGTGTTCTTCGCTTCTTTGGGCGAGTATTGAATCCAGTTTTGAGGAAGTATGTTGTACACACCTTGGATTGAGACCCAACTTCGTAAAAACTAATCTATTTTAATCTGTCAGAGAGCCCACCCAGGAGCGCCACTGTAGAATTTTGTATTTTTATCGTTAGAAGGCTTCTAGCTGGGGACTGACTAGCGCCCAAAACTCTATCAAATTTGAAAGGTTCTTCGAAGAAAAGTGAGTCCGTCTGACAATTAAGTATAGAGTTTTGTCCCCTGTGCTCTCTCAAAGCTGTATAAAAAAAATATTTGCTGCGCACAATAATTAATTTCCTTTCCAATAATAAAAATAATAATTCGTCGAAATGTAGTTACTAAAACAACCAAGTATATCTCGGTTCTTTGCCTCGTTGAAATGAAGCTAAGAGTTATGCCCAGAATAAATAATTACGGAGTAGAGAATTAATGAACACAATCAAATATTCTCCTGTTATTCAAATTTAAGAATCATAAACAACTTACAACAGTTGGAAGAATCCCGATTCCACTAAGTCAGAGTAATTTAAGCTAATCCGAAAGATCGATTAATCGCTCTTTTCAACACTTTTTTTCTTCTAGGAAAGTTGAACTCACGCGTCAACTTCGTCTCTCAAACTATAACCAACTTAATTAACGAACTACTGCTTTTCAGATTCGCAAATCTCTCTCTGATCGTTTTTCTTGTGCCTAAGGGTACTCAACCTTATCAGTTTTTTATCAGCAAAACGTAACGTGTCGTTCCTTTTAGAACATTCTGACCTAACGTGTAAGTGTTATGGTTGGCGTGGAAGGTCAGTCACAAGATGCCACTTATCTTATGTTGATGTTTGTTCGAGATGACCGGAGCTGCGTGTTTAACTCGGTTTGATAATTTCAGAATATGGCACAATCCATGTTTCATGCTGAGCAATACGTGTGCAATTTTTTCGCACACTTGCTTTTTCCCTCCTAAGTAACGAATACGCATCCAATTTAAACTATGATACCTTTGTTTCCCATTTAGGCTGGAGTAATGTCCCGTTCTAAATAAAACTTTAACCATTTCCCTAGAGTCATCAAAAAAAAAGAAAAATAAAACTTAGCTCTTTCTGTCCCTTATTCCTTTGAGGAATGGTTTCAGTGCGAATACTTTGGGATTGCAAGGTAATTTATCCCATATTTCCACTCTTAACGAGGCCTTGGTATTTGACTCTGGAAAAGTGTCGCTTCTTTCAAAGGAGTATAAGAAATTGGCCTTTGATCTGTTTTCTATGTTTTACTTTAAAGGCCAAAAGAACGGTTTCGGGTACAGGAAAAAGCCCGTTGTTTTTCTCAATGTGTAAGAAATTGTCCCGGGAGTGATCAGTTAAAATTTCATGGTGATCGGACTTGGGGAAGTAGGGTTTTCAGGACTTGCGGGGGGGGGGGTGGTGAAAATGCGGACGCCTGGATTTGGGACAATTAGGGGCCCTGAAGCAGTATCATAGAGTGGCAAATCAATATTTCATGCTCTGATAACTCAGTCAATGTGCGCACGCCATTTCTTGTTTGCCAATGATCTTATGCAAATACTAGCAAATCACCAACTAGCAAATTCATTAAACCTTAATTCTTACTAGCTTTGATTTACCTACTAACTTAGAGCGCCAATGGATTTCCAATTGTATCAGTCTATTCTCAATTTTCATCGTCGTGGGACAATTCCACAAGATATAAGTATTAATCGACAGAAAAGGCACCGTTTTAAACAATTATGTAGTCGCTACACCAAACCCAAACTAACTCTTTTTAATAAAAAGACCGGACTCAAAGTATTGCACTCAAGGAGTGCAAAATTTATTATACAAAAATTACATCGGGACCACGAGCATATTAAAGCAGTTGAGCTCGAACGGCTTGTTAAACAATCTTATGATGTCCAGAGAGCCCAGCCTATCGTTCGAGAAGTAGTACGTAACTGTGATTATTGCAATGAAAAAATTACTCATCGCCGTTTTACCGGTCCCTTAGTTCATGCTTCTCGCATTACACTGGATAGAATTTGTTATGAATTAGACCTAGTTATTAACGAAAGGCCGTTACTAGAAAAAAATTGCTTCAAGAACGCCCCTTCGTTAGATCCTACTTCTTTTATCCCTAAAACCGTGGACACTATTGATCCCGATTACAATTGCGTGTGCGCTGCTCTTAGCACAATTCTGACCGGAAACCCTAATCAAGGCGGAAAAATTGAAGAAGTAATTCGTTCTTTACGAAAAGAAGGCCCGGACCGCCACTTATTAAATCTGATGGGCGCTGCCCCTCTTATTAATGGCCCAGATGATCTTAATTTCGTTACAACAACAGATTTGAGAATGCTAGCCCGAACCTTTAGAACTAATATTTATATGTTTTATGAGACCGATGAGTTCGAGCAAGCCCACTGGGATTGCTATACTGGAAATAAGATGGGCCCAAATAGAGGAGGAATTTACTTAAAGGCCGGCATGAGCGGTGGAACAATGCATTGTTTTATTGTTACTCGTGTTAAGCAAAAAAGATGAGGGGTAAGTTGTTCAATTTAGATGACATAATTTATTAACCCGGACTAGCACACACATGACAGATATCTAAGTTAAATTAAAGTTCGCTTTTACACTGCATACGGACGCTCGATTTGCACTTTCTTCTTTATCTCCAATAGCGCTTGTTGCTCGGCTTTTTCGTCGTCGGACAAGTCGCTATCGCATGCTCGTTGATGCTGTTGTTCGTGTTGCTGTTGTTGTTGAACGTTTGGTGGCTGTTGTTGCTTGCTTGATTGCTGTGATTGCTCGTCTGATTTCGCTGCGAGGGTCTTCTTTCCATTGTTAGACTTGCCGCTTTTTGTTCGCCTCTTTGCCTTCGTTTTGGAGTTTCGAATATGCTCTGCCCGTGGCGTTTTGCCAGCCACTGGAGGTAGTTTTATCGGGGCCTTTCCATGTCGCGCTTTAACAATTTTGCCGTCCATACTGCGAGTAAGTTAAATTTTAAAGCCTGGCGAACAAGGGTAATATGGAGCAAGGCCGATAATAGCAATTAGCTATGTTCAGTTTTTAATGACCAAAAAAAGGGCACCAAATTGATTTCCTTCGATTGGAGTTTCAGCAGGCTAAGTTTTAAAGTGAATGACCCCGAGGATTTCCAACTCGAATAAACTTGGTCTTATTTGCCTTGCTCTAATTTGCGCCACAATTTTGTGTGCCTCTTATCAGGTGTTATTTGCCGTGCAAAACTCCACTTTTGGTATTGTTGGTCATTTGTGTGCTAATTCGGTCTTATCTTTGTTAGAACAAGATATTTGAGTCCTAAGTGTTTGTTTCATTAGCCCTAATGTTAAGACGCATATTTGTATTTGAGACCTGTCAAAATTAGGGCCTATTTATTTTACCCGCAAAAGTTCGGTGTGAAAGATAAAGTTGCAACTAACAAAGGTGTCAATAAACTACGCAGAAACTAAATTCTACAGGTTCGAACCCGTCTGGGAAAGCTTCTTTTTTGTAAGAATACTGAGAACGCGGTGAAAATAAATAATTCACCGCGATTCACCGCATTCACCGCAAAAAGGTGTAAGAAATACGCGGTGAAAATTATTTTTTTCACCGCATTTCACCGAATTTCTTACGAAAATTCACCGCTAAACCTCGACCCGGGACTTGCTGTTACCTTGACCAGATTAAGGATTGTATTTACAAGTGTAGTGGTTCTAAAACTTAAAAAAGTGTTTTCATATTTGGTTCAAAGCTCCACTTTTATAATCAACATTATGAATGTCTTCATTTCCGTTTCTAAATACATATCTGAACTGTTTACAAAGCTTTTCCAATACTTTTCCAGCACCAAGTTTAACGAATTTAAGTTTATTATGAGGTACAGTTTGTCACATTAGCCAATTCGTTCCAAAATTAGCAACGCTTTGTCATCTTTATCTATCGTTGTTAAGAAAAGGAACCAAAATGCAATCGAACTCCCCTTTATCACATCACATCACATTCTTTTTGATCAAAATAGACAACAGATAGCACATTTAATTGAAAACTCATCCTGTTTCTTGAGTTTGGAAATGCGGTTTAAAAGCAGTACTTCTACAGCGGGACTTGATCCTGCGTGAGAACAAAAAGTAGTAGAATTTTTGAAAACCATAGAATTTGCGTCGTGTCCAAATTCCAATGAAGAACGTTGAAGAATAACTGAACTCAAATTGCTGCGAGTAGTCTGGTCTGCAGAGTATTTTGAAAAGTAAATAATCGACAAACCATCATTTTTGTAACTGAT
Source organism: Convolutriloba macropyga (assembly GCF_964194025.1). NCBI lineage: Eukaryota > Metazoa > Xenacoelomorpha > Acoela > Convolutidae > Convolutriloba > Convolutriloba macropyga. The sequence goes on from NC_134476.1 coordinate 1,984,434, forward strand.
CAACCAGCAAATTTATCAATCACCTATCAGACAGGTGTCCCAAAGTATACTGACGCGTTTATAGACTTTAACTATTTTACTTTGGCAAAGATCGACGTCGTGTTGCTAAAATTGAACTTATAGCCGACTACTTTTTTATTGACGGATTCGTTAGTTTGTAACGGAGTTTGAAATGTCAGGCAGAACTTGCTGCAAGACAAAGACACCGCAGTTCTGGCAACGGCAAACCACAGTTCATCATCCACAAGACCGTCGAACTCATTCTTAGGAGCGAAAACTCCCTCAAAATTAAATATTTCTGTATATTGTCAGACAATAGACACTCTAGAAAGAAGTTAGATAGTCTAAACCAAATACGTGCGACGAGTTCGAATGTTTTAATGATGTCTCCTACTACTTCAACGATCAGAAAGACCAGGAAAACGGAAATAGCAAAAATAGCTCACATGTGGATCTGTCAACCCCTTCTTAGTCACACGCGCAAAGAATATCACTGCCGTATGAGAAGCGATATTCTCATCACTTCTCATACGGAGTGATGAGAATATCACTCCGCATGTGAATTCTCATCACTCTCATACGTGAACTGATATTCTTATGTGAATTCTCACATAAGAATATCACTCCGAGAGGAGAATAATGCATGTCATATTAAAGTCATAAAACATAAATGGTGGGGTGACGAAAAAAATTTAGCAAAAATGTACAGGAAAATCACTCTCTTCTTTTAATTATTCACAATTAATCACGTTGTTATACTGTTGCAGTCTATCTTCTGTCAATTGTGCCACGATTGACAGTCGCTTAGTTAAATTGAGCAATTTCGGTGCGATTACCACTGTGGTGAGATCACCATCGGTCCGATTGATTTTGAAGTTTACTTTCAAAATTGGTTATTCGTGGCGCGAAATGCTAATTTATTTTCTGAGAAAATTTTGAAAAGCAATTGAATAATTTTGTATTGAAACTAATTATTGAGAGCACAAATGAAATACTGAAAAAAATGTACAAATTCAATGAAAACGAAGTTAAAGAAATCATAAGGTGATCACGCAGAAGAAAAGGAAGTTAAACTTGTTAACAAACGTGAAGAGACAGATTCCTGCCTAGAACATGAACAAATTGAAGGTTGCAACGATGATGACTAAATGAACTGAAGATTAAGAAAAATGAACTAATTTGGTACCCTTGAAAATAAATAAATTGGGTTTAAAGCTATATACGGTAATGGTTTTTTTATAACATTAATCAAGTCTTTATGACATATCACCCTGTTGAGAGAAAAAATGAAGATTGTAATAAAAGAAATTCAGAAGATTAATACTTATTCACGTGTTAAATTTTAATAAAGTATGAAAGTATTAAATAATTGTATGAAGTTTACTAATTGTATGGTGTTTTTTTGCAATTGTTTTATTTTGAATTGTCTGATTGTTGTTCGGATTCCAGTACGGTCAATTCCCTTTCTGTTGGGATATTGGGGTTTGGATTAAATGTCCAACGCTCATTTGGATTTCTTGGAGATACTGTTCCGATGAACGTCGTGTCAGAGATAGGTACTTCACTCGAATAACCGTGTTTTTCTTGAATGTCCTGGATTATTGTCAAGAATGTACTGGAATGCCTTGAGTTTGTGGATTGGTCTCTTTTCTCTGTTTTTTCGATTGTCTCTTATTTCGTCTGACCTAAGAAAATTCCAAGTCAGACGTGTCGCTGTTTTGCAGTGTGCGTTTCTCTTTTCTGAGAATAGGGGTTAATTGCGGCGCGGAAGGACTTGGCGTGGAATGTTGGGTCAGTGGAGCTGTGGTTGGATGAATTGGGATAAAGTGTAGTATTTGTTTGAGATCCCGTCTGTTCTGAAATGCTTCGTCGTGTTTCGGGTTGCGCTTGGGAAAGCGCATTTTTAGGGCTCTCGCTAAGTTGCGTGTTGTTGAGATGCAAGTTCGACCAGAGGAGATCAACCAACATCATCAAACTATTTCTTGTAGCGTTTCATTTTCTTGCTGCCAAGATCCTTTTTGTGATTTGAATCGTTTGTTTAAGCGTTTTCTAATTGACTTTCAGTGGCCTTCTGTCTGCGTTTTGAGCCAGATCGGTATCTCTTTCATGTTTAGACCCGAGTTTCGCAGTATCTTCTAGTTGCGCAAACTCAGTTCCGGTTTTTTTGCTCTTAGATTACGCCTGTCGATGGACCCACTTTGCCGACTGTACTTCCAGGTACTAAAACCGTGTACAGTTCATTCAGAATTTTTTATTATCTGTGTGCAGCATGTATTTTGCGGGCGAACTTGACTTGTACGCTTCATTCGCTACGCTGACAAGATTAGCCTGATTTCCTCATCTTTCATCTTTTGATGTTGTTCGTTGGCTCAAGCAATCTCGGCTTAAATAACCGTTTTAATATTCACATCGGAACACTTTCCCGTATCAGCCCACTGTTTGTCTGTTAGATAAGTTTGGGCTGGTATTGTATCTTCGTCTAAATAATTTTTCATTGTTTTGTTATTTTTAAGATTTTTACTATTTGATTTAGTTGCAATGTTAGATGCTGGTGTAAAACATTTTCTGCGAAAATGTGCCTCAAAATGTGTTATGTAAATTGTTTTTTGTTTGGTTATTCTTATTTTATGGATAATTGCATGTTTTGCAAGGTATAAATTAAACTTTACGTGACAATTTTCGTTTTATAGTTTGAATGGGACGTTCGACAAGGACTATTGCTCTATGATCGTTTATAGGTGCATATATTGGCTCGATATTGTTTTGAGAACAAAAGTCTTATTTTTTTTACCTGTTAAACATCTTGTCTGATCTAGTCTAACTGTTTTTGGTACCCCGTGATTATATATGCATATATAAATATATATATATATATATATATATATATATATATGTATGTATATATATATATATATATATATATATATATATATATATATATCTGTATTATAAGTTTAATTATATTTGGACTAGAAGCATTTTATACAATTTCTATTGTCAGATATTTTGAACATCTATCAGTGCCTGTCAAGAAATTTCCTTCTATTCCCTTTTCATTGTTAATTGGACCGCAAAAATCATTTAGGACGTCGTCATTTGGTTCGACGCAGTTAGGTAGTGGTGACCTTTTGCTAAGCGGAATAAACGGTTTTACCTTCTTACAAAAAACCTTGCAAACTTTGCACTCACTAGCTTTTGCTAGGATGTCGCGATGAATATATGGCCACCATATATTTTGAGCAAGCGATAGCATTGCGAATCTCCCCGGATGTTTTGAGTGGATATCTTCTAGTACGGCGTCCATTACAGATTTTGGAATCGCTACCCGCTCATCTATAGACAAGAATCCCTGCTTGACACTCATATCACGCCAATATGAGTGTATATACGAATTGATGCCATTCAACCTCTCACAAACTCTTATTTCCTATAGGATAGTATCCTTCACGGTTAAGATGCCCAAGAGTTTCTTACCGAAGACTCTGTTTATCGTCACTGAGAGTCTGAGGTCATCAGGCTGGTGTCCTATTTTTGGGGGAGTTTTCCGACAAGGTTACTGGGGCTTTTTTTGGTGTAGTTTTGTAGATTTTCCTCGAGACATTTTTGAGGGCGACCCAATTGAATCGATATCAGTGATATTGTTTGAAAGAGAATTTTGGTCAGAAACGAAGAATTTTTTAGTTCTTGGTATTTATAGATAGAACATTTGGGTTTCGCGCCTAGTTAAGCGAATTCATGTTGAATGTTTGATCTGGTATCAAATGAGGGCTTATTGGGTTGACTTCTGATTGTTCTCATTCTTTAATGTCTAACTTTTGCAAAGTAATTTTAGCAAACTTGTTAATGGAATTTAATTTGTTTAATGGCAAAATACTTCGTACAAATTGTTGTTTTGAATTTGAGGAAGCCATTTTCGGGGCCAATGACGTCTTTAAGTTGTGATTATTGGATTTTTGTGAAAGTGTAATTAGCCAAGCAATTGACGGTGAAGCATTAGAATGTGGAAAGTGCGATGCAATCAGCTTTTCTGCTTTTTAATGCGGGTGTTTGCAGTGCGAATTGTTTGATTAATTTTAAATTGGGTGGGTTTTGGTATAGAACGATATGTAATTTCTGTAATGCTAGAGGTCTATGTTCAATAATTGGTTTGAAACAGTCTCCGATTTTAAAAGTTGTTGCCACCACAAACTGTTTGTCATATGAAGGAATTTTCATTCCTTCGGCAAAAAATTTCTAGAGATGTAGTCAGCGAGTCATATTTTGTTCCTGGCATGTGTTCTATGGCAAAATTGTACGGAAGTAGTCGATCCATCCATCGGGAGAGTCAACTATTTTAAGATTTATCCGAACGTTGTTCTTTAAGTGTTGATAGTAGATCTTTGTGAACTGTAATTACTGTAAAATCTATATCAACGAAATAATTCTTGTATTGAAATAGTTCTTTCAGTATTGATGGTAAGTCTCTGTGATTTGTAATTACTGTAAAATCTATACAATTGAAATAGATCTTGAAATAGTCCATTGACCATACGACTCCCAAAAGTTCCGCTTCATTTACGCTATACCGTGTTTCTGTGTGATTGAAAAAGGCGAAGTGAATGTAACGGCGGGTTTCCATCCCTCTGGTGTGTTTTGTTCTAGTGCTGCACCAAGTCCCAAACACCAAGCGTCGCATTTTACTCTAACATTAAATTTGGGATTATAATGTTAATTTTAAGTTCTTCGTGCCATTTTGTATTTAATTATACTGAAGTGTTTTGTCTTTGATTCAGTTCAAAAGTATTTGGTTGACTTTTTTAGCATTGGTCTGAAAAGGTGACAAAGTTGGGTTAGATGTTCTACAAATTTACTAATGTAGTATCCTGAACCAAGAAGTGATCTTAAACGTTTAAGTGTAGTTGGTTATGGTAATGCTAAAATAGCTGCGGTTTTGCTTTCGAGTGACAAAATACCTGTTTGCGTAAATTTATAGCCGAGTCATTCAAATTCTGTCTTAACAAAGTAACATTTTTAGGGATTTATGCGTAAATTTTCCTTATTTAATTTTTCGAGAAATTTGATACGTAACTAATGTATTCGGATTCTGGTCCAATACTAAATTTTTAGATGTCGTCTAAAAAACAGTATGTGTTTTGAAGACCTATAAGTGTGTAATCCATTGTTTTTGAAACTCAGGTGGTATGTCAGTGGGACCGTAAAATCTAGTTTTAATTTTAAATATACCAGTAGATTCACGTTATATGATATTAAAATTACAGTGTTTTGCATTGTCTTTATGTAGCTGTAATTGACTCTATGCATTTTTAAGATATATGGTTGAAAATATGCTTGCTAGCCGTTTTTTGTGTTTATTAGATGTTCTGAGATTAAAGTTTCTACTAAAATTTCTATGTTGAGCCTTCTTACAAGAATCTTATATATTAACTCTGTCGTACAAAATCTTGGAAGAATAACTCTGTCTTGTAAGATCGCTTAAGATATATTTTTCTGCAAGAATCTTTCAGGATCTTACAAGATTAACTTCTGTTTGCGACTAGGGCGCTTTCACAACAAGGTTCACAAAGTCTCGCCAATAGCAGCAATCGTAGCTTTTTTCTTTTGCGGACAATTCTTCGTTTATGGCTCCGACCTACTGTTTCAAAATATCTCCTTCATTCATTGTTATCCATGCAATGCATGAAACAGATTGATGACTCTTTATTGCTGCTCCGACCATACGAAACCAAACAGACGCGTTTCCTTGGTGAAATGAAGTCTAATAACACGCCCAAGATGAGCCCGAACCTTGCTCACAGTGAGTTTCAGCGCTGTACCATTGGCCTTCAATTGTAACCAATACTGTACCAGACAAATAGCAGTATAGATACTCTTGCCTTTTTGCACAGACTCGATTACGAAACATCCCAGTCTGCCATTCTTCTTCGCAGCCTCATTTACTTTCTTGGTCAGCACTGCACAGAACGTTTCACATCATCAGTCTGTACATACAAAAGACATAGCAAGTTCTGAAAATTTCGAATAACAGATCTCATGCATAAAATTTTCAAAGTGGCATTACCCTCGAAAGCTATTCTAGCTCCAACTATAACATATATTGGTGCATTGAAATCTTTGCGGTGGAGTCCGAGGCGGAGGTCGGGGGCGGAGGTTGGAGTTCGGAGGCGGAGGTCGGAGGATGTCGGTGGCGGAGGTCGGAGGCGGAGGTCGGAGGCGGAGGTCGGAGGAGGAGGTAGAAGGAGGGTGGAGGTCGATGTGCGAGTCAGAATTTGTTGTGGTGTAGTAGAAGTAGTAGTACAAGCTTCGGGCTTCGCCCGTGGGCTGTCAATTCCAGTGTTTATCAGTGTATTTCAGTTTATCGTTTTCCAGTTGATCTTATATTAAATAGGAAATGAAAAACTAACTTTTGCCTAAGTAAGTTAGCTTACCTAGATAAAAGTTAGCTTTTCATTTCTTATTTAATATAAACGAAGGAGCGATGAAATGTTTTCAAAAATGGTGTATTCAAATCTCCACAAGAGTTTCCCAACAAAAGCTGTCAATTCCAGTGTTTATCGGTGTATTTCAGTTCATCGTTTTCCAGTTGATCTTATTAAATAAAAAATTAAAAACTAACTTTCATCTAAGTAAGTTAGCTTACCTAGATAAAAGTTAGCTTTTCATTTCTTATTTAATATAAACGAAGGAGCGCTGAAATGTTTTCAAAAATGGTGTGTTCAAATCTCCACAAGAGTTTCCCAACAAAAGCTGTGTATGGGGAGTCTAAAATGCCAAAAAATTTAGGCCCAAATCTAATCTCCCATCATCTATGCCTCCCATAACGTGATGGGGGATTTTGCGAGCTAGAATACCACGAGCTGCTGGCAGGTTGACCTCAACTAATAAGTTGGTCGCAACCAACCTCGGAGTTCAGTCGCAACCACCCCTACAGCACAACCATGTATTACACATAGAATGACCGGGATCGAGGTGTCACCGCCATTCAACTCAAAATTTTGTAAGATAAGCGGTGAATGCGGAAATTTTTGTAAGATAAGCGGTGAAAGCGGTGGAATTACATAAATTCACAATTTAGTGGTGAACTTTCATAAATTCACCGCTTAGAAAAAATTGTTAAAATTGTGTAATATCAGCAACGGATGTGGTGAAATTAATGGGGAGTAAGAGAGAAATTATTAGAATTATCCTCCCGCTAAAATTACCCCTGAATTTTACATCTTTTTGACACATTTTTGTAAGTGGTGAATTTATGTAATTTCACCACTAGAGTAAGCGGTGAATTTACAAAAAAATCACCACAATTCACCGCTTAAAATCGCAAACCTTACAAAAATTCACCGCGCATGTTTTACAGAAAGTAGAGTGAGTTTGAGTTATATTCAAAACAAAAATATTGGAAGTTAGTGAGGGATGGCGCAGTGGAAGAAGTGGATGCCACGCAGGAGGTGAGAGGTTAGAACCCTTGTAAGGGCGGTGAAAATACATATTTAAGCGATGAATTATGGTGAATTTTTGTAAGATCACCGCTTACTCTAGCGGTGAATTTACATAAATTCACCGCATGCACCGCATTTCACCGCAAAATTATGTACGAAACTTGCGGTGAAAAAACTAATTTTTCACCACTTATCTTACATATTTTACCCATTTTTTCTTGACCCGGGGAGTCAACGAAATCTAAAAACATTGGAGCGTGACATTCACTTTTCTAGTCATGACAACCTAATCCTATCTTGCTTTCTATAAATAATAGACTAAAATGTATATAGAACAATGAATCAATTTTTCAACAAAACAATCACGATCAAATGTTTAGACTCTGAAGTAGCGTTGTTTAAACTTAAGAAACCGAAAAGTCGAGAAGCAAAGAAGGTCAACGTTTTGGTTTTTAACATCTGGAATCAGAATTTATATTATATTATACTAGATTTTATATATATATTTATATATATATATATATATATAAATATATATGAAAACCAAATACGATACTGCCAGAGATCTACTTCTGGAGACTAAAATTCTTCCAGCACAGCTTCAAATACCACGGGTGTCATTAAACAGGTTTTTCAATATTCTCCAACAAACAAGAAATCGATCTTATAAACATTTCAGATTTTTAGAAAACGTTCCAATTATTGCAAACATAAGAACCCATAACCTTTTCTTAGAACAAAAATGTAAGCCAAAATGGAGTAATGGTTCAATTGTTCCTAACTTTATTCGAAAATGAAACACACTTCCAATTACAATTAGAAAAGAAACGTAGAAGACCAAATTTAAACAGCGGAAATGCTTAAACGAAACGAAAGATAGACAGAAGGGTTGCAGGGTTCAAACATATTTTTATTAAAGTTTTTTAAGAAAACCAAACCTGAGTTTGTTATGAATTAGAAAATAAAAATGTTTGATTCTTAAATTTCTAACATGTTACATTAACCAAGTGGTTATTCTAATTTACATGTTTCAGATTTAAAAAAAATACATATAATACTATTTTCTCGGTCTGCCTGGGTATTTCATATGCGAAATTATTCTTGACGGGTACCTTTGTTAAATAGTTTTAACGAGGACCTCAACCTGGGTTACCAATTCTTCTTCTCAAAATTTGATGAACAGTTCGACAAATATGGGGTTCGAATATAATATGCGAACGCCCTCTTTAGTATGCCGAAGCATTGAAATGGGAGCAAGCCCAGTCAACTGTCTGGACGAGCAAACTGAAAATTTAAGCCAGACACTGTTCACAACGTAGCTGCAGGTAACATACTAAGTCATTCCATATATTATTACGAAGGTTGTATAGTCCCATTCGCCAAGAGCTATTATAGAATACTACGTAATATTATGTAATATTACGTAATTTGTAATTTAACGTAACATTATGTCGAGATATTGAACATGAGGTGGAAAACGGAGAATGATTAACAGAGCGTAGAACGAACAGAATGTCGACATTTTGATAGATACATATTTGAAATCACTTTGTTTTTATACCGAAACGTTCATTTGTCCGAAACAAAGACCCAGAATAGTTTTATTTTGTTATTTACACAAATATTTAAAACCTGATATGTATAGAAAAACTAGTCAAAAATGAGACCGGAATCATTTTAGTTTCTTTGTTCAGCTTTAATCACTGGGAGCTCAATGAACTTTTCTCCAACAAACGAGAAATAATCGTATATGGCTATAAAATTTGGCTGCTAAATGGCTAGATTTCCAAGCCGCAATGGTAAATCCAATCATAACCTAGTTACAGGGTATATCCATTATAAAACTTCATTTGGTAAATTTTCCTCAAATTTTGGCATGCTTTAGTTTGCTTCAGTTGTAACGTTGTGGCAGAAAAACAGACTAGCATGAAAAATTAAGCACAATTTGAATCGTCTGGCCTATATTCTCCAGTGTTGTTTTTTTCTTTTGGAACCATTTACATCTTACAACTGAATTGAAAATGATCCCTGGATACGAAACAAAACAAACCTAAAAATTGGTTCAGATTTCTCGCTCAATTTTGACGGTTGAGTTACAGTTTTTCACAAAAAAAATCGTCGAGCCTACCCTAAAAACTTGACGAACAGATGAGGAAATTTACTCCCAATTTAACCCCAATCCGACCAATCTGACAGAAACCGCTCGCTGATTTCATCCAGCAATGAAAGATAAATCAGAACTTATTATAAATCTGTCTGACTTGGCCCAGGCTTTTTAGGCATTTCGCTTTTACGCTTTTACAGCAAAAGCACCCCCAACCACAACCCCACCCCAGACCCGGCTTACGGACACAATACACTCTTCAAGGAGCCCCCCCCCATAAAAATACCCTATCACGCATTGCTCGTTTGCTGTATCGTTCACTCTAAGCCACACTCTACTTACTTTTTGATAGTTATTTTATTGAAACTTATTCAGATAGGGTCAATCCGTTACAATATAAATTTTTTACCAGATTCACCGTACTCTAAAAACCGCAAATCTTACGAAAACTCACCGCATTTACCGCAAGTCTAAAACTTTTTAGCATTTTTTAATTGGTAGCATCTTGACACGAGATGCTGATCTGAAGTTCATCTGAGCGCAGGTGCGTCTGCTCAGCAACGCAAGTCTTTTTGAGCGCACAGAAGCTGTCGATCGTAAGTGAGTCTGACCAGAGTCTTTTTAGGTCTGGAACTTTGTGATCAGGACAATTTAGAGCGCATACCTCAGCCTGGGAGTATATCGCTCGCAAAATCAGAAACACTGAAGAGATCACTCGCAAGCTGAACTTGATCTTATTATTCAAACTTTTATTTCATAGTTTTCGGTTACATAGATTTCTGAATAATTATATTTGACTGTTGGAAGATTTTTTATTTTTATCGGAATATTTGTCCCATAATTACCATTATAAATTATCCCATTGCCATGTTTACTTTTGCTTGTGTTTTATTTCTCTTGCTTGGCTCTGTGAACGCTGAGAGTTATCGTAAAATACCCGATAGTGTTTTTCACAATATTCAAAAATATGTTAATGAGGATGATCAGGCTAAAATTATCGTCTTTCTGATTAGAGCCATCAGCGAAGATGTTGCCGAACCCTATATCAGATCGTTGGAAAGCGCAATCTCCTCACCCGGCCTTTTCAAAGGCATTGTCGACGAAATTATTGGTGATGCTAGACAATTTGTCATGGATGAACAGTTTATTCAGGATATCTGGAAAGATTATCTGAAAAGTGGGAAAACTGAAGACGAGTCGGACACACCGGATCCTGAAACTGGTTCAAGTTCTGGCAGTAAATTGTACTCTATGGCGCATTATAGTTCCATAAATGCGATTCAAAAAATGGATCAGCGTACATTTAATTCTGTGGTACGAGCAATCAAGAATTACAGGAGTTATGGCAGTGTGGCGATAACAAAGCCACTGCAAGCTGCAAGATTCTCCACCAAGGTATAGTATAGTAGAAACTGTGTGTTGTTCTTTTTACTTAATCAGCTAGGACAATTGTTTCAATTTTTCATCACAATGAAAATGAATTATTACTAAGGGGAGCCAACTCAGAATTAACAAAACCGTAGGCAGATCATGATGATCTCCGGATAAAATTTTGTACAGAAGGGGGTGGACGGGGGGGGGGTTGCTCGTGCACTTAAAACAATTATAGTGCCTGGAAGCTTGAATAGCTTGAAAGTTAATGGATACCCTAGTCGAGACTTGGAATTTATAAAAAGACCTATTAACACCAGGTAGGGGGTAAATAATGAATTAAATTACACGGTCGTGGACCATAGTTAAATTCGAGGCTAATTCCTTCCTTAAGTCCAGCCAAATTCTTTTCATACGCGAAAATGAGGCAAACTAAAAAGTTCCGACAATACCTGGGTTCGATCCCGTGGCCTCTCCAATATTACCCAATGCTTAACCAATTGTGCTACATGTCCTAACATTTGAAAGAAAATTGAAAACAAGTCATTATAACGATCGCGAGCGTAATTCCAGGACATGTTTTATTGTCTAGCCAAATTCCAGAACACCTTTATTGTCTAACCAAATTCCAGAACACCTTTATTGTCCAGCCAAATTCCAGGACGTATGTTTTAGTTCCAGTCAAATTTTAGGACGGTTGTTTTAGTTCCAGCCAATGTCCAGGACATCACATTAGGTCCAGACAAATTCTTTTCATACCCAGTATCTGTTGAGGACGGTCTTTTAATATTTCCAGGTCTCGACTAGGGAAAAGTTTGGGCATCATCGCATGGAAACAAGAATCGAATTTTATTTTATAAACCTGTTGCTAACCTCAGCTATTTTCAGCAAAATTATTTCAGTGCTCACTCAGCACGCATTGTTTAAAACATAAAATCAAACCCGCCTTTGTGCAGAGCAATTCGAAAGTTGTTGATTATTGAAAAAAAAAACAGTTTCCTTTGACTTTTTTTATTACCTATAATGTTGGAAACAGAAAAAAAATGACGGAATGCCAATAATGGCCCTTCTAACTTTTGGCCACTTTTGTAAACAAAATTCTATTAAACAAGCCAATTATAATTTTTTACTACCCGGAGTGGGGTCTCAGGACAGTTCAGGACTGAATATGACTATCCGAATAGCCAGCAGATCTGAATTATGCTATTTCAATTAGTAAAAAATATAATATAATATAAAGTAGAATATCTTATTGTAAAGAATAATCACAGACTGGTTTGACTTCCGCATAGAATTTTCAAAGTCCCATTCTGTTCAAAAGTCTCTACTATTCCTGCGCAGATTGGCGACAACAAAGTCCTTTTCCTGTGCAGAATGGTCACACACAACACAGACCTTTTCCTGTACAGAATGGACACAACACAGTCCTTTTCCTCTGCAGACTTCGTTGTACACCGTCTTTTCCGTTGCAGGAGAACTTGAACACGACCGTTTTCCTTGGCAGATGCCGTGCAAGAGAGCCCTTTTTCAACACAGGAAACCCCGTACACATTTTCTTAAAAACGATGAACATCAAAACTTATACAAAAATCGAAGTTTCAACTGAAATAAATATGCACAGTATGATCAGTTCACATACTGTACAGTTCAAATAATTCATAAGAAAATTTCGAATTCAAGGAAATTTGTTACTATTATAGCGACGTGTCTTGAAACTGAAGGCACGAAATAAAACAAATTCATTTGGTGTGTTAGTGTGTTTGCAAGTGTTATATTTGGTGTGTGCGAGAAGATGAGGGGGCGCAGGAGGAGGATGTCAGAAAGTATGGTCAGGAGGTTCATGTGTTGGAGAGTACCAAGTTAAAATACAGAAGACAAATATCGAATCATTTCGCCCACATCGCCCCTGGTCGTATTATTTCCGGTTCAAAACTGACAATAAGGTTACAAATTGGAACTCTGTATAGTTCCCCTCTCTCTCGGTTCTAATACCACCAACAAGCTTAAACAACTCACCACTACTTTTAATCCCAAGAAACCTACCCCCCCCCCCCAACGAAACTCCATTCCATTACTTAATTATAATTGGCCCCCTCACATAAATCTGCTTTGGTTGCATCGCAACCAACCCTACCCCACTGTGCCGTCAATTGGGGTTTGTTATCTTATGAAAACCCTTAAGTACCAAATCTGATTTGAAGAGAGTTAAGGATGTTAAGTTTGGTTCATCAAAGCGACCCCAACCCTTCCCTCCCGCCCTCCCCGTCAGTGCTAGCACTGACAACTAGTCAGGGGCAACATGGGCTTCCGTTTCAGGTTTTCAGAGCACAGGTCATTTGTGAAAAAGGCTTTCGCATCTCACCTGCGGCTGCAGTAGCAGCACCACAAATAAATCAAACGTTTGTGTGCAAAATTTGAGCTCAACCTTTTTGTTCAACTTACTCTGACGTTTATATGGCAGCCCTGGTTCTGTCAGTGTTTGAAGAGTTTGTGAAAAAGTGGTGAACTCAGTTGTAATATTAACAACTGGTAATACTCACTGACAGTTGTTTTTATTTCCCCTAATATTACTCCTTGCAATGCATAATTTGTTTGGTTTTGCTTTTAAACTTTGATCAATTGCATTTTATATTCTCTCTCCCTTCCTGTCCCTGTTTCCTTTATTGAGACTTGCTGGGCGTTTTGATATTTATTCTAGAGTTATGACTTTCTTTTCTGACAATCGAATATTCGAACGTTTGATGAGAATGTGGGTTGCTGCTGCTTCTGCAGGTGTGATGTGGACAACCTATTTACACGTGACCTTTGATCTGAAGACCCGAAACGAATACCCAGTTTTCTCCTGGTTTCCCCACATGTAGTGATACTCACACGGATACTCTCAATTAGCGGTGGCGGAGACCCCCACGGAGACTCCCATTTACAACAGCGATATGTTAAAACACAAACTGTTAAAACACAAACTGTTAAAACAAAAACTTAGGATCTTTTTATATAAATCGTGTGTACCTCCCCCCCACCCCCACCCCACATAGTATAGCCCTCGCCCGAATAAACACCCCTCCTCAAACTCTAATTTCATTCTGCATTCATTTTGTAATCTCTTGCTGCATTCATTTTATCTTCATTTGTTCTTGCGATGAGTAGTTCTTATGCATATTTGTTTATGTACATGTATTTTATAAGTAGAGCACGCGTGTGTGCGAAAATAAAGCGTTATAAATACAGCTATTTGCTAGCATTGAAAGATCAACTCAATTTGTTTACATGTACTTGTCTGCTCTTGCATTCAAGTCACTACCCAAAATCGCTTTTATATGTTATGTATCTACATGAGATGTGTTCTGCAAACTTGTGTATATATCATTATGCAAAAGAAAAGACTTGTCTATAAATCAATCTGCAAATGAAAAGACTTGTGTATAAATCATTCTGCAAAGGAAAAGACTTGGGTATAAATCATTCTGCTAAGGAAAACACCAGAGTACACTTCAGAATGTGATGGAAAACACCAGTGTACACTTCAGTCTGCATAGTAAAACGTAGTAAAACACCAGTGTACACTTCAGTCTGTGAAGTAAAACACTTCAGAATGTGATGGAAAACACCAGTGTACACTTCAGTCTGTGAAGTAAAACACTTCAGAATGTGATGGAAAACACCAGTATACACTTCAGTCTGCATAGTAAAACGTAGTAAAACACCAGTGTACACTTCAGTCTGTGAAGTAAAACACTTCAGAATGTGATGGAAAACACCAGTATACACTTCAGTCTGCATAGTAAAACGTAGTAAAACACCAGTGTACACTTCAGTCTGTGAAGTAAAACACTTCAGAATGTGATGGAAAACACCAGTATACACTTCAGTCTGCATAGTAAAACGTAGTAAAACACCAGTGTACACTTCAGTCTGTGAAGTAAAACACTTCAGAATGTGATGGAAAACACCAGTGTACACTTCAGTCTGCATAGTAAAACGTAGTAAAACACCAGTGTACACTTCAGTCTGTGAAGTAAAACACTTCAGAATGTGATGGAAAACACCAGTATACACTTCAGTCTGCATAGTAAAACGTAGTAAAACACCAGTGTACACTTCAGTCTGTGAAGTAAAACACTTCAGAATGTGATGGAAAACACCAGTATACACTTCAGTCTGCATAGTAAAACGTAGTAAAACACCAGTGTACACTTCAGTCTGTGAAGTAAAACACTTCAGAATGTGATGGAAAACACCAGTGTACACTTCAGTCTGCATAGTAAAACGTAGTAAAACACCAGTGTACACTTCAGTCTGTGAAGTAAAACACTTCAGAATGTGATGGAAAACACCAGTATACACTTCAGTCTGCATAGTAAAACGTAGTAAAACACCAGTGTACACTTCAGTCTGTGAAGTAAAACACTTCAGAATGTGATGGAAAACACCAGTATACACTTCAGTCTGCATAGTAAAACGTAGTAAAACACCAGTGTACACTTCAGTCTGTGAAGTAAAACACTTCAGAATGTGATGGAAAACACCAGTGTACACTTCAGTCTGCATAGTAAAACGTAGTAAAACACCAGTGTACACTTCAGTCTGTGAAGTAAAACACTTCAGAATGTGATGGAAAACACCAGTGTACACTTCAGTCTGTGAAGTAAAACACTTCAGAATGTGATGGAAAACACCAGTATACACTTCAGTCTGCATAGTAAAACGTAGTAAAACACCAGTGTACACTTCAGTCTGTGAAGTAAAACACTTCAGAATGTGATGGAAAAC
This sequence comes from Convolutriloba macropyga, assembly GCF_964194025.1. NCBI lineage: Eukaryota > Metazoa > Xenacoelomorpha > Acoela > Convolutidae > Convolutriloba > Convolutriloba macropyga. Next base: position 2,000,112 of record NC_134476.1, read on the forward strand.
ACCAGTATACACTTCAGTCTGCATAGTAAAACGTAGTAAAACACCAGTGTACACTTCAGTCTGTGAAGTAAAACACTTCAGAATGTGATGGAAAACACCAGTGTACACTTCAGTCTGCATAGTAAAACGTAGTAAAACACCAGTGTACACTTCAGTCTGTGAAGTAAAACACTTCAGAATGTGATGGAAAACACCAGTGTACACTTCAGTCTGCATAGTAAAAAGTAGTAAAACACCAGTGTACACTTCAGTCTGTGAAGTAAAACACTTCAGAATGTGAAGGAAAACACCATTGTATTAACCATCCCGTAAAGTAGAGAACAGAAGCTTGTTTTAAAATACATTCTAATCAGGACATATAGTGCCATGATGAGAAAACTTTTAAGGGTAGAAAACATGAGGTAAAAAGATGGATTCATTGCTGAATTGTACTGAGAGCCGACTCCGGATAGGCAACCGCTTCCTATAATTTGGTGTTAACTGCTGGCCAAATTCGTTGTTTAAGCCTTCTGAACAATAGAAGACTGTGATTTCCTGATACAAAATTGATCTGAGTTTTAGAGTTTATGAAATGTTGAGTTTTTGATCAAAAATGTTTTTCGGCAAGAATTACAATTTCCAAAGTTAAATGCTTTTGCTAAAAATAATTTTGTTGCGCCTCAGTTTTACGTAAATTATCAATATTTTCAATGAAAGTTTCCTTTGAAACTGCCAGTAGACAGGAAACCATCTTCGGGTGAAAAAACAGATTCATTAGAACATGTTTATGATTGAAATTTTCTGAACTTTCTGTCCTTAGAATTTATGAATCCGTATGACATCTGAAAGCAAAGTTTCAGAACGCAGTACCAATTGAATTTATGGCTTGACTCTCGAAAAATCATCTATAAAACAAATTGCTGCCTATTCAAAACATTTTCATCGATATATTCTACTGTGTAGAGAAAGCAAATTCAAAATTTTGAGAATAAAAAAAGGCCGATAGACTACTCATTCAAAGAGATAAATAATCAATTTCTAATAAACATGTGATTATAATTTTGTTTTCTAGGCGAGCGCTTCCTGTAGTATGGTATTAAGCCATAGGTAATTTCTTTGTTTAAGCTTTTTGAACAATAGAAAACAATGAATTTCTAATACAAATGAACTGTGATTTATAGCGTTTTACCGGCTGATTTGCTAGTTCAAAAATGGTTTTCTGCAAGGATGGCAACTGCCAAAGCTAAATGGTTTTACTAAAATCTTTTGTGTTGCGCATCGGATTTAAGTAAATAAAAAATACGTTCAATAAAAGTTTCTTTCGAAAAATAGTTAGTAAACAGGAAAACACTTTGTGCCCCGCAGTAAATTATGCCCCCCCAGTACGATATTGCCCCCTGTTACAGAGCACGTGTCAATACACTGTAAATCATAATGAAATAATATGGCTCGTTTGTCTTGGTGTGCCCAAACTAGGCACCCATTAAGCTGGGGGGAGGGAACAAAGCGAAAAAATCCGTTAAAAAAAACTTCCTTAGGCAATACTCATGATTAAAAATTTTTGATTTTTCTGTACATAACATATACGAATCCGTATGACAATTGGAAATTTCGGAGCCGGTAGATCGTTTTTTCCTGATTTTTATTTAGTTCAATGTAGAGTGCCAATAGCTGGTTCTTTGTGACTCGGGTTTCTGGAAGGCCCTTGGAGACTTAAGGAAAAAAATCAGCCGAGAATTTTGCTTTTTTTATTTTGTTGGTTCCACGAAAAAAAACGGTAAAACTGTGCAAAAACCAGTCCAAAGATTATTTTATTCTTTAGGATAAGAAATATGAGTTAGAGCTCCTAGCTATTTGAATATACACACTCACATATATATATATATATATATATATATATATATATATATATATGTATATATATATATATATATATAAATATATATATATATATATATATATATATATATGTATATGTATATGTATATATATATATATATATATATATATATATATATATAAACTTTTAGAACCAAAACGCATGTCAGAGGAATATTTCCGCTATTCACACCTTCACAATGAAAACTGAAACAAACTATTGAAAAAATTGTACAGTAATAAGTTTTTTCCAGTTCTGCCAAAAAAATGTTTTACAGAAGATTAGATACAAAGTCATGGTGGAAAAACTGTGGTGAAAAGGACTATTTCAGTGAATTTTTCGAAAAGTTCTGTTTAAGAAGAAAGCGGGCTGGCAGAAGCACACGCAAAGCACAATTTACAGCTTGTTGACAATGACTCACGCAATCAATTGAAAAAAAACTTCCTGTCACTTGACTAGAATATTTTAATTGCATTTGGTTTACTTATAATTACTTATGCCAGTTCTAGATGAGTTCTTCTTTCAAGATTATTAAGCGTTGGGATGACAGAAATTTTTGTCGCAATGTGAAATCGTGTTGAGATTTTTATTGAATTCAAATCAATGAAACCAATTTCAACCATTCGTCAAAAAAGAGAGTGTTATTTGAGCAAAAACAGTTTGATAAAAAATCTTAACAGTTTTTTTTAAGATTCAGATCATTCCGCAATAAAATTGAACAAAATTTATTTTTGTTAACTTCTAAGGAGCACATTTTATCGATACACCGTTGGCGCCAATTATGCAGAAAATAAACTAAATGCACGTTATTTGGATTGATAAACTATAGCATCCAAGGAATGACCAGTTATGGCGCTTCTAATGATACATCAGTGAGATATTTTTTTTACCAACTGTGAAAAGATCACATATGATTAGTGCTTATAATTGCAAGATCAAAATAAGACTTTCTGTTTGTCTTATGTGACACCATATAGTTTCTTTGCATGGTTAACAATAGTGTTCATCCCGGGTAAACATAGCCTCTATTTAAAGCAAGATTTGAACTATTTAAAGCAAGATTTGCTTTAAATAGTTCAAATATTAGCAAAACGATTCGTAACATCGTGCAGCAGAAATTTTTGGGATATAAAGTTTGACGGAAGTAAACCAACATTCAATATCAAAAATAATTTTGGTCGTGATGAGGTGATCAGGTGTGTGAGTCTCTTATTAAGTCCCAAGTGTGGCGAAGGCCTAAATTACAATGTTCAAATTGGTGAGATTAGCACCTCTCAAAAAGTCAATTGTACTCTTTGAAAAAGTATGTGATTTTTTTCAATTGGGGTTTCTTTCAGAAACCGAAGATATTAAAAAAATACATTATTTTCCAGACTTTTACAAGATTTTTTACAAGCTAACACATCATTGCTTGCTGCTTCACTCGCTTAAGAAGTAATCAACCACATGCGTCAGTGTTGGGACGGAAGAATTGATGGTGTTGAGTGCTCGAGGAGAATTGCTATAATTGGTGGATCGAATTCTGTCTGAATAGCCGCGGTTTATTTCGGAAACTATGAGGGGTCAACTGTTGGTTTCGCCGTGGGGTTCGCACTTTCAAAACATAAAGACAACACCCTGAATTGAAGACATATCTTCTGAAAAAAAAAATTCAATAAGAGACATCAGAATAACGCCTGTGAACAAAAATTGAAATCTTAATCGAATTACGTTTCCTCACTCTGCTTGAGAATTGGAGTGAAAACAATTCCACCTCCAAAACCACCCGCATTTTTCTGCTCACTTTCCTGCTATGGCGCAATTAAATTAACCACTTCAATATAAACTCACAAATCGCAAAAAACGTAAGAACAGTTCTTAAACAAAACTCAGTCGTATGAAATCTGGAAAAAATCTAGAAAAGATTATTTCATTTTTTAGGATAAGAAACATGAGTTAGAGCTCCTAGCCATTTGAATATATATATATATATATATATATATATATATATATATATATATATATATAGAGAGAGAGAGAGAGAGAGAGAGAGAGAGATTTTGAGAATAAAAAAGGCCCATAGTCTACTCATTCAAAGAGATAAATAATCAATTTGTAATAAACAAGCAATTATAAGTTTGTGTTTTAGGCGAGGGCTTCCTGTAGCATGGTATTAAGTGATAGGTAATTTCGTTGTTTAAGCTTTTTGAACAATAGAAAACAATGACTTTCTAACACAAAATGAACTGAGATTTATAGCGTTTTACCGGTTGATTTGCTAGTTCAAAAATGGTTTTCTGCACGGAGCGCAACTTCCAAAGCTAATTGTTTTTACTAAAATCTTTTGTGTTGCGCATCGGATTTAAGTAAAAAAAATACTTTCAATAAAGGTTTCTTTCGAAAAATAGTAAGTAAACAGAAAAACACATTGTGCCCCGTAGTAAATTATGCCCCCAGTACGATATTGCCCCCCTGTTACAGAGCACGTGTAAATACATTGTAAATCATAATGAAATAATTTGGCTCGTTTGTCTGGGGGTGCCCAAAATAGGCACCAGCTAAGCTGAGGGGGGAACAAAGCGAAAAGATCCGTTAAAAAACTTCCTAGGACAATACTCATGATTAAAAACTTCTGATTTTTCTGTACATAGCATATACGACTCCGTATGACAATTGGAAATTTCGGAGCCGGTAGATCGTTTTTTCCTGCTTTTTCTTTACTTCAATGTAGAGTACCAATAGCTGGTTCTTTGTGACTCGAGTTTCTGGAAGGCCCTTGCAGACTTAAAGAAAAAAATCAGCCGAGAGTTGTGGTTTTTTTATTTTGTTGGTTCCACGAAAAAAATAATTTCAACGGTAAAACTGTGCAAAACTCAGTCCAAAGATTATTTCATTTATTAGGATAAGAAACATGAGTTAGAGCTCCTAGCTATTTGAATATACATATATATATATATATATTTATTTATATATATATATATATATATATATATATATATATATATATATATACATGTATATATATATATATATATATATATATATATATATATAAACTTTTAGAAGCAAAACGCATGTCAGAGGAATGTTTTCGCTATTCACACCTTCACAATGAAAACTGAAACAAACCAATGAAAAAAATATACAGTAACAATTTTTTTTCCAGTTCTGCCAATAAAAAGTTTTATAGAAGAATCGATACAAAGTCATGGTGGAAAAACTGTGGTGAAAAGGACTAATTCAGTGAATTTTTCGAAAAGTTCTGTTTAAGAAGAAAGCGGGCTGGCAGAAGCACACGCAAATTTTTGTCGCAATGTGAAATCGCGTTGAGATTTTTATTGAATTCAAATCAATGAAACCAATTTCAACCATGCGTCAAAAAAGAGAGTGTTATTTGAGCAAAAACAGTTTGATAAAAAATCTTAACAGTTTTTTTAAGATCCAGATCATTCCGCAATAAAATTGGACAAAATTTATTTTTGTTAACTTCCAAGGAGCACATATTATCGATACACCGTTGGCGCCAATTATGCAGAAAATAAACTAAACGCACGTTATTTGGATTGATAAACGATAGCATCCAAGGAATGACCAGTTATGGCGCTTCTAAAGATACATCAGTCAGATATTTTTTTTACCAACTGTGAAAAGATCACATATGATTAGTGCTTATAATTTGAAGATCAAAATAAGACTTTCTGTTTGTCTTATGTGATACCATATAGTTTCTTTGCATGGTTAACAATAGTGTTCATCCCGGGTAAACATAGCCTCGATTTGCTTTAAATAGTTCAAATATTAGCAAAACGATTCGTAAAATCGTGCAGCAGAAATTTTTGGGAAATAAAATTTGGTGGAAGTAAACCAACATTCAATATCAAAAATAATTTTGGTCGTGATGAGGTGATCAGGTGTGTTAGTCTCTTATTAAGTCCCAAGTGTAGCAAAGGCCTCATTTACAATGTTCAAATGCGTGAGATTAGCACCTCTTAAACAGTCAATTGTACTCTTTGAAAAAGTATGTGAGTTTTTTCAATTGGAGTTTCCTTCAGAAACCGAAGATGTTAAAAAAAACATTAATTTACAGATTTTTACAAGATTTTTTACAAGCTAACACAGCATTGCTTGCTGCTTCACTCGCTTAAGAAGTAATCAACCACATGCGTCAGTGGTGGGACGGAAATATTGATGGTGTTGAGTGCTCGAGGAGAATTGCTATAATTGGTGGATCGATTTCTGTCGGAAAAGCCGCGGTTTATTTCGGAAACTATGAGGGGTCAACTGTTGGTTTCGCCGTGGGGTTCGCACTTTCAAAACATAAAGACAACACCCTGAAGTGAAGACACACTTTCTGAAAAAATTCAATAAGAGAAATCAAAATAACGCCGGTGAACAAAAATTGAAATGTTAATCGAATTACGTTAACTCAGTCGTATGAAATCTGGAAAAAATTTAGCAAAGATTATTTCATTTTTTAGGATAAGAAAAATGAGTTAGAGCTCCTAGCTATTTGAATATACATATATATAAAATTTGAGAATAAAAAAGGCCGAGAGTCTACTCATTCAAAGAGATAAATAATCAATTTCTAATAAACAGGCAATTATAATTTTGTTTATTAGGCGAGGGCTTCCTGTAGCATGGTATTAAGTGATAGGTAATTTCGTTGTTTAAGCTTTTTGAACAATAGAAAACAATGACTTTCTAACACAAAATGAACTGAGATTTATAGCGTTTTACCGGTTGATTTGCTAGTTCAAAAATGGTTTTCTGCACGGAGCGCAACTTCCAAAGCTAATTGTTTTTACTAAAATCTTTTGTGTTGCGCATCGGATTTAAGTAAAAAAAATACTTTCAATAAAGGTTTCTTTCGAAAAATAGTTAGTAAACAGGAAAACACTTTGTGCCCCGCAGTAAATTATGCCCCCCCAGTACGATATTGCCCCCTGTTACAGAGCACGTGTAAATACATTGTAAATCATAATGAAATAATTTGGCTCGTTTGTCTGGGGGTGCCCAAAATAGGCACCCGCTAAGCTGGGGGGGGGGGGGGGAACAAAGCGAAAGATCCGTTAAAAAACCTCCTTAGACAATACTCATGATTAAAAACTTCTGATTTTTCTGTACATAGCATATACGAATCCGTAAGACAATTGGAAAATTCGGAGCCGGTAGATCGTTTTTTCCTGCTTTTTCTTTACTTCAATTCTTTTATTCTTTGTGACTCGAGTTTCTGAAACGCCTTTGGAGACTTAAAGAAAAAAACCAGCCGAGAGTTGTGGTTTTTTATTTTGTTGGTTCCACGAAAAAAAATCATTTCAACGGTAAAAGTGTGCAAAAATCAGTCCAAAGATTATTTTATTTATTAGGATAAGAAACATGAGTTAGAGCTCCTAGATATTTGAATATACACACACACACATATATATATATATATATATATATATATATATATACATATACATATATATTTATATATATATATATATATATATATATATATATATATATATATATATATATACATGTATATATACACATATATATATATATATATATATATATATATATATATATTTATATATATATACATGTATATATATATATATATATAAACTTTTAGAGCCAAAACGCATGTCAGAGGAATATTTTCGCTATTCACACCTTCACAATGAAAACTGAAACAAACCATTGAAAAAATTATACAGTAACAAGTTTTTTCCAGTTCTGCCAATAAAAAGTTTTATAGAAGAATCGATACAAAGTCATGGTGGAAAAACTGTGGTGAAAAGGACTAATTCAATGAATTTTTCGAAAAGTTCTGTTTAAGAAGAAAGCGGGCTGGCAGAAGCACACGCAAAGCACAATTTACAGCTTGTTGACAATGACTCACGCAATCAATTGAAAAAAAACTTCCTGTCACTTGAGTAGAATATTTTAATTGCATTTGGTTTACTTATAATTACTTATGCCAGTTCTAGATGAGTTCTTCTTTCAAGATTATTAAGCGTTGGGATGACAGAAATTTTTGTCGCAATGTGAAATCGTGTTGAGATTTTTATTGAATTCAAATCAATGAAACCAATTTCAACCATTCGTCAAAAAAGAGAGTGTTATTTGAGCAAAAACAGTTTGATAAAAAATCTTAACAGTTTTTTTTTAAGATCCAGATCATTCCGCAATAAAATTGAACAAAATTTATTTTTGTTAACTTCTAAGGAGCACATTTTATCGATACACCGTTGGCGCCAATTATGCAGAAAATAAACTAAATGCACGTTATTTGGATTGATAAACTATAGCATCCAAGGAATGACCAGTTATGGCGCTTCTAATGATACATCAGTCAGATATTTTTTTTACCAACTGTGAAAAGATCACATATGATTAGTGCTTATAATTGCAAGATCAAAATAAGACTTTCTGTTTGTCTTATGTGACACCATATAGTTTCTTTGCATGGTTAACAATAGTGTTCATCCCGGGTAAACATAGCCTCGATTTGCTTTAAATAGTTCAAATATTATCAAAACGATTCGTAACATCGTGCAGCAGAAATTTTTGGGATATAAAGTTTGACGGAAGTAAACCAACATTCAATATCAAAAATTAATTTCGGTCGTGATGAGGTGTTCAGTTTTGTTAGCCTCTTATCAAGTCCCAAGTGTAGCTATGGCCTAATATATAAATTTCAAATGCGCGAGATTAGCAGCTCTCAGACAGTCAAGTGTACTTTTTGAAAAATTACGTGAGATTTTTCAATTGGAAATTCTTTCAGAAACCGATTTTTTTAAAAAAAAATACATTATTTTACAGATTTTTACATGATTTTTCAGGCTAACGCAGCATTGCTTGCTGTTTCACTCGCTCCAGAAGTAATAAGCCACATGCGTCAGTGGTGGGACGGAAAAATTGATGGTGTTGAGTGCTCGAGGAGAATCGCTATAGTGGGTGGATCGACTTCTGCCGGGATAGCCGCGGGCTATTTCGGAAATTATGCGGGGTCAACTGTTGGTTTCGCGCTTGGGGGGCCAGTCGGGGCCGGTATTGGAATGGTCGTGGGTGCTGTGACTTTCAGCAACGCTGGTTTTCTAATTGGCGAGAAAGTTTTGAACAAACTTTCGGATAAACTTTTTACGATGCCGAGAGAGCTCGCTGTGAAAAATGCATACAAGTTTCTAGAAGTACGCTCGGACGCGAGTGATGACGAAATTAATCACAAATACCGAATTAAAGCTCGTCGGTTCCATCCTGACTACACTAGGAGTAAAAATTATCAAGTGAAAATTCAGCAGGAGTTGGAGGAACTGTGGCTAGAGCTCCAGCATAACATGCAAATAATTCGCATGCATCGAGGTGCGCGCTGAACAAAAAAGCTTCCAGTGAAAGAAAACAACGACAACCGCACAGATAACGTCAAGTAAACCTTAACGCTGGACCAATTTTAACGATTGAAGGTCAATTATCAGTACTGATTCAGAAATAGAACTATAATCACGTCAATTTTTAGGTCGCTTTCCACCTTCCATTTTGCTTTGCAGTGTTATGCACGTTATATGCAGTGTATATGCAGTGTTATAAACAATCGATTCTTTCTTGATGAACATCAATATGCTTGGAAGTTTTACTAAAAACATTATCAGTCTCTTAAAGATGCTTTGCTTTAATATGCGGTTCGATGTCTTCATTAGTATTGTATTTAGAAAATGATTGCACTTTCAAGCAAAATTTCTATAAAATTTATTCAATTTTAAGATAGTATTTGATGTTTAAAAGAGGTTCGACTTGTGTTTACTAAAAAAATTTAGTTTTCAAAAGATTATTCTAAAAGACTCACTTCGCTGTTATAGTATGTATCAATCTAATTGGCGATAATTTGTTACATCAGTTCCACTGCAAGAATTTCCGTTAAGATGAGCAAACTCCTGTCAGTATCATAATTTCATTTTTAAATATTATGTCACATTCATCAGATTGTTTATAATATAAATTGGACAAAATATGAATTTCAAAGAAAAATTAAACTGCAAATTTTGTATCTGCTTCAAAAACAAAAAGTACCCAAAAAGCCTTTTAAAAACCTCCTAATGGAGTTTAACCTTGAATCGCAAATGAAGCTTTAACCTTCTCTCCAAGAACTCAACACTTGATACTTAATCCGATTGGAGTAAGCTGAACTTTACATTGGGCACGAAAATTAATGTGTGAGCACCCGAATTGTTACACTTAATCTAATTCCGTGTTTCAGGGCATCAAACATATGATAAGCTTTCATTTCAGAAGAATACAATTGTTTTCAATTGACAGACCCCAGATGACTGTGTTTTTAAATGGCACAGGAAAATCTTGGGGTGGCTAGACCACTTAGTCAAAACAGTCCTAAACAGCTAAATATTAACAAAAATAAAGAAAAAAAACTGTAGCCAAATGGCCGAAATGGTTGAAAAAAGGATAATCAATACCAGAAAAAAAGATCCCAAATAAAGTTACAGAAGTACTTAATTTTAGAAGATGGCAATCACTATAAACCAGTCGGCAATTCTTGACTGCTAGTCGGTACTTTCATTTCTTAGTGTTAATTCTTGTTAAGAGAAGTTCTTTAAGATTTGACAATTTCAACAATAAAGTTTTGTAAACAAAATTGTTGGGAATGAGAACTGTGAGAACAAACGGCTGTCTTTGGACAAACTTTTCATTTTGTTTTCATGTCAGTGAGATGTAGTGGTTGAATCAGATTGCACTAATTACTATAAAGATTCCAGGTCTCATTCTTGTTCTCTACGGCTCTAACTGAACGACTTGTTTCTTTTTGATTGAATTCGATAAGTCAGCACCCTTTTAATTGAATAAGACTTCAAGTCATTTTCCTATAATGTTTGCGGTCTCGAATCCTTTTGAAGAACTTTTATTGAAAAAACCAGAAAACAAGACCATGTGGAAGAAATTTGCTTTGAAATAAAGGATATTTGTAAAATTTATTCCGGTGAAAAGTTACCGGTCTGCCGCCAATGTCAATTTTTTGAGGAAAAATTCATAAAATAAACTAAACTTACACAAAAAAACTAACGGGAACCTTAAAAATAGAAGAGATGCAAAAAACATTTTAAAAAGCAGACGAATTTTGAATACCCCATAAATTTATCCAAATAGTAACTAAAAATTCAAATTAATTGTAAAAAAACAGCTAACTTGAACCACAGAACTCCTTAAATTTCTTTAAAATTTTGAATAATATTACAAATTCCTAAAAAACGTCCAGCATGGTGAAATACTAAAAAAGCTAGCGACGCAGTCTGACAGCTCAATTTTTTACAGATAGCCAAAAATTATTTTAAAAAGCACAATCTTTAGTTAAGTTAGTGTAGAGATTTCAAACAACATTAACAGAAACTCGAAATGAGTAGAAACAATAATACTGCTTTAAAAATGCACAAGTAAGAAAAGAAAATCACCCGCTGAGCGCAAGTCTACTCCATACCTTTTTTCTGTTTCTCTAAAAGGGGCGACATGAACAGAAAATCACTATCTCTACGGTCTGTCGTTCGCGAAATTGTTTTTTTAGTTTCCCGCATTCCACTTCCTGTAATAAGAACACTCCAAAGAAATTAAGACGCTCCACCAATACTCATCTTCTAGTAATAATAACGACATTAATCCAAAGCAATTCTTTTTTTAATAGTAGGAAACCCGCCAATTTTCAATGACATTTCGGGGAGAGACATTTTAGTTTCAATCGCATATTCATCAATGGCATTCAATTGGCATCTCTCGAAATGTCATTGATAGTGAATCAGAATTGCAATAACTGATACAGCCATGAAAATCTTGAGATAATCTGAGGTTTTAAAGGTTGTCTTGGCGAGGGGGGGGGGGGGTTAGCTTTTTAACCGTCTTGAAAAAGGAACCAACACCGTTACAATTTTCACGGCAGTTGAAAAACCGCAGCGACTATTTACAGCCAAGCCTGCTGCGTTGAGCTCCACTGCTATCGAGAATAGATGGTCTCACCTAAGTTACTGTCTTTTGATTCGCAGTATTATTAAGCAGGACTACCATTCCAGCCAAGCGCGTGTTAATTTTACGGCAGAAACTTTTCTTGTTGAAAAATGAGAAGCAGAGTGGCATAGTGAATTCTTGCGTAAATTGTTTATTGGCAAATGAAAAAATGTCGTTTTTCAACTCCTTCAACAACTGTGACCTTTAAGCGGCTGCTCGAGTGGTCGACGCTAAAAATCGTCAAAGATGTGAGATTTGCAACGAATGCTGCAAATAATTGTGAGTTATCGCTTTTAGCGCTGAAAGTTGTGAAAAGAAAAATTTCAACGCTAAAATATGCAGATCATACGCCGCTTTTTTCACAGCTTAAGTTGTGAAAATAAAAACTTCACTGTTTATAACCGCTGATCTTGCAAAAATTCAACTAATATGTGACTAATCTGATTTAATGTCCAAAGAAAAATTAAAAAGATAACTAGAAAGTAGAGCAGTGGAAGAAGAATTTGGTGATATTCAGAAGGTGCTAAGGTTGGACCCGTCGCCTATTTGCGGTAAAAAAAATTATGCCCTATTCACTGCATTTCTTTGACACCGACACTCTGACAAAAACTCTAACCTAGATGCTTACACAACTAATTGTGGCTTTTAATGTAGTTAAAGAAGATCGAATTGCATGCACAGGTGTATCTACCTAGCAGAAAACCACCAATCCAATTTCCAGTTCGTTCTGCTTTTTTGTTAACAAGGGTCGTGGTGCGATAAATTAACAAATTTGTTAAACGCTTTTCACAGAGATTATTATTCTGCTGTTTTTTGGACAAGTTCAATATGACCGGAAAACAGAACCTGTAAATGTCATGTTAACTTGAGCAACAGGACTCCTTATTCAAGCATATTTTGCTTTTTGTTAGAGGTCTTGCTTAATCTCAAGAATTTTCAGGACCACGTGGCACCCTAGTTCAGACAGAGATTTATTTAAAAAAAGCCCAAATAGTCTACCGGGAAGAGCAGAGAGTACTGACCAAAAATACCAGTCAACCTTATCAGATAAGCTGCAGCAAAAATATCCTTATGGGTCATTCTTATGACCAATTCTGCGATACAAGCTAAGATACAGTTCGAAAGCTACCAAAAAACTAAGAAGCTTCGCAATTCTTAACATAATTACATGTTAAGATATAGCCCCAACTTAATGAAACTAGGTCGTTGAATTTTAGCTGTATTTTACCGATTAGTCATAATGACACTATGTTGTTGTTCAGTTGTTTCTTTTTCTAAAATTAGTTAAGATTTAATTTTCTTAAAAATTGCAATTTTTTGACAGTTAAATGATCCTTCAGATTTGTAAAAGATGCAAGCGAACACATTTTGACCAACTGATAACAATAGCGAATAGTAAAAATGCGCCTAAAAGTTATCATGCAAAAAAACAGACGTCTTTATTTAGTTTTGCTCCATCACTGAAATGACAAAAGATGTGACCTGGTAAAAAAAAGACCCGAAACAGATGTTTTCTTGATTTATTTAGTTTGTTCAATGCAAATACTCCTCTATAAACTTGATCGAGAAACATGCAGCGCCCCTGTTTAGTCAAGCAACACCCGGGCTTCAGTTTTGGTTGGAACAAATATCCCGTCTGGCAAATTTTGAGTCGAACAGAAGACCAGGTGGTTAATAAAGTTCTTTTCATAGCTCTTTTGTTTCTACCATGGTCTTTTCATACCCGTCTTATTTAAGCAAGGTCTTTTTTCGATCGAAGTCAAGACTAGTACAGCCAAAATCTCCACAAAAAGTATGTACGTAATTCACGGAAGGTTGTAAAACTCTGAACTCTGTAGGAGACGTTTTGTTTTTGCTGGCGAGCAAGCTGTAACTTCGTCAAGATTAGTATTTGGGCAACATATTCAATGCCAAAAGTTCCCATCGTGAATTACTCATCTTTGCTCTCGTGTTTGGAGTCATTCCTTTATATTCAAGTTAAAACAGTCATTCCCTTCGCCTAATTGGAATGAAACCTTTCATTGATTTTCATCCGAAACAACACAACTCTGGACAACATTTACACTTCCATTACAAAACAACTCAATTTTATCCTTCATCAGCTCAAAACCGGTCTTTTATCCAGAGATCTTTCGGAGTCCTCAGTTCACCTGCAATTTAAGGTTGTTTCTTTTGCCGACTTAAAAAATTCATGTGCACATTTTAAATTGCCGAATGTCTGCAGTACCAGAAGCTAAAATGCCAGAAGTTCCTACTTAGCCACAAGTTGACTGCCGCTGACTTTATTTTTTTAAAGCGTGCGCATTTAATGTTTTAAGCTTGGTTACATGACTCCGCAGAAGTCACTTCGAAATTCTGACTTAATATCTCGTTCCGCTTCGCGGTTCTCGATAAACGCCAGACATTCTCAGTGACTTCAAGCAAAGTCACGTTACCATTACGCAACACTTTTTTATAAAAACATATGCAAAAAAAGCCGGTAGAATACCGGAAACGACTCGAATCGTCATGCACTACAATCTTTAACTTAACCTTACCGAAATCAGAACATCAAAATAGACAAGAGAAAAAAAAACCAGAAGTTGCCTAACAAACCACAAAAAAGTGTTTTTAAAAACGCCGACAATTTTTTAGGTGCGGGGGAGCTAGGTGGGGTGGGTGGTGGGTAGATAGGTTGGGAAGGTGGGTAGTGCTGGGTATTTGGGGGTGGGGGTAGGTGGGGGGTAGCTACGTGATGGCGGAAAAGGGTGTGCGGGGCGCGGTGGGGGGGGGGGGGTTGGGTGGGTGTATTTAGGTGTTGGGTTCTGTTTGAAAGGTAGCTGGTAATTACATTTTGACCTGTTATCGAAAATCCAAGAATGGAAAGCTTTTGAATCACGAGCTCGTGATTAATTAAGTCAAAATCTTTTGATAGATCGGAAAAAGCTGCTTCAGTAATTTTTTTCTCATTTTTGTTGCATTTTATTTTTTCAGTTAAATAAACAAGCGCACCTGTCGTCGAAAACTTATTGCTGAAACGAAACTGTGTTTTAGAAAGCAAGGCATTCTTATGAACATATTCGTCAATTTGTTGTTTAATAAGAGACTCGAAAACTTTGCTAAGGCTGGTGTTATCGAAATTGGTCGATAGTTTAGAGGATCATCAAGGTCTCCTTTTTTTTTAAAGTGGAGTGATGTCGGCTCCTTTGAGTTCAGCAGGGAATGTTTTTTTTACAAACTCATTCAATAGAAAACATATCGGCCCAGCTAGTTCACTAGCTGCGTCTAGCAATACCCAAGAGGAAATTGAAGAATGATCCAATGGTTTGAATTTTCCAAGAGCAAAAACCTCTTCAATACATTCAAACTTAGCAACAAACTTCAAGAAAAAAGTGTTCTTTTGTCTCACCATAGGCAGGTCTACAGAATAGTTCCTACTTTCTAAAAATTCTCCTAGTTTACTGAATTTTCAAATATGTAAATTGACTGTTTTGGTTTTTTTTCTGTAGTAATTTCATTGAAAGAGTTTTTTAACGAGTATACTGTAGTTGCCGTTTTCACTGAGTTTCTAACTTCATTGATCAATTTTCATTTCTTGCGCTCTGAGCTGGAGCTCTCAAACAACTGACTATGAAAATTCTCAAAATCTTTTTCATAGCCATCGCAAACTTCGGCTTTCAGATAGAAAAACTCGTGGAAAAATTCTGAATTGAGGTGTTGGTACGAATTGCTATTGAGTTTTTGTTACGTGTGTTTTTGAAGCGAACCGTTTGGCAGGGGAAACTGTGATTTGTTGTTTCTTATAAAATATGTTTTAAATGGCGCATGAAGGAGTATTCGCTGTTCAAATTTTTGCTCAAATGGGCATAGCATTTCAATTGGCACTTCAGAAAAAAAAATGTGTCCCAAATTGATTTTTCGATAGAGTGTTTAAAGTCTTTTGGGCTGAAACTCGTTTTATCGTATATTTGTCTTTTAATTACTTTGTTTTTCCTGAGTATTATGGCAGAAACAAAAAAAGGGCAAAATGATCTTTTTGTATTGGTGTGACAAAAATCTAACTATAAAGAAGGGGTTGGTTTCCATCAATAATAATGTAAACTATAAGTGATTGCGATTCATCCTTAATTCTACTTGCTGGATGCAGATAAGTAATATTCAGATCATACGACTAAATGATTGTTTCTGATTTCTGTTTTTCTTTTTTTTCAAATAATTGACATTATTGTCTTTCATCATATTTATTGTTTTGTTATCAGCAATTGCTCTATCATATGATCTAGTAGACTGCTGTAGAACTTCATCGTAAAAAAACTTTGTGGATTAAAGGAAATGACTTTTAGGTAAGTTTTTTAATGTTTGGGCAAGTTGTTTCGACCCACAGAGTATCAAAAAAATACTGTTAAAAGCTAGATGAAGTTTTGGGTTAAGTTTCCCAGAAATAACTAACAATACAATCCCTTCTTTGAATTCACCCGATCATTGCAAAAAAAAACGATACAGTTTGTTTTGTTCGGGTTTATCAAATCAGTGTCAATCTTTGTATGTTTCAGATAGACCATAGACGCAATTAGCGCACACATCATTCATTAGGCTTCTTAACTGAAGTTGTTTTCTTATTATAATCCGTACATTTAAATGAAGAATTTTCAAATTGCCTGAATAAGTTTGGCAATCAAGGAATATGTCTATCAAGGTTTTAATTGGCACAGGGTTTGTCTCAATGTCTCCGGATCTCTAAAGAAAAAGCCAGATTCTATTAATGTATAACCAAAAAATAAGTAACTGAGACAAAAATATCCTGGTCATATTAAAGCTTGCTTTTTGCTCCTGGACTTGGTATCCGAACCAATTTGAGTAGGATTTGCCATTGAGTTAAGTGACGTGGGAATGGAGGAAGCCACTTGAGAACTCAACAACATTATTCTCAAAAATTATAAAACATATCATGTGAGAAAACATTAAGGTTATAAAACAATTGAGACACAATTATATCAATACAACAGAAAACTACAATTGATTTGGCATTTTAAAACTTTATCATTACCGATATGGTTGGTAACGGTAAGGATTATTCAGGTTAGTTTAAGGGTTTGCACTTGTATAAGGCCAGTACTTCTCTTGGACCCTTTGAAATCACTTACTCATTTTATAGCTCCGGTTGGTGAGTTTATTAGTATCACAACTGCCAGTGGACGATTTTTAAGGAAATGAATGCCATGACTGAAATTCAAATGTACATTGTCATGATAGAGGAAATCATAATGGTTTATTTTTGGGTTGAAGGGCCAAATTGAGCGTATTAAATCAATCATCTTGAGCAAAAAAAATTTCGCCAAGAGATTCCAATCTTTCTTTAAGTTAAGCATTAACCTCATCAATTAAATTGTTTTTTGATCTGTTGTAGTCGGTTTCTTTGAACGATATCACCTCCATAAATACAAACACACCAGGTTGAAACTTATTTTCACAGCCATCAGTATGGCTGAACATGTCATCTAATAGCTCGTGGCTGCTTTTTTGTAATTTTGAAACAGTATTTGTTCCGCCTTGAAGAATTAATGTTTTTTGCATTCCTTTTTTTCCATTTTTTTTCTCTTTGTTGGTTGACCCACTGTAGGCATTGGTAGCTATGTCCAGTGGCAATGTTGCATCACTTTCTATTCTACCAGTGATGCTGCTACCCAGAAACAAATTTGATTATGATTGCTTGAGTGGGATTAAATCAAAATCTATGACTTTCTCTGAACAAATCTGTTTTTTTTCGAGATTTTGATTCATGGTTGTTTGTGCCCCTCCCCTTCGGTAGATGACTGTTCCAATGTTTTGTTCTGCAGTTTTCGCACATAAGGAACAAGTATATAT
>NC_134476.1:2017988-2176171 GCF_964194025.1 Convolutriloba macropyga
GCTTACGCAACCTCGAGAGCAACTCGAACAGCCAATAAGATTATAGAAAACCGGCAGCCGTAAATTCTGATCATCCGACCATAAATATATGTGTGGAGAGAGTTGAACATGATAACTTGGCATGTAAGTAGAACTGAGTTCTAGATTGTTAAGTTTTCCAGACCCACGGATTCATTTAAATCGTTATTTTGAGTGTAGTTTTTGCGCAGTCAAGTTTTCGTGGCAATTTTTTTAATTGGCGTTATTTTGGTGATTGCGGTAATTTTGGCATAAAATAAAAATTATAAATATAAAGAAAATAATAACAATGCAATGCGAAATTCCGGTTGCAAGAAGAGCAGCAAATGTTTCTATTGAGCGTTTGCTGGCTCCTTTGTTTATGATGTTATTTCCAGTTAGTTGCAAGACTTCGCAAGTTTCAGTCTCAAAGTGAAATATAACGCAATCATAGATAGAGCGCGCCCTTATATCTGTTTCCCTGGCTGGAAAATCTGATTCTCTGGCTGGAGAAACTGATTCTGTGGCTTGAGAATCTGATTCCTTGGTTGGAAAATCTGATTCCCTGGCTGGAGAAACTGATTCTGTGGCTTTAGAATCTGATTCCATGGTTGCAAAACCTGATTCCCTGGCTAGAGAAACTGATTCTGTGGCCTTAGAATCTGATTCCTTGGTTGGAAAATCTGATTCCCTGGCTGGAGAAACTGATTCTGTGGCTTTAGAATCTGATTCCATGGTTGCAAAATCTGATTCCCTGGCTGGAGAAACTGATTCTGTGGCCTTAGAATCTGATTCCTTGGTTGCAAAACCTAATTCTCTGGCGGGAAAATCTGATTCCCTGGTTTGAAAATCTGATTCACTGGCTGGAAAATGTGATTGCCTGGCTGGAAAACTTAATTCCCTGACCTGAAAATCTGATTCCCTGACTTGAGAATCTGATTCCTCGGTTGGAAAATCCGGTTCCCTTGGTTGCAAATTTGATTCCGTGGGTTGAAAACGTTGATTATTTTCTAGACTTCGTTCATCTCCATTTACGTTGAATAAACTACCCCCCGCTTCATCATCGAAGTCCTGAGTCTCACCAGATGGGATCAATTCGATGTTTGAGATTCGCGTTTGAATCGATGACTGCTCAACTGCTGCTCGGGTAAAAGTAAACTCGGTGACCTCAACTATAACAAAAGAAACTATTGCTTACTAAGAAAACTATTACTAAGAGATACTAATATAATACAAAATTAATTTGCAAAACGGAGCGCAATTATTACAGAGTGCAAAATTGATGGACGAAAGCTGAGTGCATATTATTCAAAATTTTTGTTTTGAAATTATTAGTTTTCATCTAGTTTTTTTAAACTCAACAGTGGTCAGAGATGTTGGTACAAAAACGAAAAAAAAATGGCATGAGTACTTTAAAAAGTCAGAAGGTTTGATCCTTTCATCTATTTGAAGTTGGGCGCTGATAATTGATTAATTAGAAAACATTTGGAAACAAACATTGTGGAATTGTGGAAAATAAAAATTTTAGCTACCTAGGTTTGAGGATGTTCTATTTCATTAACGTGGCGTTTTTACATCAATTTGGAAAAGCCACCTAAATAGCAGGGAAAAGAGTGCAAGGGTTCAATTTTGCAAAAGTTACAATTTTTTACACTCTTTACACTCTTTACTCCAGTCTTTTTACACTCTTAAAAATTACTTTTGATTACACTCTTTAGTCCAATTTTAAGTGGGGAAAAGAGTGACAAGTGTAATTTTGAAGCGATTACACTCTTCCAAATACACTGAAAATTTGAAGAAATTACACTCTTAGAAATACACTACAATTACACTGTTTTATCCACTCATTACCTTATTTTCAACTGGTGTAAATCTTATCCTGGCTCCGCACAAGAAAAAATATAGAAAATTGTGCTGCAATAATAAAAGTTTGTTCTACAGAAAATTTACCGTCAAAGCTTGACCCGGGTCATATCACTGATTGTACGTTTGAGTTCTGCAGAATGGAAGAAACGGGATGCAAAATGGATTGGATTACAATCTCCATGGACATTGCTGTTGTTGCCCTGCTATTGCACTTTTTTTTGATTTTGTGTAGAAGTAAATGCCAGAGGAAATCCAGCCACGTGTCAATGATAAAAAGCGCAAATTTATGTAAGACTGGCGTTTAATTTGTTGAATTTACGCAGGATCAACGCTTGAGCGTAGATCTCATATAAATTTAATGCATTCAACGCCAATCTTACATAATTTTGCGTTGAATTGTAGCGTAGATCTTCAAAATTTTGCGTTGAATTTAGCGTAGATCTTACATAATTCAACGCATTTGTAATGGCTGCTCTCCTTGTGTTTCACAAAGAAAGTTTTACACCGCCCAGTTCGTTCTGAGTGGCTACAAAATCTGTCCGGATATTTCGTTTATGCAGTTTGCTGTTGTAACGGTATAACCGTTCTGCTGTACTTACCGCTGCATTAACTACTCTGTTCGTAATTATTGGCTAATCTTAGTTTTTTCAACTATCAATTTGAACTGGATTGCTACAGATCGCACAATGAGGGATATCTGCATGTATACCAGATCAATCCGAAAGAAAAAACAAATCGAAGACAAAGATATATGTCTAAGGCCTGTTTGTGCAAAAATATTTAAGTTTAAACTTAAGTTGCCTTTTGCTGTTTGTACTCACAAGTTGAGAATACCAGAAGTTCGGGTTGTAACAGTTGAATTTGAGCTCCAATAATTCGCATAGACAAGACACAGTAGTAGAATTTACTGTTCAAAAATAATATTTTGAATACAAGACACAGTAACAATTTACAGCTCAGGAATATTTCTAGTTCAAGACACAGTAACACGTTATTTACTGCTCAAGACAATCTGTTTTTTGCAATTTTTTGCTGAGTTATACTTTAAGCAGTTTTCTGTGGCTGCTACGTTCAGTTCTGTGCGTTGCTTTTTGTTATTCCCCTTTTTCTCTTCTTTCTCAGGTGACAAATTGTAACTAGAACTAGAACTATAACTATAACTCCTAAATGGCTAGGACAACAGAAAGTGCTTTGTTTCTATTTTCCTGCCTACGCAAGCTTAGCGAGCTCAGCTCCAATATCGCCGGCCCTGTTTCCCTTCGTGAAAACATCTTCGTCCATTGATAGTACTGGAGCCAGTTTCAGCACAGGCCTCTTGTAGACTCCGTCTTTTGTTTGAATCGTTGCTGATCGAACTGTTCGGTCAGAACCCTCCATTGTTTCTGTTACTCGACCAAGTTTATAATATCCTCGGTGGTCACTGTCTTCGACCAACCAAACGAGATCACCTTTGTTCAGAATTCTGTTTGATTCACAAGTCCTTTTTTGTCGATTGTTCAATGTTGGCAGATACTCTTTTCTGAATCTGTCCCAGATGAGATCGGTGTACGCTTGTGTTTGTCGGAAGAGCTTTCTATGATTAACAAAGTCTTCTGCGCATGGTAGGTATGGTAAAAAAACAATTTTGTTGCCAAGCAGGAAGTGGTTTGGAGTAATAGATTCCAAATTGTTTACATCCGAACTGAGTGGTGTCAAGGGTCTTGCATTCAATATCTGCTCAACAAGACACATTGTTGTTGAAAGAACATCTTTCATAATTGATCTGTTCCCCAACACTGCGTACATTGCTTTCTTGCAACTTCTGACCAGTCGACCGTTGTCACTGATCATTTTTATGGGTTTGCCTCTTCGAGATATGAACCGCATATTTGCATTCAGACGGCATTGTCCAACTTTGGAACTATCTCTATATGTACGGCTCGTACTGTTAGACATGGGAACAAACAACACCATCGTTTTTCATTTCTGCGCCCAATTTTAACTGTAAATGGGCCAAAGTAGTCTACTTCAACATTTGCAAAAGCGGTTGAAGCATCAAGACTTTCTGTCAGTAACTCGGCCATCACATGAGTCATTGTTTGCGCTCTTCCCTTCTGACATCTAATGCATTTGTTTCTGATCGTTTTCAAAGCATTTGGTATGCCTAGGATACAGAATTTCTGCTGAACTATGTTTCTGACATGTTTAGTACCTTCGTGATGACTATTCTTATGTTCATTTTGCAAGAATATTTCAATTACATGGTGCTTCCAATGTGACCATATTGGATGCTCCGTTTCGAAGCTCTATTGACTTTTACCTATTCTGCCCTGGGCACGAATAAGTCCTTGCTGGTCTATGAATGGTGAAAACTGGAGGATTTTGCTGTTTTTTGGAAATTCATTTTCAGCCATGAGAGATTTCATCTCTTCAGCAAACTGTTCTTGCTGCAGTAGTCTGAAGATGCTTGCTTGTGCACCCTCTCTTTCTTCAACACTTAGTGTTTTTGTTGCGGGTTTGTGTTTTTTAAATACATGCTGTACCTATGCCATTGTATTTACTAGTCAATTGAGGTTGCTGAATCGTCCCCACTGAATCATCGGCTTCTCTTCAACCTTTGATGAGAAAAACCATTTGGTCGTTCTGCTCGTCTGAAGCAAATGTTATTTTCACCTGTTCAGTCCATTCGCTCTCTGGCTGCTTCAATCAGGCCGGTCCAGTGAGCCATTCGCTTCTCTTAAATTCGTCAACATTGATCGCTCGTGTCCCGATGTCAGCTGGATTGTTAATACCACTCTCATGATTCCATATTGAAACGTTAGTTGTATACAAAATCTCAGCTAGTGTGTTATCAACAAACACCTGTTGCTTACGATGGGAGCTATGAATCCATTGCAGAACAGTAGTGGAGTCTGTCCAAAAGTTACAACTTTGAATCTTCGTTTCGTGTTCCTTCACAATCTGTTCTTTAAGTCTCACCGCCATCACTGCTGCTTGTAGTTAAAATCGTGGTATGGAAATGTGTCGCATCGGTGCAACTCTGCACTTTCCGGTTGCAAATGCTGAGTCTGCTGAGTATTCTTCGGGTTTTGAACGTAGGTATGCCACTGCGCACATTGTGTCTTCAGATGCGTCGGCAAACACATGAAGTTCCCATTTGACCTTGGCTGTGCTGAAGTATCTTCCATCAATGTTGGTTTCCCCTACTTCTGGAAGCTGCGCTTTCCACTTCAGAAACTCTTCTTCTTCGTTAGGTTCTACTAAGTTGTCGCAATATTGTCCATTTTTGGTCCAGATGCTCTTCAGGAGTCGTCTCATATGGACATTGAATGGTGCAAACAGTCCAAAAGGATCAAACACTGAAGAAACTAGAGATAAGATCTTCCTTTGGGTGATTGGGTTCTCAACTTCTCTGCTTGTACCTCTACAAACCTGTAGGCTATCATCGGTTATCGTCCACTGAAGCCAAGCACTGATGACCCTTCCTGGCTGGGTTCTACTTCTACCTGCTTTGTTTTGCTGACTGACCTTAAGTCCCATGGGATTGCGTTGGTTACCGTGTCGCTGTTGGTGATCCACTTCTTTAGTACCAATCCATGTTTTGAGAGAAGAGGTTGCAGTGGTTTGAAAACTTTGATTGCTTCTTCAGGTGTTTCGACTGACTTGATGAAATCGTCCATGTAGAAGTTTTTTTGGATTGTTTTTGCTGCAATTGGGAACTCGTCCTCGTTATTGATGGCTACTCGCGCTTCAGAGCGTAGTTGGCACATATTGATGAACTCTTTGCCCTAAAAAATGACGTTGATACTCGTAATTTTGCACAGGCTCGTTCATTGTTGGTCGCCACAAGAATCTCAAGCAGCTTTTATTCCGTTCAGGAACTTGCACTTGCAGAAATATTGATTCAATATATGCGGTTGGGGCAATTGGTCCTTCTCGAAATCTGAATATTGTTCCGATCAATCCGTGTAGTAGATCGGGACCGGCCAACAACTTGTCATTTATGCATATATCCATGTAGTTTGCTGCGTTGTTGCAAACACGGCGAACTTTACTCGGTTTGCTGGGGTTTAGTAATGGATGGTGTGGCAAATTCCATACTTTTTTCGAAAGTGCCTTTGACTTCGGATTTACCAAGGATCTTCACAAATCCCTTTTCAACATCTTTATCAATTGACTGCTGATGCAATTCTTTTTAATTTGGGTCTTGTTGGAATCTTCGTTCCAGTGAGTAGAGCTTACCAAGGGCCGAGCCGTAGATGTTTGGAAGAGTGGGTTCTGGTTCACTCCAGAGCATGCCCACTTCGTACCACTCGCCCGTAAACTTTGTTGTGCTCTCTAAAAACTTCTGAGCTTGCTGCTCTTTCTTTGATTGACTTACAACTTTTGTTTTGGAAGCATAAGTTTCTATGTCCCACCATGATTGTATATTTTCGGCCACTTTCACATCTTCTGTGGAGGCGAAATGACAAACAATTTGACTTTTCTTGCCTGTCATGGGACCAATGACTACTCATCCTAAATCTGTTAAGACGGCAAAAGACTCACTTCGTGTTCCAATCTTATAGTCCAATGGACGTTGAATTTCCCAGACATCTTGTCCAAGTATGACGCCTACTCCCATCAGGACAAATGTTCTGTTAGTGAGAACATTCAGTTGTCTGAAGTTGTTCTTTAGTTCTTTGTGATCATTTGTTATGTTTCCCAACGAGATTGATGGGTGTGCAAACGTTTCAATTGAATGCACTTTTGAATGAAGTCCCTTTATTGTAATAGGAACCATTCAAACATCCATTCATACCGCACGGGTAGAATTTACAATCTTTGATTGCATGCCCTTTCCCCAGACATCCATAACATAAGCGTTCTTTCCTCACTGCCACGTATCGATCATTCACACTCTGGGTTTTGAATGATGGGCAGTTCCAAATTTTATGAGTGCCATCGGCTAATGGACAGTGATCGCTTTGCGTTTGCTTGGTTCCTCGCGGGTCTGAACTTGCACTGAAGTTTGATGTCTTCGAGAATCGTTTTTCTCATTTTCTGTTGCGTCGGTCTTCTCCTTTGCGTTCCCCTTTTAACGCTGAAAACCCTTCATGCACAAATGCCATTCGTGATAGCCATTTTTCAAACATGATTAGATAAGGCCAGTCCTAGTCTTTGTCATCGACGTAGAACCATCATTTTTCTTTAAGAACCTGTGGTAGCTCATCAACTGCCATGTACATTGTCGAAATTGATTGCAAATCACCAATATGTTTGTACTCCTTGACCACGTTCACGAAGTTAGATACAATAACAGAAAAAGTAATCAGGCTGGTTGAATCATGGGGTTTCACTTGGTTTGCCTTTTGTAGGCTCTCGAGCTGCGCATCTATAATTACATGCGGTCTTCCAAATTTTTTTTCTAAAATGTTCCAGGCAGCAATATAAAACTGTCCAGAATAGCCCATGCCCGAGATTGCGGAGTTTGCTTTGCCTGTTAGCAGAGTCCTCAAATGGCTCATTTTCTCTGAGTCGGGAATCATGCGTCTATCTACTATTGCTATGAACATGCTAGACCACTCAGGCCACTCCAGCGGGTTCCCGTCAAAAATTTTCAACCTCGATTTTGGTAAACTACTGCTTGAATGTCCACTGTTGTAGTGTCTTTCAGCTATCGGCGATATATCCCGCTCTTCAACACTTGCTGAGCATTCACAAGAGTTTGGGTACCATGGGTAATGCATATGCTTATTCCGTTCAGGTCTGACGTCGAAGCGAGCTCTTGGTCGAATTGGTGTTTGCGTGTCGTTCATCGAATTCACTCACTCCGAGACGTCTCTCCCTTTTGGGGTCCAATCGAAAGGTGACTTGTCACGCGCCTTAGTCGATTGAGAACGTAAGTCATCTTTCTCCAATGCTGTTCTTTGTAATTTGCGCCCTAGGTCTCGCTCCTTTTGCAGAAGCTGATGTTGCATCTCTAGTTTCTTTCATTTCAAGCTCCAACCTCTTTCGATCAAATTCAGCTCGTTAGATTTGCAACTTCTTTCGAATTCAGTTTCAAATTCCTTCATTCGTTCTTCAACCCGGCATCTCACTTAGGATGTTTTCTGTATCCTGGTTGATTGTCTGCACGATTCGTGTAACAGCATTCGTCGTTGCATAGCTTGTGTTATCATGGTTCTGGTTAAACTCTGGAATTCCAACGTTTTGTTCTATCTGATGCAAATTATTCCCAGGCGGTTGCTCTTTTTGGCATGAAGAGTTGACTGAATTTGCTGGCTCTCCGTGGATATACGGTAACCGCTCTGCGTTCAAATATTGAAAGTATTTTTCTGTCTCAAGTTTGCCTTTTAAAGAAATATCTGGGTCTCGGAGAGTCTCAGCTTTCTTATTCACGAGATTTTGAACGCTGTCGTCCAATGGCAGTATCTGCTGATAAAGAGTCTTGAGCTTGCTTGGTCGATCTCGATTCTTGATAAGCTCAAAACCTTCTTCCTGTTTCTCCAACCAGTTGTTTCGCAAGTTGTTGATCTTTCGATCCAAAACGCTTTGGATCTGTGACGGAGTTACTTCTTGTGTACTTCGGGACTGCAGCTTGAATCTCTACAGCTCCTTTGTTTGTTTGCTTTAATTGAGTTTTGGTTTTCAACGTTCCTATTTGCTTTGTCTAATTGGCTTTGCGTTGTTGATATGCTAGTTGAGTTTTGTTCTCGTTCGTCGGTGACTTCGCCACTTCGACTGTTGGGTTGGACATCAGTTTATTCCACTGTCCGGGTCGGCGGACTAAATGTAACGGCTGCTCTCCTTGTGTTTCAGAAAGAAAGTTTTACACCGCCCAGTTCGTTCTGAGTGGTTACAAAATCTGTCCGGATACTTCGTTTATGCAGTTTGGTGTTGTAACTGTATATCCGTTCTGCTGTACTTACCGTTGCATTAACTATTCTGTTCGTAATTTTTGGCTAATCTTAGTTTTTTCAACTATCAATTTGAACTGGATTGCTACAGATCGCACAATACGGGATCTCTTTATGTACACCAGTTCAATCCCATAGAAAAACAAATCGAAGAAAAAGATATATGTCTAAGACCTGTTTGTGCAAAAATATTTAAATTCAAACTGAAGTTGCCCTCTGCTGTTTTTACTCACAAGTTGAGAATACCAGAAGTTGGGGTTGTAACAGTTGAATTTCAGCTCCAATTATTCGTGGATACAAGACACAGCAACAGAATTTACTGCTCAAGAATAATATTTTTGAATACAAGACACAGTAACAATTTACTGCTCAGGAATACTATAGTTCAAGACACAGTAACACGTTATTTACTGCTCAAGACAGTTTGTGTTTTGCAATATTTTGCTGAGTTATACTTTAAGCCGTTTTCCGCGGCTGCTACATTGAGTTCTGTGTGTTGCTTTTTTGTTATTTCCCCCTTTTCTCTTTTTTCTCACGTGACAAATTGTAACTACAACTAGAATTATAACTATATCTATTAAATGACTAGGACAACAGAAAGTGCTTTGTTTCTATTTTCCCGCCTACGCAAGCTTAGCGAGCTCAGCTCCAACAGCATTCAACGCCAATCTTACATATTTTGCGTTGAATTTAGCGTAAATCTTACATATTTTGCGTTGAATTTAGCGTAGTTCTTACATGAATCAACGCATTCAACGCCAATATTACATATTTTGCGTTAAATTTGGTGTAGATCTTGCATATTGCTAACGCCCTGATAATTTGTTTTTAGAGTTTGTGTAGAAACAGATGGAAAGTTTTTGACTTGTAAACGAAATTGCCAAAGAATTGTTGAATGAGGTGAATTGTTGAATGAGTTGAAGAAAATGTCAAACCTGAATGAAAAACTATCGCTAATAGCTTTCTGATCAAGACGAGTTAAAAGTTTTAAGATGGCTCTTCTGGCAGCGGTGATAATTTACTTTCACAGTTTGTGTAGAAACAGATGCAAAGTTTTTGACTTGTATAAGGAATTGCCAAAGAATTGGTAAACTAGGTGAAGAAAATGTCGAACTTCATGAAAAACCTTTGTTAATAACTTTTTGAAGAAGACTTTTGATCCATGCTTTGCCTGGTTATTTCTTTTTTGCCGTTTTGGGGGACCTTCTCCCATGAGCTGTAGATTAAATGTGGCCTAATGAGTGAAAAAGAAGTTTTGCTTTCAGGTCAATACTTCAAAAAGGGGTACATTAGAAATGTGAAGTTCGGAAACACAAAAAATTCGTCCGTTTTTTTTGTAAAGTATGTTCTAATTTATTTTCTATTAGGCTTAGGCGGGTCAAAGTGATAAAAAATGGGTTTTCTAGGCTATTGTTGGCTATGTAAAAGAGAAAAATACGATTAATTCTAGTTACACTCTTTGCACTCTTTTCCTCGTTATTTTTCGGCAAGATCCTCGGCCCGAGTCGCGCGGACAAAAATTAGCCGAGTTCAATTCAGGATATTTGTCTTTTCGGTGTTATACTGTATTCTCGGCTGCTATAGTTGCTATGTTGATTGTATAAGTAGATAATTTAAACGGTTCAATATGACTATTGAAGTTCAGATGACAAAAACCACTGAGATAAAAAAGTGTTTTTTTAGAATGAAGTTTTAACAATATGTTGCCGACGTCCATCAAAAGCTATGAATTGCATTTTTTGAACAGCAAGCGTAATTTTTAGTTCATCTGACTTAATACTTTTGAGTTATCAAAATGATTCATTCATCTTTTCTTTACTTTTCAGAAAACAATATTGCTCTCGCGATTATAGTTTTGCTGTACGAATAATTTGCACTGTTTAGCATCCTGAAGAAAAATCTTTGATTTTCTCCTGCAAGAGTTTTTTGTTTACATTTTGCAAATTTTCTTTCGTTTTGATATTCAAAAATTCTCGTCTCAAAAACAGATACCAAGCTAAAATTGTTTTTTCTGTAAAAAAAATCCTGTCTTTGTGCGTTTATAGGTTTTATGTTGTTGTTTATTATCCGTTCAAAGAATGCACTCAAATACGTTTTTGTGCTGTCAATTTCTTTGTTTATCACTCTTTTTTCTCTGAAATCAATAACAACTGTTTTATACGAAAATTCAATGCTCAAATATTTTGTTTACGAGGTAACTTGATAAAAAGTTGTTTCAACTTATAGAAAACCCCATATTTAGTTTCCTGTTCAAGCAAAAATAACGTCCAGTTTAACCGAAATTAAACGTATTTTCCTACAAAAAAAAACTGTGTTTTTGCTATCATTTTTAAGAGCAATTTCAAAAAACTCTAATCGTCAACAAACAATAGCAATTGTAAATGGTGACCTTCTCAATGTGGTGAGTTCTGTTTGTCCCTTAGAATTCCGTAATAAAGCCACAAAAAATTTCCGTCAATAGCTTTGCAGAGAATGTTCGATTTCTGTTTCTGGTACTTCAAAGTTTGATGTAAAATCGCCTATTGAGTGAGCATATGTCTTTCTCATTGAAATAATACAACAAAATTTTAATGACGTTGACGTTTTTTAATGAGACTTAAGGAGAAAAACCGGTTAAACCCGGGGACTTTGAGTTGCTGAGCAGCGCCCATAGAGTTCTACTGCCCGAGTCAAAATTTCCTGCCCAAAAGATTAAAGAGTGGGATTGCAACGGGAGGATTTTTTTAGGAAAATGCAGCTGAAAACTCTTAAGTCTTTTTGGGCTGCATTAGGCTTCCAACGAGGGAAAAATGGTGTAAGAGTGATGGGGTAAAAGACAAATTAACCCCCACTCTTACATCTTTTTAATTGTCAAGAGGGTAAAATGATTTAGGAGTTCGAGGTAATTTCTCCCTGACATCCGAACTCTTACATCAATTCATCCCCCTCTGACCAAAGTACCCCCTCAATCTTACACTATTTTAGCCCCTTCGCAGCCCACTCTTACGTCTTTTTACCTCTTCAAAAATAATTTAGAACCCATAGTTGAAGACTGCCAGTCTTGAACGCACAACCTCTGTACCCTCAGCTGGTTCTCCTCAGCCTCCAGACCATCAATGCTGGTCCAACTCTTGACGGTCTATTTTTATGAATAATAATTGTCAGAATTTCCCCTACTCAACAAAATACCCCCTAACTCTTATCTCATTTTACCCCCTAAGAAAAAACTATCCCCAAACTCTAACACCATTTCAACCCCCTTGGCAGCCCAAATCTTACATCATTTTACCCAATCTGAACAATTTACCCCCCCCCCATTCTTACACCATTTTACCCACCATAGCAGCCCAGCTCTTACCTGACAAATTCAGTCAGGGGGTAATTCCTCAAAATTCCTCCCATTGCAGCCCATTGCAACCCACTATTACCTGGCAATTTTAGTCAGAGGAGGTAATTTCTCAAAAGTTTCCCGTGCAGCCCATTGCAGCCCACTCTTACATGGCAACTTTAGTCAGGGGGGTAATTTCTCAAAAGTCCTCCCGTTGTAGCACATTGAAGCCCGCTCTTACATGGCAATTTTAGTCAGGGGGTAATTCCTCAAAATTCCTCCCATTGCAGCCCATTGCAACCCACTATTACCCGGCAATTTTAGTCAGAGGAGGTAATTTCTCAAAAGTTTCCCGTGCAGCCCATTGCAGCCCACTCTTACATGACAACTTTAGTCAGGGGGGTAATTTCTCAAAAGGCCTCCCGTTGTAGCACATTGCAGCCCGCTCTTACATGGCAATTTTAGTCAGGGGGTAATTCCTCAAAATTCCTCCCATTGCAGCCCATTGCGACCCACTATTACCTGGCCATTTTAGTCAGAGGAGGTAATTTCTCAAAAGTTTCCCGTGCAGCCCATTCCAGCCCACTCTTACATGGCAATTTTAGTCAGGGGTAATTCCTCAAAAGTCCTCCCATTGCAGCCCATTGCCTCCTATTCCTACATGACATTTTTAGTCAGGGGGCTAATTCCTCTAAAGTCTTCCCATTGCCGCCCATTGCACCACACTCTTACATGTCAATTTTAATCAGGGTAGGTAATTTCTAAAAATTCCTCACGTTGCAGCCCATTGCAGCCCCTCTTTTTAATGGCAATTTTAGTCATTGGCGGGGGTGGTAATTCCTCAAAAGTCCTCCCATTGCAGAACATTGCTGCCTACTCTTACCTGGCTATCTTAGTCAGGGGGTATTTCCTCAAAAGTCCTCCCATTGCAGCCCACTCCTTCGTGGCAATATTAGTCAGGGGGAGGTAATTTCTCAAAAGTCCTCTCATTCAGCCCACCCAGAGAAAGGTTTCCCGGTAAAGTTGGATTTACCGGGAATCGGCGCACTGGGCAACTCTTACATCATTTTACTCCCTCTGAACAAAATACCCCCACACTCTTGCATCAATTTACCCCCATAGAGAAATTATCCCTTCTCTCTTACAACAAAATAGGAGGATTTTAGGGAGGACATTCGACCCAGGTAGTATCTAATTATGCAATTCATCCAAACTACTGTGAGGGCCTAAGATCATGGTGAACAGTGCAAATATGGGGCTTAGCCCCCACTCCAGCTGCAACTCACACTCCTCTCTACACCCCCCCCCCTACCCCATTGACCCGAGTTGCCAGCCTCTCCTAAATCCAACTCAACTTGACTAGTGCCCAGGCTTATAAAATTCGATTTTTTCAATTTCCAGATTTTTTGTAAAAATGCTCAGTTTTTCTGTTGGAGCTGAGCTCGCTAAGCTGGCGTAGGAGGGAAAATAGAAACAAAACACTTTCTGTTGTCCTATTCATTTAAAAGTTATAGTTATAGTTCTAGTTCTAGTTACAGTTTGTCACGTGAGAAAAAAGAGAAAATGGGGAAATAACAAAAAGCAACACACAGAACTCAACGTAGCAGCCGCAGCAAACGGCTTAAAGTATAACTGAGCAAAATATTGCAAAAACAAATTGTCTTGAGCAGTAAAAAACTTGTTACTGTGTCTTGAACTAGAAATATTCCTGAACAGTAAATTTTTACTGTGTCTTGTATTCAAAACTATTATCCTTGAGCAGTAAATTCTGTTACTGTGTCTTGTATCCACGATTTATTGGAGCTGAAATTCAACTGTTACAACCCCAACTTCTGATATTCTCAACCTGTGAGTACAAACAGCAAAGGCCAACTTAAGTTTAAATTTAACTTTTTTGCACAAACAGGTCTTAGACATATATCTTTGTCTTCGATTTGTTTTTTCTATCGGATTGAACTGGTATACATAAAGAGATCCCGTATTGTGTGATCTGTAGCAAACAGTTCAAATTGATATTGAAAAAACTAAGATTAGCCAAAAACTACGAACAGATTAGTTAATGCAACGGTAAGTACAGCAGAACGGATATACAGTTACAACAGCAAACTGCATAAACGAAGTATCCGGACAGATTTTGTAACCACTCAGAACGAACTGGGCGATGTAAAACTTTCTTTGTGATACACAAGGAGACCAGCCGTTACATTTGGTCCGCCGACCCGGACAGTGAAATAAACTACTGTCCAACCCAACAGTCGACGTGACAAAGTCATCGAAGAACGAGAACAAAACCAAACGAGCAATTTAACATTGCCAAGTGAATTAGGCAAAGCAAAGAGGAACGTTGAAAAGCAAATCTCAAATAAAGCAAACAAACAAAGGAGCTGTAGAGATTCAAGCTGCAGTCCTGAAGTACACAAGAAATGACTCCGTCATAGAGTCAAAGCGTTTTGGATCAACAGATCAACAACTTGCGAAACAACTGGTTCGAGAAACAGGAAGAAGATTTTGAGCTCATTAAGAATAGAGATCGACCAAGTAAGCTCAAGAATCTTTATCAGCAGATACTGCAATTGGACGACAACGTTCAAAAACTCGTGAATAAGAATGCTGAGACTCTCCGAGACCCAGATATTTCTTGAAAACGCAAACTTGAGACAGAAAAATACCTTCAATATTTGAACGCAGAGTGGTTACCGTATATCCACGGAGAAACAAACATGACGGATCAACAGAAACAAACTGTTCAATGACAAGCGATGCAGAACCAACTGCCGCTAAGAATTCACAGTCTGTTGTAGGGGTTTCTCAACGAGCTGTTGAAAAGGGAAACCCAAACAAGGACAGTGATTCAAAGGCCTCCTCTGATCAACGAGCTAAAAGGGCAGAAAAACTTGCGGCTTTAGAGAAAGATATTGCATCAAAATGAAGTTGCAGAAAATTGAATTCGAATTGAAAAGGAAAGAGCTTGAAATGGAGATGCAACTTTTTGAAGAAGAAGGTGCACTGAAACTTGAATTCGAGAAAGAAGCTCTTGACGCAAGAGCACCAGATAATGATGATAGTGCAGCCCCTACTATTCAAAGTAGATCACCATTCAACTGGAAAACCCCGAAGAATAAAGATGTTTCCGGTTAGCTCGATAACTCGGATAAATTCTCTAACTTGCGCGATTATAGTTTCGAGCGTGCAAAAACCAGGATCGACAACAATTATCCCAGGGTAAGCATCAATCGCGAAGGTGTACTTAAGTCACGGTCACCAGGTGGAGAGCATGCCAGCGCAGCCGGGGAACAAGACAAGCTTAAGCGCAATAAACCGAGCAGTAGTAGTCATCTACCTAAGTTGAAGTTGAGTTCTTTCGACGGAAACCCCCTAGAATGGCCGGAGTGGTCGAATATGTTCAAAGCAACGGTTCACCATCGCGATACACCCGACTCAGAGACAATGAGCCACTTGAAAACTTTGTTGACAGGTAAAGCAATGTCAGCTAAATCAGGAATGGACTATTCGGGAGAATTCTACGCTAAAGCGTGGGAACTCCTGGGACGGCCTAAGTTTGGGCGACCTTACATAATTGTCGACGCTCAGCTTAACATATTGCGCAAACAACAACCAATTCGAATGCACGGCTCAACGGCTATAAATAATTACTCAAAAACAATCAGCAACCTAGGTAATGTACTGAAGCAAAACAATTATGAGGGCGACCTGCGTTCAAGTTCAACACTGCAAGCGGCAATTGAAAAAATGCCCCCCAAACTTGAAAGAAAAGTGGTTCTTCTTTTTCGTTGACGAGTGTCAAGAGGATAGACCCGATCTCACGCTCCTTGAAAAATGGTAAGCTCGAATGGCTTTTGTCCATAAAGGAATGCCACTAACCAAGAGCGAACGAAAGGAAGATGATCGACCAGACGCTAACGAGGAAAAACTATTCTCAAAATCGTCAAATGTTACTGCGAGTTCGAATGCGAACGAAAAGAAGCAAATGCAAAACAACAACTGTCCACTAGCGGATGGCACGCATAAAATGTGGAACTGTCCAATATTTAAGAATATGAATGTCACCGATCGCTATGCAGCAGTGAGAAAAGAACGCTTATGTTATGCATGTCTGGGGAAAGCGCATGCAATCAAAGATTGTTAAGTCCACCCGTGCGGTATAAATGGATGTACCAAATAGCACTCAGACAACCAAATGGACGAGGGTAGTCACGCAGTTAACGTAAGCGCAGCAACAATCAACCAGAGTAACCAATTTAATAGTTTTCTTCAAATAGTTCCGTTATCGGGTCAGAGTGGTGGTAACAGTTTGACTACATACGCTTTCCTCGATAGTGGGTCAACAGTATCATTAATCGATCAAAGTGTTAAGGATCAACTAAAAGCCAAATGCACGGACGTTACGGTGAACATTGCTGGCATACATGGGACGCAAGATTTGAGGACAGAGAAGGTTCCTATTACAATAAAGGGACTTCATTCAAAGGTGCATTCAATTGAAACGTTTGCACACCCATCAATCTCGTTGGGAAACATAACGAATGATTACAAAGAACTAAAGAACAACTTCAGACACCTGAATGTTCTCACTAACAGAACATTTATCCTGATGGGAGTAGGCGTCACACTTGGACAAGATGCCTACGAAATTCAACGTCCATTGGACTATGAGATTGGAACACGAAGTGAGCCTTTCGCCGGCTCAACAGATTTTGGATGGGTAGTCAGTGGTCCCATGACAGGCAAGAAAAGTCAAAATACTTGTCAGTTCGCCACCACAGAAGATGTGAAAGTGGCCGAAAATATACAGTCATGTTGGGACATAGAAAACTTATGCTTCCAAAATGAATGTTGTAAGTCAATCAAAGAAAGAGCAGCAAGCTCAGAAGTTTTTAGAGAGCACAACAAAATTTACGGGCGCGCGGTACGAAGTGGGCATGCTCTGGAGTGAAACAGAACCCAATCTTCCAAACAACTACGGCTCGGCCCTTGGTCAGCTCTACTCGCTGGAACGAAGATTCCAACGAGACTCAAATTTAAAAGAATTGTATCAACAGTCAATTGATGCAGATGTTGAAAAGGGATTTGTGAAGATCCTTGGTAAATTGGAAGTAAAAGGCACTTTCAGAAAGGAATGGTATTTGCCACATCATCCAGTACTAAACCCCAACAAACCGGGCAAAGTTCGCCGTGTTTGCAACGCTGCAGCAAAATACAAGGATATATGTCTAAATGCTGGCCGGACCCGATCTACTACACGGATTGATGGGAACAATATTCAGATTTTGAGAAGGACCAATTGCTCTATCCGCAGATATTGAGCCAATGTTTCTGCAAGTGCAAGTTCCTGAACGGGATAAAAGCTGCTTGAGATTCTCGTGGCGCCCAACAATGAGCGAACCTGTGCAAATTTACGAGTATCAACGTCATTTTTTAGGGCAAAGAGTTCACCAACATGTGCAAACTACGCTCTGAAGCGAGTAGTCATCGATAACGAGGACGAGTTCCCAATTGCAGCGAAAACAATCCAAAACCACTTCTACATGGACGATTTCATCAAGTCAGTCGAAACACCTGAAAAAGCAATCAAGGTTTTTGAACAACTGCAACCTCTTCTCTCAAAACATGGATTTGAACTGAAGAAGTGGAAAACCAACAGCGACACGGTAACCACCGCAATCCCAGAGGACTTAAGATCAATCA
This sequence comes from Convolutriloba macropyga, assembly GCF_964194025.1. Taxonomy (NCBI): domain Eukaryota; kingdom Metazoa; phylum Xenacoelomorpha; order Acoela; family Convolutidae; genus Convolutriloba; species Convolutriloba macropyga. The sequence continues at coordinate 2,035,743 of NC_134476.1, forward strand.
GCAAAACAAAGCAGGTTGAAGTAGAGCCCAGTCAGGAAGGGTCATCGGTGCTTGGGCTTCAGTGGACAATTACCGATGACAGTCTACAGCTTTGTAGAGGTAAAAGCAAAAAAAGTTGAGACCCAATCACCCAAAGGAAGATCTTATCTCTAGTTTCTTCAGTGTTTGATCCTCTTGGACTGTTTGCACCATTCAGTGTCCATATGAGACGACTCCTGAAGAACATCTGGACCAAAAATGGACAATATTGCGACAACTTAGTAGAACCTAACGAAGAAGAAGAGTTTCTGAAGTGGAAAGCGCAGCTTCCAGAAGTAGTGGAAACCAGCATTGATGGAAGATACTTCAGCACAGCCAAGGACAAATTGGAACTTCAGGTGTTTGCCGACGCATCTGAAGACACATTTTGCGCAGTGGCATAACTACGCTCAAAGCCCAAAGAATACTTAGCAGACTTAGCATTTGAAATCGGAAAGTGCAGAGTTGCACCGATGCGACATCGTTCCATACCACGCTTGGAACTACAAGCAGCAGTGATGGCGTTGAGACTTAAAGAACAGATAGTGAAGGAACACGAAACGAAGATTCACAGTTGTAACTTTTGGACAGACTCCACTACTGTTCTGCAATGGATTCATAGCTCCCACTGTAAGCAACATGTGTTTGTTGCAAACAGAGTAGCTCAGATTTTGGATGCAACTAATGTTTCACAATGAAATCATGTGAGTGGTATTAACAATCCAGCTGACATCGGGACACGAGCGATCAATGTTGACGAATTTAATAGAAGTGAATGGCTCACTGGGCCGGCCTGGTTGAAGCAGCAAGAGAGCGAATGGCCTGAACAGGTGAATTTAACATTTGCTTAAGACGAACAAAACGACCAAATGGTCTTCTCAGCAAAGGTTGAAGAGAAGAAACCGATAACTCAGTGAGGACGATTAAGCAACTTCAATCGACTAGTAAATACGATGGCATACGTACAGCGGGTATCTAAAAAACACAAACCTGCAACAAAAACACTAAGTGTTGAAGAAAGAGAGGGTACACACGCAAGCATCTTCAGATTACTGCAGCAACAACAGTTTGCTGAAGAGATGAAATCTCTCAAGGCTGAAAAGGAAATTCCAAAAAATAGCAAAATCCTCCAGTTTTCACCTTTCCTTGACCAAAGGGGACTTGTTCGTGCCAAAGGCAGAATAGGCAAACGTCAATTGGACTTCAACGCGAAGCATCGAATATTTATACATTGGAAACACCATGTTGTGGAGTTATTATTGCGTAAAGAGCACAGGAACAATTCCAGCTGACATCGGGTCACGAGCGATCCATGTTGACGAATTTAAGAGAAGTGAATGGCTCACTGGGCCGGCCTGGTTGAAGCAGCCAGAGAGCGAATGGCCTGAACAGGTGAATTTAACATTTGCTTAAGACGAACAAAACAACCAAATGGTCTTCCTAGCAAAGTTGAAGAGAAGAAGCCGATGACTCAGTGAGGACGATTCAGCAACTTCAATCGACTAGTAAATACAATGACATACGTACAGCGGGTATTTAAAAAACACAATCCTGCAACAAAAACACTAAGTGTTGAAGAAAGAGAGGGTGCACAATCAAGCATCTTCAGACCACTGCAGCAAGAACAGTTTGCTGAAGAGACAAAATCTCTCAAGGCTGAAAAGGAAATTCCAAAAAACAGCAAAATTCTCCAGTTTTCACCTTTCCTTAACCAAAGGGGACTTATTCGTGCCAAAGGCAGAATAGGCAAAAGTCAATTGGACTTCAACGCGAAGCATCCAATATTTTTACATTGGAAACACAATGTTGTGGAGTTATTTTTGCGTAACGAGCACAAGAACAATTCCAGCTGACATCGGGACACGAGCGATCCATGTTGACGAATTTAAGAGAAGTGAATGGCTCACTGGGCCGGCCTGGTTGAAGCAGCCAGAGAGCGAATGGCCAGAACAGGTGAATTCAACATTTGCTTAAGACGAACAAATCAACCAAATGGTCTTCTCAGCAAAGGTTGAAGAGAAGAAGCCGATGACTCAGTGAGGACGATTCAGCAACTTCAATCGACTAGTAAATACAATGGCATACGTACAGCGGGTATTTAAAAAACACAAACCTGCAACAAAAACACTAAGTGTTGAAGACAGAGAGGGTGAACAAGCAAGCATCTTCAGACTACTGCGGCAAGAACAGTTTGCTGAAGAGATGAAATCTCTCAAGGCTGAAAAGGAAATTCCAAAAAATAGCAAAATCCTCCAGTTTTCACCTTTCCTTGACCAAAGGGGACTTATTCGTGCCAAAGGCAGAATAGGCAAACGTCAATTGGAGTTCAACGCGAAGCATCCAATATTTTTACATTGGAAACACCATGTTGTGGAGTTATTATTGCGTAACGAGCACAAGAACAATTCCAGCTGACATCGGGGCACGAGCGATCTATGTTGACGAATTTAAGAGAAGTGAATGGCTCACGGGGCCGGCCTGGTTGAAGCAGCCAGAGAGCGAAGGGCCTGAACAGGTGAAATTAACATTTGCTAAAGACGAACAAAACAACCAAATGGTCTTCTCAGCAAAGGTTGAAGAGAAGAAGCCGATGACTCAGTGAGGACGATTCAGCAACTTCAATCGACTAGTAAATACAATGGCATACGTACAGCGGGTATTTAAAAAACACAAACCTGCAACAAAAACACTAAGTGTTGAAGACAGAGAGGGTGAACAAGCAAGCATCTTCAGACTACTGCGGCAAGAACAGTTTGCTGAAGAGATGAAATCTCTCAAGTCTGAAAAGGAAATTCCAAAAAAAAGCAAAATCCTCCAGTTTTCACCTTTCCTTGACCAAAGGGGACTTATTCGTGCCAAAGGCAGAATAGGCAAACGTCAGTTGGACTTCAACGCGAAGCACCCAATATTTTTACATTGGAAACACCATGTTGTGGAGTTATTATTGCGTAACGAGCACAAGAACAATTCCAGCTGACATCGGGACACGAGCGATCCATGTTGACGAATTTAAGAGAAGTGAATGGCTCACTGGGCCGGCCTGGTTGAAGCAGCCAGAGAGCGAATGGCCTGAACATGTGAATTTAACATTTGCTTAAGACGAACAAAACGACCAAATGGTCTTCTCAGCAAAGGTTGAAGAGAAGAAGCCGATAACTCAGTGAGGACGATTCAGCAACTTCAATCGACTAGTAAATACAATGGCATACGTACAGCGGGTATTTAAAAAACACAAATCTGCAATAAAAACACTAAGTGTTGAAGAAAGAGAGGGTGCACAAGCAAGCATCTTCAGACTACTGCAGCAAGAACAGTTTGCTGCAGAGATGAAATCTCTCAAGGTTGAAAAGGAAATTCCAAAAAATAGCAAAATCCTCCAGTTTTCATCTTTCCTTGACCAAAGAGGACTTATTCGTGCCAAAGGCAGAATAGGCAAACGTCAATTGGACTTCAACGCGAGGCATCCAATATTTTTACATTGGAAACACCATGTTGTGGAGTTATTATTGCGTAACGAGCACAAAAACAATTCCAGCTGACATCGGGACACGAGCGATCCATGTTGACGAATTTAAGAGAAGTGAATGGCTCACTGGGCCGGACTGGTTGAAGCAGCCAGAGAGCGAATGGCCTGAACAGGTGAATTTAACATTTGCTTAAGACGAACAAAACAACCAAATGGTTTTCTCAGCAAAGGTTGAAGAGAAGAAGCCGATGACTCAGTGAGGACGATTCAGCAACTTCAATCGACTAGTAAATACAATGGCATACGTACAGCGGGTATTTAAAAAACAGAAACCTGCAACAAAAACACTAAGTGTTGAAGAAAGAGAGGGTGCACAAGCAAGCATCTTCAGACTACTGCAGCAAGAACAGTTTGCTGAAGAGATGAAATCTCTCAAGGCTGAAAAGGAAATTCCAGAAACTAGCAAAATCCTCCAGTTTTCACCTCTCCTTGACCAAAGGGGACTTATTCGTGCCAAAGGCAGAATAGGCAAACGTCAATTGGACTTCAACGCGAAGCATCAAATATTTTTACATTGGAAACACCATGTTGTGGAGTTATTATTGCGTAACGAGCACAAGAACAATTCCTATGAATGGACTGAGCATGTCAAAAACATAGTTCAGCAACGATTCTGGATTATTGGCGTAAGGAATGCCTTGCGTTCTATAAAGAACAAATGCATCACCTGCCGAAGAGGCAGAGCACAAACAATGACTCCAGTGATGGCTGAGCTACCGACAGAAAGGCTTGATGCTTCAACCGCTTTTGCAAATGATGGAGTAGACTATTTTGTCCCATTTACACTTAAAATTGGGCGCAGAAATGAAAAATGATGGTGTTGTTTGTTCACATGTCTAACAGTACGAGCCGTATAGGGATAGTTCCAAAGTTTGACACTGACAGTTGTCTAAAAGCAATTATGCGGTTCATAGTTCGAAGAAGCAAACCCATAAAAATGATCAGTGACAACGGGACCAACTTCGTTGGAGCAGACCGGGAGTTCAAAGAGTATGTCTCAGCATGGAACAAAGAAAGAATTGAAGAACATTCTGTTCAACAAGGAATCAAATGTAAGTTCAATCCGCCTGCCGCACCTCACTTTGGAGGAGTATGGGAAAGACCGGTCAGAAGTTGCAAGAAAGCAATGTACGCAGTGTTGGGGAACAGATCAATTACGGAAGATGTTCTTTCAACAACAATGTGTCTTGTTGAGCAGACGTTGAATGCAAGAACCTTGACACCAGTCAGTTCGGATGTAAACAATTTGGAATCTTTTACTCCAAACCACTTTCTGCTTGGCAACAAAAATGTTTGTTTACCATACCTACCATGTGCAGAAGAGTTCGTTAATCAAGAAAGCTCTTCCGACAAACACAAGCATACTCCGATCTCATCTGGGACAGATTCAGAAATGAGTATCTGCCACCATTGAACAATCGACAAAAATGGAATTGTAAATCAAACAGAATTCTGAACAAAGGTGATCTCGTTTGGTTGATCGAAGACAGTGACAATAGAGGATATTACAAACTTGGTCAAGTAACAGAAACAATGGAGGGTTCTGACCGAACAGTTCGATCAGAATCGATAAAAACAAAAGACGGTGTCTACAAGAGGCCTGTGGTGAAGCTCGCTCCAGTACTATCAATGGACGAAGATGTTTTCACATAGAAAAACAGGGCCGGCGATGTTGGAGCTAAGCTCGCCAAGCTTGCGTAGGAGGGAAAATAGAAACAAAACACTTTCTGTTGTCCTAGTCATTTAATAGTTCTAGTTATAGTTCTTGTTCTAGTTACAGTTTGTCACGTGAGAAAAAAGAGAAAAGGGGGAAATAACAAAAAGCAACACACAGTACTCAACGTAGCAGCCGCAGAACACGGCTTAATGTATAACTCAGCAAAATATTGCAAAAACAAATTGTGTTGAGCAGTAAATAACGTGTTACTGTGTCTTGAACTATAATATTCCTGAGCAGTAAATTGTTACTGTGTCTTGTATTCAAAAATATTATTCTTGAGCAGTAAATTCTGTTGCTGTGTCTTGAATCCACGAATAATTGGAGCTGAAATTCAACTGTTACAACCCCAACTTCTGGTATTCTCAACTTGTGACTACAAACAGCAAAAGCCAACTTAAGTTTAAATTTAACTATTTTTTGCACAAACAGGTCTTAGACATATAACTTTGTCTTCGATTTGTTTTTTCTATCGGATTGAACTGGTATACATAAAGAGATCCCGTATTGTGTGATATGTAGCAATGCAGTTCAAATTGATAGTTGAAAAATCTAAGATTAGCCAGTAACTACGAACAGATTAATGCAACGGTAAGTACAGCAGAACGGATATACAGTTACAACAGCAAACTGCATAAACGAAGTATCCGGACAGATTTTGTAACCACTCAGAGCGAACTGGGCGGTGTAAAATTTTCTTTGTGAAACACAAGGAGAGCAGCCGTTACATTTACTTTGTAACATGAAGCGCAATTTTCGCTGAATGCGATATTCAGTTTCATGTTTATATCTTTGTCCAACTAATTTAACATTTGAGTCGAAAACTTGATTTCGTTTTGATAACTGAGCTGTGATGGATGAACTAAAAATTCGCGAACCTTGTGGTGGATGATACGAGTTTTCTGTTGGACTCATCGATTGGATTACGTGTGGTGACATTTCAAGGACAGTTTCTGCACTGGCGTTAGCTGGCACCTGCTCAATAAGCTCTCCAATAAACAAGTCCTCTGATTGTATCGGAACATTTGATTGATTGCTATGACTTCCAGAAGAATTAATGCCAGAATCTGAGCTGGAGCTATGGACAACTTCGGCAGCGTTGGCGCTGTTAATCGAGAACTGAGAACCATTGTCATTACCGCCGCCCTCCATTGTATAAACAGTTTGCAGACGTTCTTGAACTGGGTTCTATTTACTTAATATTTTTATAATTCAATTACAAAAAAAAAATGATTTCTGTAACAAAATTCAACGGCTTATAACAAAGCTTCGTGAAGTTATTAAGACGTAGAACAGCGCTAATTATAGAAGCATCACATTTTAAGTCACGTTTATGTGAAGATTTCTTTTTGCTCACATTTTTTTTTCATAGAAAAGCAATTGGTTGACGAGAATTGAAACCAGCCCGCGCAAACTTAGTTGCGACGAAAATGAATAAAAATAGATTCATTTATCTTTTCGCCACTGCAGACGAATAATTTTTCTGCAAGAAAATTTATATTTGGTCGAGCTAGTTTTTATTGTCTCGAAAAAACAACACCACAAGTTTTACTTTCAGACTTTAAAAACGAGTTATACTATAACTAACCATCAGTGATACTTGTTCAGAATTTTCTCTAAAACAATGAACAAACGGCTACAAATACAGAAAAGATAAATTTATCAATAAAACGGATTTATCAAAAGGAGGAAAGACTTTTTTTGCAAACCAAGTACTTTTGACACACACACACGTAATGGCTTCAGACTCATGTAAATCACCGATGAAAAATTATGTACTTTGTGATGAAATGACCGAAATCTTTTTTGAATCATAATGAAAGTTGATGAAAAGTATTAGGAATTTACATTTTCACACAAGAAATCTATATGAAATTAGAACTCCATCAGACTTGGAAGTTGAATATAATAACCAGCTGCTGATCATAGAAAACTGAGGCCCGACAATTTGATTGTCGCCATTGAAACGGGTCTTTAGATAGTCATTACGTCGGCAATCCTAGAAATTCAGTTGAATCCACGTTTGCAAACACGAGTGGAATTCTTTTGTCACTCCATTTTGCATTGTATAAAGTTCGATAAATTGTGGACAACAGTGACAAGAAAAACTGCGGACAACCGTAACAATATTCCGTCGCTGATATTGTAAAATCACGTTTTGACGTCACAAACGTCCGCAATTTGTGAGTTGGGAAATCGTCACAAATGTCCGTAATTTGTGAGCGGGCAAATCGTCGTCAATGTCCGCTATTTTGACCATGATTATTTATTCAATTTTAAATATATACTGCGCTAAAATTTATAATAATCTATAAATCAATTATGCTGCCATTATTTTAAAAATTCTAAAATCAATGCCAGCAGTTTGTCAGCTTTGTCCACAAATTAGATCAAAGCGTACAATGAATAATCTACAACTAACACGCCAATTTTTGTTTTTAGATAATCTGACAGCGAATTGAACTCAGTGGCAGTCATTTTAATGGCGTCAAACACTACACTAGACCTATTTATGAAAAGCGTCAGATTATTTTGAAATAAAACACTAAGTGTTGTTTTATCACGGTGATATTTTTGAGTAACGTCCTTCAGTACATTTTCAATTCAAAGATAAAATTGATCCAATGATTAATTTAATAAAAATCATTCATTGCTGATTTTTTTTCCATCAGCTAAAATTTGGGACAGAAAGCAGATTAGGAATCATTTGCATTTGAAACCTATCCTGACTCTTTAGCGACGACAGTTTACCTCCTTTCTAAAACAAAATTTTTTTAAATCATTTAAAACAATTAAGCAATTTTCTAACTATAAGCCTCGCGTAAAAGTGACTATAAAAATTTGGATAAAAAAGACGCGGGTAATAATGACATAAAAATTGTGGACAGTAGTTACCAGGACAATAGCGACAAAGACACCAAAACGATGGAATGTAATGACGATTAAACCGCGGAAAGTAGATACATTAGCGCGGATATTAGGGACGTAATTTTGCGGATAATAGTGGCAAAAATCTGTCCACCTTTCTCGCGCGCCATCAAATTCCGCAATCGGGGAAATTTGAGGTAAATTTCTTCAAATTTGAACGATTTTGAACCAGATTCCCCTTCCTGTTACTGTTTTCCGCAAAAGCCTACGAAGCCTTATCTTAAAACATGGGAGAGCGGACACCGTTGAATTCAGCAAGCAAATTTGCTTGCTCAAAATGTAAAACTGGCGTTGAATGATTTATTTTTCTTTCAGAAAAAGTTTGAGATCAATACAGTGCATTTTGTCGCCAGCTTGGTGCAAAATATAAATTTAAATTTTTAAATTTTGAAACTTTATTTCAACAAAAGCTCTGTTGAAAGCTCTGTTAGGCAAAATTAAACTGTCTAGACTCCTGATTTGCCGTTATCGACCTGATCAAATTTGTAGTATTAAAAAATTAGAATCAGCAGCTAGCTGGCAGAAACTTTTGAATTCTCTCTTTGTTTGATGTCGCATCGGCCATAAATAACTCTATACAGTGGAGTCTACTTTTTTTGTTCCTCATTAAATGATATCATGTACATTGTTCTGTGATAGGCTTCTGCATATTTTTTTGGCCAATCAGATAATAAAATGAAGGTTGCCAAAAGGACATTTACGTATGGGAAAACCGCTCAACGACTTTTCATTATAGATTACATGACAGATTACATATTTACACGATGCGATCTGACCAGAAATAATTTATAATGATGCATTGCAACTTCTCGGTCGCCTCGTTAATGTTTGTGGCCATATAAAATTTTCAGCACTAGACTAATTGAAACAAGGAAACCGATGCGTTTTTAATCATTATTTCTCGTTTTAAAAATGGATAAGCTAACAAGTGAAGAAACAAAAGTAGATGAAATAGACAGGTCCAAAGATATTACAGAGGGTAACCACTCCGAAAGCATATCAGTCAAGTATAGGCCTACTCGAATAAGACACCAAATTAAATGATCCACAATTAGTTTATAGTTAAAAAAATTATTTGTCATCGGAACAAAACTTCTGACGTTTGGTTAGTAAATATATTGGCACAATAATTATTTTTGCGTTATCATCAGTCCTCATTTTCTTGAACGAAACGTTAAGGGAAAATATGTTCTTTAAATAAAACTACTACTGCCTAGGCTGATTTTATTTTATTTTAAGCTGTTCCAAAAAGTCCTCATTTCTCTGACTCAAAAAAAATTTTCATACATTAAATTTGTCTAAGTATGATTGATTAACTCATTACGTCTGATCACTTAACATAGTCAAGTCATGTTTTCCAAAAACAAAAATTTCATTAGTGCTAAAAAAATTTTCGTCGAGGCTGCAATAGTTTAACGAAATGCTGTAAAGTTTTCCATCCAAAATTGTAAGTTTAGAGCATTGCTTAGATCGAAAATCTTATTTTATAATGAAGTAGATTTCTGCACTCAGTGTCAAGAATGCACGTCGACTTATATTTTTCAGATGAAGTTGTCTTTTTTCAATAAGAACTAAAGATGAACCACAAACTAATGCAATGCTAATTCATGATTGACTCGATAAACAATTTCTTCATGGTTAATAAAAGTTTTCAGCTCTTAATTTTCCCGAAACGAGAAAACTGCATTCATTCTATGACTACAGCAAACAAGAGAAATTGACAACCAATTATTGATACTTAATTAAAAAAAACAAAATTATTAGGATGTTTTCATTTGCAGATTTCATTAGCAGGAACAAAGGAACAAAATCATTGATCAACGAGGAGCAACGCAGAACGTAGGAGCTGTGAATTGAAAGACCTTCTGAAGCTAACAGAAATAGATTACATGAGCTGGTTTTGATTTTTTCATAGATAAATTCTTTGTGCGACGAGTTTTTTTGTAATTGCAGAAAATTTTTGCATTTTTGTAAAACCTCTTCCAATAATATGTGCAGACAACTTTTGAAGGGAAATGACCGACGAAAATGCGAACTATACGTTTTTATTTCAAACTTCTCAATAAATTAACGAGTAGATAACTTAGCAGCTTACAGAAGTAAGTTATTGCGACAAATGCGAAAACGACAATGCCTGTAATCAATTAGAAAACAAATCAGTCGAAATTTTCAGTAGAAAATTATACAGTAGAAAATTATACAGTTTATACAAAAAACTAAAGCTATTCCGCATATGTGTCCGCTCCTGAGCTCTGGAAAAATCTCGATTTCTCTAATTCAAGGTTTGCTTTTTTAAACAGAGAAATCAAACAAATCACTTAAATACAGTAAATACATCAGACTTCCAGCAGCTTGAAGATCAAAAAATGTAGAAGAAATGCTGGGTAATCCTCGATCTGAAAACTCATACGTGATGATTGACCTTTGGTTTGGCCAAAGGTCACGCTCAAAAAAATATTTAGTCAAGTCCCCAATAGCTTTATGCGTTACCAGAAATTTTTGGATCCAATTTTTGGAGTTTGATATTACTTTAATTCAGAGGCGAAGATCAATTTGCAGTGTCATTAATTTTTTTAAGTAAAAATCCTGATTATTTGAGGTTACAACGGCACCTTTTTTCTTAAAGTTTTGATAACCTACGTTGATAGTAGACTCTAAATAATGTATAGGTAAATTTACCTGAACAGTGTTCAGGTAAGGCCAAGTGCAGGTGAAATTTACCTGCACAATTTTCCCCGGAATTGCTTACCTGCACATTATTCAGGTAATTTACCTGCAATTTTTTTTTGTGATTTTAAGGTATCAGTTTGAAGGAATATTTTTACAGGAAAACTGAGTTTGAAAATAAAATTCGTAGTTTTTCTTTTCAGATAGCAAAGACAATTCCATAAAGCTTCCCTATGATTTTTCCAAAGATGGACTGAAGTGAACAAAAAATTTAAAATATTTATCATTAACAAAATTTCATTTTCGTTTTTAAAACGTTTTCAAGATTACCTAAATTGCTCTGGGACTTTTCTTGGACCGGAAGTTACTATTGAAAATAAATGAAAAAAATGGTGAACAATGAATATAATTTTGTTGACTGAACTGAAAAAATTTAATCTTCCACTCTGCAAAAACACATTTAAACCAGAAACCGCAAACTCGGCTAGTTCCAAGCCTCCCCTGCTCTAAAGAAAAATTTGTTTTGGCAAATGGAAGACTGAGAATTTAATACATACCGCCCAAAGTTATTCTGCACACTGAAGTCAGGCTGACTAGAAAAGTTGGACAATACTTATTTTTTAAAAATTGGCGGAAACGTGCATGAAAATCGCCATTTATTCGGTTCTGGGAGTAATTGCAAGGTACTGTGTGTGAGGGTACTGGCTCAAAATGCTGTCATCTTAGAAGAAATGGAAAAAAAAATTGATGCAGGAATACTTGTTTCCCGGAGATATTTTTCGCTGCATTATGTATTGCTGTTGTAGAAATGGTGTTCTCATGGTCCTAAACATCGTTTTTTCCCTACCAATTACTTCAGCCTTGCACAACGTGGCATATAGTAGGCCCAAGTGAGCTGATAGATGAATTGAAACATCATCTGGTTTTTCGCCGATAACTCAAACACCAAAATTTACATAAGCTCTCGGGAGAATTTAACGTAACAGAAATCCGAAACAACCTCTAAAAAAACTTGACTCGACGAAACCTATTGATTGAGTCATGTCAATTACAACTAGGGATTTATAGGTTTGGACTATTATAACATGTAAAAATTCATCAGTATGAGCACTGCAAGGCACAACAAAATCTGAGCCTCTTGATCCTTTTTGGGGTAATTTGGATCAATGAGAAGAAAACAGAATTCGTGAGGCATAATCTAACAATCACTTATAACGTGCAAAGAACTAATCACGTAACAAAGGCCATACTTTGTCGAACAAATGATGCAAAACTGATTAAATTCAAAAATTTTTCTGAATACGGAAGTCAGTCTGACTAGAAAATTTGGCAAAAATTATTTTAAAAGACCGATAGAAACGTGAATCAAATTTTTATGTATTCTATTGTTTGCATTAATCTTAATGTTATGTGTGCAAGGGTTTTTGGTCTAAATTCTGTCATCTCAAAAGAAATGGAGAGAACGTGACGTAGGAATACTTGTTCCCGGGATAAATTTTCCGATGTATTATGTTTTGCAGTTGAGAAATTGGTTTTCCGATGATGGCAAAATTGTTTTTTTCTTAAATTTACCTTAAACGTGAACAACGTGACATCTAGTAGCCAAATGTGAGCTGATATATTGATAGAAACAACATCAGCATTTTTGCCGATAACTCAAACACCAAAATTTACATAATGTCTCACGAGAATTTAATGAAACAGAAATCCGAAATGTCCTCTAAAAAAACTTGACTCGATGAAACCTATTAATTGAGTCATGTCAATTACAACTAGGGATTTATAGGTTTGGACTATTATAACATGTAAATTTTCATCAGTATGAGCACTGCAAGGCACAACAAAATCTGAGCCTCTTGTTCCTTTTTGGTGTAATTTGGATCAATGAGAAGAAAACAGAATTCATGAGGCATAATCTATCAATCGCTTATAACGTGCAAAGAACTAATCACGTAAAAAAGGCCATACTTGGTCGAACAAATGATGCAAAACTGATTAAATTCAGAAATTTTCTGAATACGGAAGTCAGTCTGACTAGAAAATTTGGCAAAAATTATTTTAAAAGACCGATAGAAACGTGAATCAAAATTTTTATGTATTCTGTTGTTTGCATTAATCTTATTGTTATCTGTGCAAGGGTTTTTGCTCTAAATATTGTCATCTCAAAAGAAATGGAGAGAACGTGACGTAGGAATACTTGTTCCCGGGATAAATTCTCCGATGTATTTTGTTTTGCAGTTGAGAAATTGGTTTTCCGTTGATGGCAAAATTGTTTTTTTTTCTCAAATTTACCTTAAACTTGCACAACGTGACATCTAGTAGCCAAATGTGAGCTGATATATTGATTGAAAAAACATCAGGATTTTTGCCGATAACTCAAACACTAAAATTTACATAATCTCTCACGAGAATTTAATGAAACAGAAATCCGAAATATCCTTTGAAAAAACTTGACTCGATGAAACCTATTAATTGAGTCATGTCAATTACAACTAGGGATTTATAGGTTTGGACTATTATACCATGTAAAATTTCATCAGTATGAGCACTGCAAGGCACAACAAAATCTGAGCATCTTGTTCCTTTTTGGGGTAATTTGGATCAATGAGAAGAAAACAGAATTCATGAGGCATAATCTAACAATCACTTATAACGTGCAAAGAAATAATCACGTAACAAAGGCCATACTTTGTCGAATAAATGATGCGAAACTGATTAAATTCAAAAATTTTTCTGAATACGGAAGTCAGTCTGACTAGAGATTTTGGCAAAAATTATTTTAAAAGACCGATAGAAACGTGAATCAAATTTTTATGTATTCTGTTGTTTGCATTAATCTTAATGTTATATGTGCAACGGTTTTTGCTCTAAATTCTGTCATCTCAAAAGAAATTGAGAGAACGTGACGTAGGAATACTTGTTCCCGGGATAAATTTTCCGATGTGTTATGTTTTGCAGTTGAGAAATTCGTTTTCCGATGATGGCAAAATTGTTTTTTTTTCTGAAATTTACCTTAAACGTGCACAACGTGACATCTAGTAGCCAAATGTGAGCTGATATATTGATTGAAACAACATCAGGATTTTTGCCGATAACTCAAACACCAAAATTTACATAATCTCTCACGAGAAATTAATGAAACAGAATTCCAAAATATCCTCTGAAAACTCGAATAGATGAGACCTACATATTGTGTCATGTCAATTACAACTAATGTTCTAAAGGTTTGAACTACTATAACATGTATAAATTCATCAGTATGAGAACTGCAGGGCACAAAAAAGTCTGAGCCTCTTTTCCCTTTTTTGTGTAATTTGGATCATTTAGAGATAAACAAATTTCATGATGCAGAATCAAACAATCACAAATAACGTGAGAAGAACTGATCATGTTACGAAGGCCATGCTTTGACAATCAAGTGATGGAAAACTGATTAAATTCAAAAAATTTTCCGAATACAGAATTCAGTCTGACTAGAAAGTTTGGACAAAAATTATTTTAAAAGATCGATAGAAACGTAATGTAAATCTCTATCTATTCGATTTTTGCACTAAATGCAACGCTATGTGATCAAAGATACTGGCCCAAAATGCTGCCATCTCAGAGGAAATGGAGAGAACATAACATAGGAATACTTAATCCCGGGATAGATATTTTTCCGCTGTATTATAGTTTGCTGTTGGAAAATTGATTTTCCGATGGTCGCAATTATAGTTTTTTCCTCCAATTTACTTCAACATTGCACAAAGGGCACATTGTAGCCCTATGTGAGCTGATATATTATTTGAAACATGATCAGGCTTTTCACCGATAACTCAAACACCAAACTTTACAAGATCTCTCGCGGGATTTGAAACTAATAGCAATCCGAAACGTCCACTACAAAAAATTGATTTGGAGCAAACTTGAAGCGGGGTCAATCATTTCATCAGCTGCAATTTAATAGGTTTGGACTATTTTAACATGTATAATTTCATCAGTAGGAGCACTGCAAGTCACAAAGAAAAACAGCCTCTTTTTCCTTTTTGGGGTAATTTGGATCATTTAGAGAAAAACAATGTTCATGATGCATAATCTAACAATCAATTATAACGTGCAGAGACCTGATTATGTTAATCAAGCCATGATTTGTCAAACAAAAGATTCAAAACTTGTTAAATTCAAAAAGTTGTCTGAACACTAAAGTCAGTCTGACTGGAAAAGTAGACAAAACTTGTTATAACCAATCGTTAGAAATGTGCATAAAATCTACATTATTCGGCTTTGCAGTTAATTGAACTATTAGGCTTTTGTTGGCCATGGCTCAAAAATTAAAAATCTCAGAAGAATTGAAGAGAACATGACGCAGGAATACTTGTTCCCGGTACAGATATTTTGCCGCTTTATTATGTTTTGATGTTAGAAAATTCGTTTTGCGATGGTCGCAGGCATCTATTTCTTCCTCAATTTAACATCAATCTTGCAAAACGTGACATCTTGTAGCCCTATATGGTTTGACATTTTAGTTGAAACATCATCATGCTTTTCGCCGATAAATCAAACACCACATTTTACATAATTTCTTGCGAGATTTGAGCGTAACAACAATCCGAAACGTACGCTGTCAAAAATTGAAAAATAGAAGCCTAGAAGTTCTGCCGATCCGTTTAGAAGCTCTTATATTATAGGTTTGGATGATTATAACAAATGTAAATTTATCAATATGAGCACTGCAAGGCACAAAAAATCTGAGCCTCTTTTTCCTTTTTTGTGTAATTTGGATCATTTAGAGATAAACAAATTTCATGATGCAGAATCAAACAATCACAAATAACGTGAGAAGAACTGATCATGTTACGAAGGCCATGCTTTGACAATCAAGTGATGGAAAACTGATTAAATTCAAAAAATTTTCCGAATACAGAATTCAGTCTGACTAGAAAGTTTGGACAAAAATTATTTTAAAAGATCGATAGAAACGTAATGTAAATCTCTATCTATTCGATTTTTGCACTAATTGCAACGCTATGTGATCACAGATACTGGCCCAAAATGCTGTCATCTCAGAGGAAATGGAGAGAACATAACATAGGAATACTTAATCCCGGGATAGATATTTTTCCGCTGTATTATAGTTTGCTGTTGGAAAATTGATTTTCCGATGGTCGCAATTATAGTTTTTTCCTCCAATTTACTTCAACATTGGACAAAGGGCACATAGTAGCCCTATGTGAGCTGATATATTATTTGAAACATGATCAGGCTTTTCACCGATAACTCAAACACCAAACTTTACGAGATCTCTCGCGGGATTTGAAACTAATAGCAATCCGAAACGTCCACTACAAAAAATTGACTTGGAGCAAACTTGAAGCGGGGTCAATCATTTCATCAGCTGCAATTTAATAGGTTTGGACTATTTTAACATGTATAATTTCATCAGTAGGAGCACTGCAAGTCACAAAGAAAAACAGCCTCTTTTTCCTTTTTGGGGTAATTTGGATCATTTAGAGAAAAACAATGTTCATGATGCATAATCTAACAATCAATTATAACGTGCAGAGACCTGATTATGTTAATCAAGCCATGATTTGTCAAACAAAAGATTCAAAACTTGTTAAATTCAAAAAGTTGTCTGAACACTAAAGTCAGTCTGACTGGAAAAGTAGACAAAACTTGTTATAACCAATCGTTAGAAATGTGCATAAAATCTACATTATTCGGCTTTGCAGTTAATTGAACTATTAGGCTTTTGTTGGCCATGGCTCAAAAATTAAAAATCTCAGAAGAATTGAAGAGAACATGACGCAGGAATACTTGTTCCCGGTACAGATATTTTGCCGCTTTATTATGTTTTGATGTTAGAAAATTCGTTTTGCGATGGTCGCAGGCATCTATTTCTTCCTCAATTTAACATCAATCTTGCAAAACGTGACATCTTGTAGCCCTATATGGTTTGACATTTTAGTTGAAACATCATCATGCTTTTCGCCGATAAATCAAACACCACATTTTACATAATTTCTTGCGAGATTTGAGCGTAACAACAATCCGAAACGTACGCTGTCAAAAATTGAAAAATAGAAGCCTAGAAGTTCTGCCGATCCGTTTAGAAGCTCTTATATTATAGGTTTGGATTATTATAACAAATGTAAATTTATCAATATGAGCACTGCAAGGCACAAAAAATCTGAGCCTCTTTTTCCTTTTTTGTGTAATTTGGATCATTTAGAGATAAACAAATTTCATGATGCAGAATCAAACAATCACAAATAACGTGAGAAGAACTGATCATGTTACGAAGGCCATGCTTTGACAATCAAGTGATGGAAAACTGATTAAATTCAAAAAATTTTCCGAATACAGAATTCAGTCTGACTAGAAAGTTTGGACAAAAATTATTTTAAAAGATCGATAGAAACGTAATGTAAATCTCTAGCTATTCGATTTTTGCACTAATTGCAACGCTATGTGATCAAAGATACTGGCCCAAAATGCTGCCATCTCAGAGGAAATGGAGAGAACATAACATAGGAATACTTAATCCCGGGATAGATATTTTTCCGCTGTATTATAGTTTGCTGTTGGAAAATTGATTTTCCGATGGTCGCAATTATAGTTTTTTCCTCCAATTTACTTCAACATTGCACAAAGGGCACATAGTAGCCCTATGTGAGCTGATATATTATTTGAAACATGATCAGGCTTTTCACCGATAACTCAAACACCAAACTTTACAAGATCTCTCGCGGGATTTGAAACTAATAGCAATCCGAAACGTCCACTACAAAAAATTGACTTGGAGCAAACTTGAAGCGGGGTCAATCATTTCATCAGCTGCAATTTAATAGGTTTGGACTATTTTAACATGTATAATTTCATCAGTAGGAGCACTGCAAGTCACAAAGAAAAACAGCCTCTTTTTCCTTTTTGGGGTAATTTGGATCATTTAGAGAAAAACAATGTTCATGATGCATAATCTAACAATCAATTATAACATGCAGAGACCTGATTATGTTAATCAAGCCATGATTTGTCAAACAAAAGATTCAAAACTTGTTAAATTCAAAAAGTTGTCTGAACACTAAAGTCAGTCTGACTGGAAAAGTAGACAAAACTTGTTATAACCAATCGTTAGAAATGTGCATAAAATCTACATTATTCGGCTTTGCAGTTAATTGAACTATTAGGCTTTTGTTGGCCATGGCTCAAAAATTAAAAATCTCAGAAGAATTGAAGAGAACATGACGCAGGAATACTTGTTCCCGGTACAGATATTTTGCCGCTTTATTATGTTTTGATGTTAGAAAATTCGTTTTGCGATGGTCGCAGGCATCTATTTCTTCCTCAATTTAACATCAATCTTGCAAAACGTGACATCTTGTAGCCCTATATGGTTTGACATTTTAGTTGAAACATCATCATGCTTTTCGCCGATAAATCAAATACCACATTTTACATAATTTCTTGCGAGATTTGAGCGTAACAACAATCCGAAACGTACGCTGTCAAAAATTGAAAAATAGAAGCCTAGAAGTTCTGCCGATCCGTTTAGAAGCTCTTATATTATAGGTTTGGATTATTATAACAAATGTAAATTTATCAATATGAGCACTGCAAGGCACAAAAAAATCTGAGCCTCTTTTTACATTTTGTGTACTTTGGATCATTTAGAGATAAACAAATTTCATGATGCAGAATCAAACAATCATATATAACGTGAGAAGAACTGATCATGTTACGAAGGCCATGCTTTGACAATCAAGTGATGGAAAACTGATTAAATTCTAAAATTTTTCCGAATACAGAAGTCAGTCTGACTAGAAAAATTGGACAAAAATTATTTTAAAAGATCGATAGAAACGTAATGTAAATCTCTATCTATTCGATTTTTGCACTAATTGCAACGCTATGTGATCACAGATACTGGCCCAAAATGCTGTCATCTCAGAGGAAATGGAGAGAACATAACATAGGAATACTTAATCCCGGGATAGATATTTTTCCGCTGTATTATAGTTTGCTGTTGGAAAATTGATTTTCCGATGGTCGCAATTATAGTTTTTTCCTCCAATTTACTTCAACAGTGGACAAAGGGCACATAGTAGCCCTATGTGAGCTGATATATTATTTGAAACATGATCAGGCTTTTCACCGATAACTCAAACACCAAACTTTACGAGATCTCTCGCGGGATTTGAAACTAATAGCAATCCGAAACGTCCACTACAAAAAATTGACTTGGAGCAAACTTGAAGCGGGGTCAATCATTTCATCAGCTGCAATTTAATAGGTTTGGACTATTTTAACATGTATAATTTCATCAGTAGGAGCACTGCAAGTCACAAAGAAAAACAGCCTCTTTTTCCTTTTTGGGGTAATTTGGATCATTTAGAGAAAAACAATGTTCATGATGCATAATCTAACAATCAATTATAACGTGCAGAGACCTGATTATGTTAATCAAGCCATGATTTGTCAAACAAAAGATTCAAAACATGTTAAATTCAAAAAGTTGTCTGAACACTAAAGTCAGTCTGACTGGAAAAGTAGACAAAACTTGTTGTAACCAATCGTTAGAAATGTGCATAAAATCTACATTATTCGGCTTTGCAGTTAATTGAACTATTAGGCTTTTGTTGGCCATGGCTCAAAAATTAAAATTCTCAGAAGAAATGAAGAGAACATGACGCAGGAATACTTGTTCCCGGTACAGATGTTTTGCCGCTTTATTATGTTTTGATGTTAGAAAATTCGTTTTGCGATGGTCGCAGGCATCTATTTCTTCCTCAATTTAACATCAATCTTGCAAAACGTGACATTTTGTAGCCCTATGTGGTTTGACATTTCAGTTGAAACATCATCATGCTTTTCGCCGATAAATCAAACACCACATTTTACATAATTTCTTGCAAGATTTGAGCGTAACAACAACCCGAAACGTACGCTATCGAAAATTGAAAAATTGAAGCCTAGAAGTTCTGCCGATCCGTTTAGAAGCTCTTATATTATAGGTTTGGACTATTATAACAAATGTAAATTTATCAATGTGAGCACTGCAAGGCACAAAAAAATCTGAGCCTCTTTTTCCTTTTTTTGTGTAATTTGGATCATTTAGAGATAAACAAATTTCATGATGCAGAATCAAACAATCACAAATAACGTGAGAAGAACTGATCATGTTACGAAGGCCATGCTTTGTCAATCAAGTGATGGAAAACTGATTAAATTCAAAAGTTTTTCCGAATACAGAAGTCAGTTTGACTAGAAAGTTTGGACAAAAATTATTTTAAAAGATCGATAGAAACGTAATGTAAATCTCCATCTATTCGATTTTTGCACTAATTGCAACGCTATGTGATCAAAGATACTGGCCCAAAATGCTGTCATCTCAGAGGAAATGGAGAGAACATAACATAGGAATACTTAATCCCGGGATAGATATTTTTCCGCTGTTTTATAGTTTGCTGTTGGAAAATTGGTTTTCCGATGGTCGCAATTATGGTTTTTTCCTCCAATTTACTTCAACATTGCACAAAGGGCACAGAGTAGTCCTATGTGAGCTGATATATTATTTGAAACATGATCAGGCTTTTCACCGATAACTCAAACACCAAACTTTACCAGATCTCTCGCGGGATTTGAAACTAACAGCAATCCGAAACGTCCACTACAAAAAATTGACTTAGAGAAAACTTGAAGCGGGGTCAATCATTTCAACAGCTGTAATTTCAAAGGTTTGGACTGTTTTAACATGTATAATTTCTTCAGTAAGAGCACTGCAAGTCACAAAGAAAAACAGCCTCTTTTTCCTTTTTGGTGTAATTTGGATCATTTAGAGAAAAACAATGTTCATGATGCATAATCTAACAATCAAATATAACGTGCAGAGAACTGATTATGTTAATCAAGCCATGATTTGTCAAACAAAAGATTCAAAACTTGTTAAATTCAAAAAGTTGTCTGAACACTAAAGTCAGTCTGACTGGAAAAGTAGACAAAACTTGTTATAACCAATCGTTAGAAATGTGCATAAAATCTACATTATTCGGCTTTGCAGTTAATTGAACTATTAGGCTTTTGTTGGCCATGGCTCAAAAATTAAAATTCTCAGAAGAAATGAAGAGAACATGACGCAGGAATACTTGTTCCCGGTACAGATATTTTGCCGCTTTATTATGTTTTGATGTTAGAAAATTCGTTTTGCGATGGTCGCAGGCATGTATTTCTTCCTCAAATTAACCTCAACCTTGCACAGCTGGCATCTGGTAGCCCTATATGGTTTGACGTTTTAGTTGATACAACAATTGAAATATCGTCACGCTTTTCGTCGATGACGCAAACTCCGAAAATTGAATAATTTTTTGGGTTATTTGAAAAATTCCGCAGTCTCAAATGTCCTCTTAAAATCCTTCAATAGAAGAAACTTACAGTATTTACCACCTTCTTGATGAGCTCAAATGGCACTACCTTTCATTATTGTAACATTTATGATTGGGCTAGAATGAGCTCTGCAAAGTAGGAAAATTTGTAAGCCTTATCTTCTTTTTAGTGCAATTTGGACATTTTAAAGAAATTTTTTACTTGTGATGCGTAACATAAACTTCACGTATGACGTGCAGAGACATTATGATGTGAGGCAAAACCGTGAAGAACAAAACAGAAGCTTTGAAATGTATTCAAAAACTTACAAAAATTCTGCAAACTCAAATCCGTCTTTATATATTACCTCAACAAATATTTTTCCAACCTATCAAAACAAATGTGCTTGACTCTTGCATGCATTCAATATTTTTTTGCTTTGTGGTGTTGTTTTCTGTATTTGCTGATGAAACAATTGCAATTAAAGAGAAAAGAAGGGTATCAAAACTGTACAAATTAATCTTCTTTAGGTTTGTTTTTGCTTTTTGTTTATGAACGATTTTTTCTTTGCGGCTCTAGGGGATATGCTTGAGCTCTTTACTTTGGATAAAACCCCAGCAGAGTAGGAGTCAAATAGAGTGTCCCCATATATATTTTTTATATTGTTTTATTTAGTTGAGAAGGTCAATTTTTGCCCTGTATGCGCCGAACATCGTTTTTGGCCAATTTTCGACTATGTCGGGTGTGACATAGTAAAGTTGGAAATTTTTATGTCCCTATGACAAATTATAGTGATTGAGATTCCTCATTTGATGGAGAATATCACTATAAGTATATATTGTACCCCATTTCCGCACGTTTCGGTGGTCTATTTTAGCGAAACATGAAACATGAAACATTGATGTAAAAATTATATTTTTGAGGGCACGCTTTTTGTTTAAGACGTTTTTTTATCTGAACTACTCTGCCAAATTGGCCGGGCACAGTCGCATGTTGTTTGTCCTAATCCCCTCTTGATTGCGGTGTTTATTGGTTTCTCAAGTCGGCCTAATCAACAAGTTGGAGGATAGAACTTGTTTTTTATCACATTGAGAAAGTAACTTAATGTTTTGTAATTTTTCGAATTTCTCATTCATTTTTTGACCAAAACGAGTGATTAATGGCTTAATATGTTGCTTTTTGGACGTTCTTCACTGAAACGGCTAGTCACAGTACTGAAAATATTTTTTTGAACTGTTATTTAATGATGAATGAAGAAAAATGAATCTCTTCTCAATTTTTATGGCTGTGTGGGGTTTTGTGCAATTGAACAAGTTTTTCGGCGTGCGTTTTGTGTTTTCTAGACACTTTCTAAGTTGCTGAAGCTAATTGTATCAAATAATTGGGTTAATTCAACAATTTTTCTTTTTTCACGATTTCATCAAATTTCTGTGGATGTTGTTTTATGTCAAAACACACAAAACATCATAACCTTCATGGTGAGGTGGGAAATTTTTTCCCACCTCACGATGAAGGTTTGCCGTGACCTAGAACGTGGAAGTGGACCAGAATTACACCCACAAATACGCCGGGAACGCTGTTTCACGTTATTTTACGTCTGGTCCGGAGATCTTGGGCTTCGATTTTAGCCCAAAAAATGGGGTACAGAACAGTATTTTGTTAATATCTGCTGAAGTACTGGACCAAATTAAACGAGAGCGGTCGCATTTTGTTGGCACTGAACCCTTCTTGCTTGCAGTTTTTGGTTGGTTTCCCAAATCGGCCTAATCAAAAAGTTATTAATGTTCAAAGTTGAAATAGGCCGAATTTTCGGGCTATTCTGGGTGACCCAAATTTCGGTACAACAAAACGCGCGATTTACCCAACAAGTGTTAGTGTTTTAGAATCCTCAGTTAGTGGGGAGTATGCCCATATATATTTTCCATAGTGTTTTACGGAATTGAGATGGTCAAATTTGGCTCTGAAGTTAGGTCACCATGCTTTTTTGGTGATTTGGTACCGTACCTTATAATTGCCATAACTCCTCGAAGAATGTACCGATTGTGCTCATTTTTTAATATGATGCGTATCTCAAGCAGTGCTACAAACAGTACTAAGGGCGTTTATTTTGGTTCAGCCGTTTTAGAGAAATTGGCCAGTACACTTGCCCACCGTTTTA
Organism: Convolutriloba macropyga; assembly: GCF_964194025.1. Lineage (NCBI taxonomy): Eukaryota > Metazoa > Xenacoelomorpha > Acoela > Convolutidae > Convolutriloba > Convolutriloba macropyga. Next base: position 2,059,098 of record NC_134476.1, read on the forward strand.
GCCCCAGAAGCGATTGACACCATCCGGCACCAGTTTTGAATCTTTGAATTTTGTGATTTCAGGTTACAAAATTAGTGTTCTGAATATCCCGTCTAATGGTGATTCTGAATATGTATACTTTATATAGCGTTTTTGCAGGTTTAGAGGTTCAATTTTGGCTCTGCAGACCGAGTACTCTGCTTCTTTGGCCATTTGGTACGGTACATTTATGTTGGAATATCTCCATGTAGAGTGAACCGATTTTTGATCCGTTTGTTGATTTGAACTCAGCTTGAGCCGTACTTGAATCCCTGTAAATAGCGTTTTGTTTCTTTCAGCCGTTTTTGAGAAATTGGCCAGGACACATACCCCCATTTTGAGCTATTCGTGTCCGGTACTTTCCCTGTACCTACATGTTTGACCACTAAAACTAGCTCATTTAGGCTCGACAATTAGTTCGTTAGACTCCTTTGATAATGGGGATTGTCCCCATATATATTTTACCCCACATTTTATGTAGTTGAGATGTTCAATTTTAGCTCTGAAGGCGAAGCATCTCTCCTCTAAGGCCATTTGGTACGGTACCTATTTTTTGCTATAACTCCTTGAAGAGTGCACCGATTGGGCTCATTTTTTAATATGACACGTGTCTCAAGCAGTGCTACAAGCTGTACTAAGGGCGTTTTTTTGTTCAGCCGTTTTCGAGAAATTGGCCAGGGAACTTGGCCCCGGTTTGACCTCCTGAGGAGAGAAGCACTACCATGAATACGATATTAAACTATATTATTCGTCTCTGGTCATGTCGTCTGTCACCTTGACACACTATGTGTGGCTTGTGTGGTTATAAGCACTGGTTATAATGAGTGGTTATAGTGGTTATAATGTGGTGTTATAGTACAGAAACAGGACCCGAAATGGGTCGTTTTGGTCATTTGGTACGGTACCTTGATGTTGGAATATCTCCTCGTAGAGTAAACCGATTTTTGATCTGTTTTTTGATTTCAACTCAGCTTGAGCCGTACTTGAATCCCTGTAAATAGCATTTTGTTTCTTTCAGCCGTTTTCGAGAAATTGGCCAAGACACATACGGTCATTTTGCCGTTTTAGTGACCGGTACGTTTCGTGTTTCTACTTGTGAAATGTTGAAAATTATTGTTTTGACTGCACGAATAGGTGCATTGAACTCCGTTTGTAACGGGGAATCTCCCCATATATACTTTGTATAGGGTTTTCCGAGATCTAGGGGGTCAATTTTCACTCTGCAAGTTACCCCCCCCAACCCCCGTGAATATATGCCCAAAATCGTGTATTTTCATTGTGAAAGTAGGAAAATTGTTGTTTTGGGGTACCAGTATAAGCACTGTAGTCCCCATGTTTTGTGGGTAAACTCTATTCCAATTTTCAGCCATATTGGTTGAGGGGTTGATCTTCTCTCCTCTTATTACTTATATATACTATTATTCTAAGGTGAGGGCGTTTCGCCCCATGGGGTGCACCTCCCCCCCTGTCCCGTTGAGACGCCGGTTAGTCGGTTCCCCCCTGCTGGGCTTTGGTGCACCCCATGATGGGGATGTAGGTGCGGTGCGTGCGTGCGGGCGTTTTTCGAGCGTTTTTCGGGCGTCCTTCTCCGTGTTTGTGTTTCGCTGTGTCTGTGTTTGTTTCCTTTTAAGCTAAAGCTCTGATTTTTCAGAGCTTTTGTTTGTCTTTGAGGAGCAGCAGCAGCAGACGTCGAACAGTGAGTACGCACGTTGTGCTTTCTTTGTTTTCTGCTTTCCAGCGCTCACAGTGATGGCCTGAGCATTTTTTTGTGCTTGCTCAGCGCCTCCTGTGGCCAAGCGCTGCAATTATTTTAGTCGTGTGTCAGCACTCATCGAGTGCGTTTTTCTTCCGCAGCGCTGCCTAGTAGCAGTGCAGTTTGGGCGTAGGCGCTCACAGAGATGGCTATAGCAGTGTGTTTTTCGTTTTTTTTGCTCAAAGCTTCCTGTGACCAAGCGCCGCAATTATTTCAGTCGTGTGTCAGCACTCATCGAGTGCGTTTTTTTGCGCAGCGCTGCCTAGAAGCAGTGAATTTTGGGTTGTAGGCACTCACAGTGTTGGTTTGTGCTCTTTGTGTGTTTTGTTCTGCTCAGGCCTTAGAATCGCTTTCATTTTGGTGCTTTTTTCGTCTGAATGAGGTTGCCATTTTCCTCAAGTTCGCTAGTTATTTCATCAAAATTCTTCTATCTTTGTAATTTTTCTGGCCTCATAGCGCCGCAAACCCCCATATAACAGACTTTAGATACCTGTCAGTTGGTATATGATCCAAAAAGGGTGATGAATGCGTTTGAAAGACGACAAATGGTGTCCATCTAAGCAAATTTCCTATAACTCAAAATTTGTTTCAAACTTTATAGTAGTCGGTATTCCAAGACAAAACACATTTTTCCATGATTCATAGTAATGGCTTGATCCTGCAAACGCGATTGAGTGTGAAAAATGCTGGAAAACTCTTGAACTGGAAATTGGTTCGAAAAAAATAGGCAATTTCGAGTCCAATTTGCTTCTGTTTCTGAGAGGCTGTAGGTGTCCTTTTTCACGACCATCTGGAGAAACATAAAATGGTTTCTAAGGGTCGATACTGTTTCCAAATGCTTTGTACACATTTGGAAACGGGTGCTTAAAAAATCTGAGGCCTCAGAAGCCCTTTCATCTTAGTGCTTTTTTCGTCTGAATGAGGTTGCCATTTTTCTGTAGTTCGCTGTTTTTTTCATCAAAATTCTTCTATCTTTGTAATTTTTCTGGCCTCATAGCTCCGCAAACCCCCATGTAACAGACTTTAGATACCTGTCACTTGATATATGATCGAAAAAGGGTGATGAATGCGATTGAAAGACGACAAATGGTGTCCATCTAAGCAAATTTCCTATAACTCAAAATTTGTTTCAAATTTTATAGTTGTCGGTATTCCGAGACAACACATTTTTCCCTGATTCATTGTAATGGCTTGATCCTGCAAACGCGATTGATTGTGAAAAATGCTAGAAAACTCTTGAACTGGAAATTGGTTCGAAAAAAAATAGGCAATTTCGAGTCCAATTTGCTTCTGTTTCTGAGAGGCTGTAGGTGTCCTTTTTCACGACCATCTTGAGAAACATAAAATGGTTTCTAAGGGTCGATTCTGTTTCAAAATGCTTTGTACACATTTGGAAACGGGTGCATAAAAAATCTGAGGCCTCAGAAGCCCTTTCATCTTGGTGCTTTTTTCGTCTGAATGAGGTTGCCATTTTTCTGTAGTTCGCTAGTTATTTCATCAAAATTCTTCTATCTTTGTAATTTTTCTGGCCTCATAGCTCCGCAAACCCCCATATAACAGACTTTAGATACCTGTCACTTGATATAGGATCCAAAAAGGGTGATGAATGCGATTGAAAGACGACAAATGGTGTCCATCTAAGCAAATTTCCTATAACTCAAAATTTGTTTCAAACTTTATAGTTGTCGGTATTCCGAGACAACACATTTTTCCCTGATTCATAGTAATCGCTTGATCCTGCAAACGCGATTGATTGTTAAAAATGCTGGAAAACTCTTGAACTGGAAATTAGTTCGAAAAAAATAGGCAATTTCGAGTCCAATTTGCTTCTGTTTCTGAGAGGCTGTAGGTGTCCTTTTTCACGACCATCTGGAGAAACATAAAATGGTTTCTAAGGGTCGATACTGTTTCCAAATGCTTTGTACATATTTGGAAACGGGTGCATAAAAAATCTGAGGCCTCAGAAGCCCTTTCATCTTGGTGCTTTTTTCGTCTGAATGAGGTTGCCATTTTTCTGTAGTTCGCTGTTTTTTTCATCAAAATTCTTCTATCTTTGTAATTTTTCTGGTCTCATAGCTCCGCAAACCCCCACATAACAGACTTTAGATACCTTTCACTTGATATATGATGCAAAAAGGGAGATGAATGCGATTGAAAGATGACAAATGGCGTCCATCTAAGCAAATTTCCTATAACTCAATATTTGTTTCAAACTTTATAATTGTCGGTAGTCCGAGACGGAACACATTTTTCCCTGATTCATAGTAATGACTTGTTCATGCAAACGCAATTGAATGTGAAAAACGCTAGAAATCTCTTGAAATGGAAATTGTTTAATAAAATAGAGATTTTTGAGTCCAATTTGCTTCTGTTTCTGAGAAGCTGTTGGTGTCCTTTTTCCCGACCATCTGGAAAAACATAAAATGGTTTCTAAGGGTCGATACTGTTTCCAAATGCTTTGTACACATTTGGAAACGGTTTCATAAAAAATCTGAGGCCTCAGAAGCCCTTTCATCTTGGTGCTTTTTTCGTCTGAATGAGGTTGCCATTTTTCTCAAGTTCGCTATTTATTTCATCAAAATTCTTCTATCTTCGTAATTTTTCTGGCCTCGTTGTGCCGCAAACCTCCAAATAGCAGGCTGTAGATGCCTTTTGAAGAATATTTGATCAAAAAAGGGTGATGAATACGTTTGAAAGATGTCAAATGGCGTCCATCTAAGCAAATTTCCTATAACTCAAAATTTGTTTCAAACTTTATAGTTGTCGGTATTCCGAGACAAAACACATTTTTCCCTGATTCATAGTAATGACTTGTTCATGCAAACGCAATTGAATGTGAAAAACGCTAGAAAACTCTTGAAATGGAAATTGGTTTAATAAAATAGAGAATTTTGAGTCTAATTTGCTTCTGTTTCTGAGAAGCTGTTGGTGTCCTTTTTCCCGACCATCTGGAGAAACATAAAATGGTTTCTAAGGGTCGATACTATTTCCAAATGCTTTGTACACATTTGGAAACGGGTGCATAAAAAATCTGAGGCCTCAGAAGCCCTTTCATCTTGGTGCTTTTTTCGTCTGAATGAGGTTGCCATTTTTCTGTAGTTCGCTGATTTTTTCATCAAAATTCTTCTATCTTTGTTATTTTTCTGGTCTCATAGCTCCGCAAACCCCATATAACAGACTTTAGATACCGGTCACTTGATATATGATCCAAAAAGGGTGATGAATGCGATTGAAAGACGACAAATGGTGTCCATTCAAGCAAATTTCCTTTAACTCAAAATTTGTTTCAAACTTTATAGTTGTCGGTATTCCGAGACAACACATTTTTCCCTGATTCATAGTAATGGCTTGATCCTGCAAACGCGATTGATTGTGAAAAATGCTAGAAAACTCTTGAACTGGAAATTGGTTCGAAAAAAATAGGCAATTTCGAGTCCAATTTGCTTCTGTTTCTGAGAGGCTGTAGGTGTCCTTTTTCACGACCATCTGGAGAAACATAAAATGGTTTCTAAGGGTCGATACTATTTCCAAATGCTTTGTACACATTTGGAAACGGGTGCATAAAAAATCTGAGGCCTCAGAAGCCCTTTCATCTTGGTGCTTTTTTCGTCTGAATGAGGTTGCCATTTTTCTGTAGTTCGCTGTTTTTTTCATCAAAATTCTTCTATCTTTGTAATTTTTCTGGTCTCATAGCTCCGCAAACCCCCATATAACAGACTTTAGATACCGGTCACTTGATATATGATCCAAAAAGGGTGATGAATGCGATTGAAAGACGACAAATGGTGTCCATCTAAGCAAATTTCCTATAACTCAAAATTTGTTTCAAATTTTATAGTTGTCGGTATTCCGAGACAACACATTTTTCCCTGATTCATTGTAATGGCTTGATCCTGCAAACGCGATTGATTGTGAAAAATGCTAGAAAACTCTTGAACTGGAAATTGGTTCGAAAAAAATAGGCAATTTGGAGTCCAATTTGCTTCTGTTTCTGATAAGCTGTTGGTGTCCTTTTTCCCGACCATCTGGAGAAACATAAAATGGTTTCTAAGGGTCGATACTGTTTCCAAATGCTTTGTACACATTTGGAAACGGGTGCATAAAAAATCTGAGGCCTCAGAAGCCCTTTCATCTTGGTGCTTTTTTCGTCTGAATGAGGTTGCCATTTTTCTGTAGTTCGCTGTTTTTTTCATCAAAATTCTTCTATCTTTGTAATTTTTCTGGTCTCATAGCTCCGCAAACCCCCATATAACAGACTTTAGATACCGGTCACTTGATATATGATCCAAAAAGGGTGATGAATGCGACTGAAAGACGACAAATGGTGTCCATCTAAGCAAATTTCCTATAACTCAAAATTTGTTTCAAACTTTATAGTTGTCGGTATTCCGAGACAACACATTTTTCCCTGATTCATAGTAATGGCTTGATCCTGCAAACGCGATTGATTGTGAAAAATGCTAGAAAACTCTTGAACTGGAAATTGGTTCGAAAAAAATAGGCAATTTCGAGTCCAATTTGCTTCTGCTTCTGAGAAGCTGTTGGTGTCCTTTTTCCCGACCATCTGGAGAAACATAAAATGGTTTCTAAGGGTCGATACTGTTTCCAAATGCTTTGTACACATTTGGAAACGGGTGCATAAAAAATCTGAGGCCTCAGAAGCCCCTTCATCTTGGTGCTTTTTTCGTCTGAATGAGGTTGCCATTTTTCTCAAGCTCGCTATTTATTTCATCAAAATTCTTCTATCTTCCTAATTTTTCTGGCCTCGTTGTGCCGCAAACCTCCATATAGCAGGCTGTAGATGCCTTTTGAATAATATTTGATCAAAAAAGGGTGATGAATACGTTTGAAAAATGTCAAATGGCGTCCATCTAAGCAAATTTCCTATAACTCAAAATTTGTTTCAAACTTTATAGTTGTCGGTATTCCGAGACAAAACACATTTTTCCCTGATTCATAGTAATGACTTGTTCATGCAAACGCAATTAAATGTGAAAAACGCTAGAAAACTCTTGAAATGGAAATTGGTTTAATAAAATAGAGAATTTTGAGTCTAATTTGCTTCTGTTTCTGAGAAGCTGTTGGTGTCCTTTTTCCCGACCATCTGGAGAAACATAAAATGGTTTCTAAGGGTCGATACTGTTTCCAAATGCTTTGTACACATTCGGAAACGGGTGCAAAAAAAATCTGAGGCCTCAGAAGCCCTTTCATCTTGGTGCTTTTTTCGTCTGAATGAGGTTGCCATTTTTCTCAAGCTCGCTATTTATTTCATCAAAATTCTTCTATCTTCCTAATTTTTCTGGCCTCGTTGTGCCGCAAACCTCCATATAGCAGGCTGTAGATGCCTTTTGAATAATATTTGATCAAAAAAGGGTGATGAATACGTTTGAAAAATGTCAAATGGCGTCCATCTAAGCAAATTTCCTATAACTCAAAATTTGTTTCAAACTTTATAGTTGTCGGTATTCCGAGACAAAACACATTTTTCCCTGATTCATAGTAATGACTTGTTCATGCAAACGCAATTGAATGTGAAAAACGCTAGAAAACTCTTGAAATGGAAATTGGTTTAATAAAATAGAGAATTTTGAGTCTAATTTGCTTCTGTTTCTGAGAAGCTGTTGGTGTCCTTTTTCCCGACCATCTGGATAAACATAAAATGGTTTCTAAGGGTCGATACTGTTTCCAAATGCTTTGTACACATTCGGAAACGGGTGCAAAAAAAATCTGAGGCCTCAGAAGCCCTTTCATCTTGGTGCTTTTTTCGTCTGAATGAGGTTGCCATTTTTCTCAAGTTCGCTATTTATTTCATCAAAATTCTTCTATCTTCGTAATTTTTCTGGCCTCGTTGTGCCGCAAACCTCCATATAGCAGGCTGTAGATACCTTTTGAACAAAATTTGATCAAAAAAGGGTGATGAATACGTTTGAAAGATGTCAAATGGCGTCCATCTAAGCAAATTTTCTATAACTGAAATTTGTTTCAAACTTTATAGTAGTCATATTCCGAGACAAAACACAATTTTCCATAATTCACAGTAATGGCTTGGTCATGCAAAAGCGATTGAATGTGAAAAACGCTTGAAAACTCTTGAACTGGAAATGGGTTGGAAAAAAATAGAATTTTGGGTCCAATTTGCTTCTGTTTCTGAGAGGCTGTTGGTGTCCTTTTTCACGACCATCTGGAGAAACATAGAATTGTTTCTAAGGGTCGATACTGTTTCCAAATGCTTTGTACACATTTGGAAACGGGTGCATAAAAAATCTGAGGCCTCAGAAGCCCTTTCATCTTGGTGCTTTTTTCGTCTGAATGAGGTTGCCATATTTCTCAAGTTCGCTATGTATTTCATCCAATTTCTTCTATCTTTGTAATTTTTCTGGCCTCATAGCGCCGCAAAACCCCATATAACAGGCTGTAGATACTTTTTGATTGATTGATGATCAAAAAGAGTGATGAATACTTTTGAAAGATGACAAATGGCGTCCATCTAAGCAAATTTCCTATAACTCAATATTTGTTTCAAACTTTATAATTGTCGGTATTCCGAGACGGAACACATTTTTCCCTGATTCATAGTAATGGCTTGATCATGCAAACGCGATTGAATGTGAAAAATGCTGGAAAACTCTTGAACTGGAAATTGGTTCGAAAAAAATATAGAATTTTGAGTTCAATTTGCTTCTGTTTCTGAGAAGCTGTTGGTGTCCTTTTTCCCGACCATCTGGAGAAAATTAAAATGGTTTCTAAGGGTCGATACTGTTTCCAAATGCTTTGTACACATTTAGAAACGGCTGCATAAAAAATCTGAGGCCTCAGAAGCCCTTTCATCTTGGTGCTTTTTTCGTCTGAATGAGGTTGCCATTTTTCTGTAGTTCGCTGTTTTTTTCATCAAAATTCTTCTATCTTCCTAATTTTTCTGGCCTCGATGCGCCGCAAACCCCCATATAACAGACTTTAGATAACTGTCACTTGATATATGATCCAAAAAGGGTGATGAATGCGATTGAAAGACGACAAATGGTGTCCATCTAAGCAAATTTCCTATAACTCAAAATTTGTTTCAAACTTTATAGTTGTCGGTATTCCGAGACAAAACACATTTTTCCCTGATTCATAGTAATGACTTGTTCATGCAAACGCAATTGAATGTGAAAAACGCTAGAAAACTCTTGAAATGGAAATTGGTTTAATAAAATAGAGAATTTTGAGTCCAATTTGCTTCTGTTTCTGAGAAGCTGTTGGTGTCCTTTTTCCCGACCATCTGGAGAAACATAAAATGGTTTCTAAGGGTCGATACTGTTTCCAAATGCTTTGTACACATTTGGAAACGGGTGCTTAAAAAATCTGAGGCCTCAGAAGCCCTTTCATCTTAGTGCTTTTTTCGTCTGAATGAGGTTGCCATTTTTCTGTAGTTCGCTGTTTTTTTCATCAAAATTCTTCTATCTTTGTAATTTTTCTGGCCTCATAGCTCCGCAAACCCCCATGTAACAGACTTTAGATAACTGTCACTTGATATATGATCCAAAAAAGGTGATGAATGCGATTGAAAGACGACAAATGGTGTCCATCTAAGCAAATTTCCTATAACTCAAAATTTGTTTCAAACTTTATAGTTGTCGGTATTCCGAGACAAAACACATTTTTCCCTGATTCATAGTAATGACTTGTTCATGCAAACGCAATTGAATGTGAAAAACGCTAGAAAACTCTTGAAATGGAAATTGGTTTAATAAAATAGAGAATTTTGAGTCCAATTTGCTTCTGTTTCTGAGAAGCTGTTGGTGTCCTTTTTCCCGACCATCTGGAGAAACATAAAATGGTTTCTAAGGGGGGATACTGTTTCCAAATGCTTTGTACACATTTGGAAACGGGTGCATAAAAAATCTGAGGCCTCAGAAGCCCTTTCATCTTGGTGCTTTTTTCGTCTGAATGAGGTTGCCATTTTTCTCAAGTTCGCTATTTATTTCATCAAAATTCTTCTATCTTCGTAATTTTTCTGGCCTCGTTGTGCCGCAAACCTCCATATAGCAGGCTGTAGATGCCTTTTGAATAATATTTGATCAAAAAAGGGTGATGAATACGTTTGAAAGATGTCAAATGGCGTCCATCTAAGCAAATTTCCTATAACTCAAAATTTGTTTCAAACTTTATAGTTGTCGGTATTCCCAGACAAAACACATTTTTCCCTGATTCATAGTAATGACTTGTTCATGCAAACGCAATTGAATGTGAAAAACGCTAGAAAACTCTTGAAATGGAAATTGGGTTAATGAAATAGAGAATTTTGAGTCCAATTTGCTTCTGTTTCTGAGAAGCTGTTGGTGTCCTTTTTCCCGACCATCTGGAGAAACATAAAATGGTTTCTAAGGGTCGATACTGTTTCCAAATGCTTTGTACACATTTGGAAACGGTTGCATAAAAAATCTGAGGCCTCAGAAGCCCTTTCATCTTGGTGCTTTTTTCGTCTGAATGAGGTTGCCATTTTTCTCAAGTTCGCTATTTATTTCATCAAAATTTTTCTATCTTCGTAATTTTTCTGGCCTCGTTGTGCCGCAAACCTCCATATAGCAGGCTGTAGATGCCTTTTGAATAATATTTGATCAAAAAAGGGTGATGAATACGTTTGAAAGATGTCAAATGGCGTCCATATAAGCAAATTTCCTATAACTCAAAATTTGTTTCAAACTTTATAGTTGTCGGTATTCCGAGACAAAACACATTTTTCCCTAATTCATAGTAATGACTTGTTCATGCAAACGCAATTGAATGTGAAAAACGCTAGAAAACTCTTGAAATGGAAATTGGTTTAATAAAATAGAGAATTTTGAGTCTAATTTGCTTCTGTTTCTGAGAAGCTGTTGGTGTCCTTTTTCCCGACCATCTGGAGAAACAAAAAATGGTTTCTAAGGGTCGATACTGTTTCCAAATGCTTTGTACACATTTGGAAACGGGTGCATAAAAAATCTGAGGCCTCAGAAGCCCTTTCATCTTGGTGCTTTTTTCGTCTGAATGAGGTTGCCATTTTTCTCAAGTTCGCTATTTATTTCATCAAAATTCTTCTATCTTCGTTATTTTTCTGGCCTCGTTGTGCCGCAAACCTCCATATAGCAGGCTGTAGATGCCTTTTGAACAAAATTTGATCAAAAAATGGTGATGAATACGTTTGAAAGATGTCAAATGGCGTCCATCTAAGCAAATTTCCTATAACTGAAATTTGTTTCAAATTTTATAGTAGTCATATTCCGAGACAAAACACAATTTTCCATGATTCACAGTAATGGTGTGGTCATGCAAATGCGATTGAATGTGAAAAACGCTAGAAAACTCTTGAACTGGAAATTGGTTCGAAAAAAATATAGAATTTTGAGTTCAATTTGCTTCTGTTTCTGAGAGGCTGTTGGTGTCCTTTTTCTCGACCATCTGGAGAAATATAAAATGGTTTCTAAGGGTCGATACTGTTTCCAAATGCTTTGTACTCATTTGGAAAGGGGTGCATAAAAAATCTGAAAACTCAGAAGCCCTTTCATCTTGATGCTTTTTTCGTCTGAATGAGGTTGCCATTTTTCTGAAGTTCGCAATTTATTTCATCAAAATTCTTCTATCTTTGTAATTTTTCTGGCCTCATAGCGCCGCAAAACCCCATATAACAGGCTGTAGATACTTTTTGATTGATATATGATCAAAAAGGGTGATGAATACTTTTGAAAGATGACAAATGGCGTCCATCTAAGCAAATTTCCTATAACTCAATATTTGTTTCGAACTTTATAATTGTCGGTATTCCGAGACGGAACACATTTTTCCCTGATTCATAGTATTGGCTTGATCATGCAAACGCGATTGAATGTGAAAAATGCTGGAAAACTCTTGAACTGGAAATTGGTTCGAAAAAAAAAATATAGAATTTTGAGTTCAATTTGCTTCTGTTCCTGAGAAGCTGTTGGTGTCCTTTTTCCCGACCATCTGGAGAAACATAAAATGGTTTCTAAGGGTCGATACTGTTTCTAAATGCTTTGTACACATTTGGAAACGGGTGCATAAAAAATCTGAGGCCTCGGAAGCCCTTTCATCTTGGTGCTTTTTTCGTCTGAATGAGGTTGCCATTTTCCTCAAGTTCGCTATTTATTTCATCAAAATTCTTGTATCTTTGTATTTTTTCTGAACCCATAGCGCAGCAAACCCCCATACAACAAGATGTAGCTACTTTTTGATTGATATATGATCAAAAAAGAGTGATGAATACTTTTGAAAGATGACAAATGGCGTCCATCTAAGCAAATTTCCTATAACTGAAATTTGTTCCAATTTTTATAGTAGTCGGTATTCCAAGACAAAACACATTTTTCTATGATTCATAGTAATGGTTTGGTTATGCAAACGCGATTGAATGTGACAAATGCTCGAAATCTCTTGTACTAGAAGTTGGTTTGAAAAAAATATAGAATTTTGAGTCCAATTTGCTTCTGTTTCTGAGAGGCTGTTGGTGTCCTTTTTCTCGACCATCTGGAGAAATATAAAATGGTTTCTAATGGTCGATACTGTTTCCAAATGCTTTGTACACATTTTGAAACGGGTGCATAAAAAATCTGAGGCCTCGGAAGCCCTTTCATCTTGGTGCTTTTTTCGTCTGAATGAGGTTGCCATTTTCCTCAAGTTCGCTATTTATTTCATCAAAATTCTTCTATCTTCGTAATTTTTCTGGCCTCGATGCGCCGTAAACCCCCATATAGCAGGCTGTAGATGCCTTTTGAACAATATTTGATCAACAAAAGGGTGATGAATACGTTTGAAAGATGTCAAATGGCTTCCATCTAAGCAAATTTCTTATAACTGAAATTTGTTTCAAACTTTATAGTATTCGGTGTTCCGAGACAAAACACATTTTTCCATGATTCACAGTAATGACTTGGTCATGCAAAAGCGATTGAATATGAAAAACGCTTGAAAACTCTTGAACTGGAAATGGGTTGGAAAAAAATAGAATTTTGGGTCCAATTTGCTTCTGTTTCTGAGAGGCTGTTGGTGTCCTTTTTCACGACCATCTGGAGAAACATAGAATTGTTTCTAAGGGTCGATACTGTTTCCAAATGCTTTGTACATATTTGGAATTGGGTGCATAAAAAATCTGAGGCCTCAGAAGCCCTTTCATCTTGGTGCTTTTTTCGTCTGAATGAGATTGCCATTTTTCTGAAGTTTCGCTATTTTTTTCATCAAAATTCTTCTATCTTTGTAATTTTTGGGCCCTAAAGTGCCCTAAGCACCATATAACCGGCCATCAAAACCTTTTGATTGAAATGAGACGAAATATGCAATGGATCGGTCGGAAAGATGATAAGCAATTTCCCTATAACCGAAATTTGTTTCCTTTATTTAGAGACAGAAGACCTTTTTCTTATTTATAGTAATGATTTGTTCGTGCAAACGCAATAAAAGGTTAAAGAAGCAAAAAAATTGGTTGCAATTGACCTATAAATTGTTTGCAATTGATTTTTCAAAACAGATGCCGGGATTCAAAAGACAGTAATTACTTTTGTTTCTAGATGCCTCGATCTTATGTCCGGAAGAGATCTGCAAACACGTCTATGGGTTATCTCAAAATTGTTGCAAAACAAAAAGTTGAAAGGGGCTCATCAATTCGAGAAGCATCGAGGAGAACTGGTGTCCCGTACTCTACTCTGAGACGTTTTGTGCTCAATGAATCTTGTTCCAAAACCGGGAGGCCTGCTCTATTCAGCGAATATCAGCAGAAGACAATATTCAAAGCGCTCTCTTTCACGTACTTGACTGTTAAACAACTCAGAAAACACGTGTTTTTGTTTTCCAAAAACATGAGGGTTCAGATTCCAGCATCGTGGAAAATGCAAAAACTTGCCGGTTACGAGTGTTGTCTCTCATTTATTAAGAAGTTTCCTAACGTTGGTCTCTTCATAAAGAAGTTAGCACAAAGCTAGCAAAAACGTCAGTGCCTTGTACCAATTGCTTGAGGGATGTTCAATTAATAAATTTTGGTTTTGCATGCGAAGAATGTTGCCAAATTACGTGCTATCGCTGCTTTCGTTGTCGGGAGTTCAGATGCTGCAATCCTTCGTAATAATTTGTGTTCTGTAGGTCTTTGAGTGCAATAATGTTTCAGATCTAAAGATTTCCGTATTTTTGTGCAACGGTTCCTAGATTGACTCAATCATTGTTTCGTAAAAATACGTAGTCTTCTCTTGTTTAGTTTTCTGCAAGCAGAGGTTGAGAATGTCAAGTTTAAATAGGCTTAAGAATTGGTTTACAATTATTTACGGCATGTTAGTGCTTCCTTGTTCCTCTTGAAACGGCGTTTTGCTCAACAGCATGCTCGTTTCCATCAACTTTTTAGGAGAACGGTAACGATGATTCAGGATAAGTTTCCTCGCTCTATCAAGATTAACAAAACTGGCGTTTTGCTCTACAGCATGTCAGTTTTTGTTTTCTAAGGGTGATTGGCGTTCTGCTCTACAGCATGTCAATCTTTGCAACTTGAAACTTTTCAACCTAATTTTTTTTGACCCAATTTTATTGTAATAGTATTTTGAAATGAAACGGCGTTTTGCTCGACAGCATGCTAGTTTCGGTCAGGTTTTTAGGAGAACGGTAACGATCATTGAGGATAAGTTTCCTCGCTCTATGAAGATTAACAAAACTGGCGTTTTGCTCTACAGCATGTCAGTTTTTTGTTTTCGAAGGGTGATTGGCGTTTTGCTCTACAGCATGTCAATCTTTGCAACATGAAACTTTTCAACCGAAATTTTTTTTGACCCAATTTTTTTGTAATAGTGTTTTGAAATGAAACGGCGTTTTGCTCGACAGCATGCTAGTTTCGGTCAGGTTTTTAGGAGAACGGTAACGATCATTCAGGATAAGTTTCCTCGCTCTATGAAGATTAACAAAACTGGCGTTTTGCTCTACAGCATGTCAGTTTTTTGTTTTCTAAGGGTGATTGGCGTTTTGCTCTACAGCATGTCAATCTTTGCATCATGAAACTTTTCAACCTAATTTTTTTTTCGACCCAATTTTTTTGTAATAGTGTTTTGAAATGAAACGGCGTTTTGCTCGACAGCATGCTAGTTTCGGTCAGGTTTTTAGGAGAACGGTAACGATCATTCAGGATAAGTTTCCTCGCTCCATGAAGATTAACAAAACTGGCGTTTTGCTCTACATCATGTCAGTTTTTGTTTTCTAAGTGTGATTGGCGTTTTGCTCTACAGCATGTCAATCTTTCCAACTTGCAGCTTTTCAAATTAAATTTTCTTCCACTTTAATTTTTTGTAATAGTATATGAAAGTGAAACGGCGTCTTGCTCTACAGCATGCTCGTTTCCATCAAGTTTTTAGGAGAACGGTAACGATCATTCAGGATAAGTTTGCTCGCTCTATCAAGATTAACAAAACTGGCGTTTTGCTCTACAGCATGTCAGTTTTTGTTTTCTAAGGGTGATTGGCGTTTTGCTCTACAGCATGTCAATCTTTCCAATTTGCAACTTTTCAACTTAAATTTTCTTCCACTTCAATTTTTTGTAATAGTATTTGAAAATGAAACGGCGTTTTGCTAGACAGCATGCTAGTTTCGATCAAGTTTTTAGGAGAACGGTAACGATCTCTCAGGATAAGTTTTCTCGCTCTATCAAGATTAACAAAACTGGCGTTTTACTCCACAGCATGTCAGTTTTTTTTCTAAGGGTGATTGGCGTTTTGCTCTACAGCATGTCAATCTTTCCAACTCGCAACTTAACTGTTTTGCTTCAATGCGTGTCGTTCCGTCTTTCAAAATGAGATTAAGGTCTTCAAAGTTAAGGTTTTGGTTTAAATGCAGTCCTCTGCAATGTGTTTGGCTTATCTTTCTCCTTGTTGCCCCTACACCAAATCAAAATTTTCAGAAATGGCACTTTTCGATATTCTTGATTGTATGGACCTAGAACAGGCGCAAAAGAGCAAGCTGGTTGAATTGGTAAAGGAGTCATGTTTAACGATTCGATCGTTTCAAATGCTCAGCAAGGAGGATCTGACTGGTATGGGTTTCCCCCATCCAACCATTATCGAGATCAAGGATCTGATAAAGCAAAGAGGAGACACGCCACGAACGCCAGTTGTAAACGCGGAGACTCCAAGTCCATTGCATGTAGAGACGCCATCTACAGCTAGCAATGAAAATCTTTCTATGCTGACGGCTAGCGAACTCAAGAAGTTGACTGAGACTCTGGATCTCAAATCAGCTGCTGGCCTCCGTGAATTTAATCGCGTGCTGGTTGCAGAAATGGTAAAGGTAGCTGTCGTTCTTTTCTTTTTTTTTGAAATCCTCAATCTAAAAGTAATAACTTGAATCGAAAAGAAGACGTAAGATCTAAAACTGAAAATTGAAATGATTTTAGAGGCAGCCTACAGATCAAGCACTAACCCCGTGCAACAAAACAAAAATCAAATACGCCAACCTTGCCATCGAAACGTATCCTGAGTTGAAGTCAATTGATGCCTCCAATTCTGCTGTTAGTTTGCGTTTAGTATTGTATCTTGTTTTTGGTTATTTTCTTCAAATAGTATTTGTGTTTAGTCCGTTTTCTTCAAACCGTACTATGCGACGTACGAAAATGGTGTCCGTCGTGTCCATCCGCAATCGGGGGCGCTTGAAGAGCACCTAAAAACCCTTAGAGCGAAGGGCAAAAAATTATTTCTGAAGAATGGAGGTTCCTGTTTTTCTTTTTTTTTTAAATAATCAGAACGGTCGAGTAGTCTATTTTTTTGCTTTGCTCGTAGGAACACCCCCGCCAAAACGAATCAGAAAATCCGCTGAGGTAAACGAGGAGCCCATAGAATTGGGTAAATCAATTGAAGTTTTCTCAGGAGAGGGCATCGACTATCCACTAAAGCGTGAGGAGACGTTTGCGGACAGAAAGTCTTTGTTGCAGACACGGGGCGTGATTGATTACGACCTTTATTTGTTTACAATCGGACTTGACATTCGGTGCTTTGAGGAAGTAAGTTTGTTTTTTGGAGGATCGCCTCTCCTACAAAAAATTAAGTTCTAAATTGTGAAATGGATTTAGGTGAAATCTGAGTTCCGGTTATGGGTGCCCTCTTTCAGTGAGAAAACATTTTCTCATGTTTTCCAACCGGTGGTGCCACAATTGATTCTTCTCGCAGAGAAGGCGCCGCCATGGGAAAGCATGGACAAGCTGACTTCTCTAAAAGCTCAGAACTGTAATATTTAATATATGTCAATTTAATTTGCTGTAGGCTTCTAACGTTCAATTTTCACGTTGTTTAGTGAGCGATCCCGTGTTTGCGCTCCGCGCTCTGCCGTTACTTCTTCCGGTTAAACAATCGGTTGGTAAAGAGAAGCGGTTCACGGTAGCGGAGCTCATAACAAACGTTCGTAATGCGTTCATTGTGGAAATATCGGTTAGTTTTTTTTGCAAGTGTTTTGCCTTCTAATTTTAATGCGTGGGTTCAATATTTAGGACGTCGGTAATCTTGATGCTGAATCGCGTCAGCATAAAGTGGGCACAATACTCTGCTTCAATTCGCAGGTATATTTAAAATAAAGGTTCATCGTTTTTTTCTCTTTTCAAAAGAAAATTGTGTTCAGGTGTTTGTCGTTGGACCAAAATCTGTGCTTATGGTCTCAAATGTCTTTGAAGCTGTTGACATCGCCTTCCGACTGTTCTATGTGCTGAACTTAAAATACCCTGAAGCAACGAGCATTGTTTGGTCCTATATTCAAATGGTTCTCTTCAAAATTATGGGCGGAACCGTACCAACTCAAGTTGACGCATTTGTACGTCAATTGAATAACGTTGAAGTTGACAAAGAAAACTAATTGATAGCCTACCGCTGACTTAAAAATGTTGGATTGGGTTGTATTGAATGCATCTACTAATGCTACTATAACTGCTTCCATTGAGTGTTGTAATATTCTGGTTTCTGATTTTTGTTTAGAATTAACACAAAATTTGGTACTTGAAGAAGAGGTCATTTTTTATAGCTTTAACTCCGACTCACAGGGTCTTCATGAACCTCTTCTTCAGATCTGAAATGGCGAATTTCTCAGAAATTGAGCACATGGTTCAAGAGTACTACGAAGTTGCGAGTACTGACTGGGTTTTGTTGGAAAAGTATGTGGACAGTGATGGGGCCAGAAGTCACAGAGCAATAGGGAATGATGAAAGAATTCGTTGCTCGTCAAAATCCGCTTTGCATAAGTATATGGATGAACTGTATCAGGTTTCTCTTAATTTTGTTTCGTATGAAAAAGATCTTAGATTTAGTGAAAACTCAAGTCGTGGATATTGTGGTTATAAATTTGTGGCAAAACAAAAATTCCAAGTTGGAGAGATTATTCCTGGATTGCATGGTGTTCTGGCATCCTGTCCTGAAAACATAGATTTCAAATTGAACTTCTCAGTGGTCAACATTAATAAAGTTTCTTATTCACTTCAAGGTCCACTATCTTTCGTGAATCATTTCTGCAGGTCAAACTGCAAATACAAGCAGATTAAAGGAAAAAAAGGTGTGGTTTTGAGACGGGAGAAGAATTAACAACTTTTTATGGAAAAGGTTTTTTGGTGAGAATAATCAGTACTGCTTATGCCCTCATGTAAGTCATCATGTATCCAGAAAGGTTAATATAGACCATGCAATTTTATGCAGTAGCAAAACAAGAAGTGGATTATCAAAAGTATATGTTTCGAGTGTTTTGGATGACGCTGAAAATCAAGTGTATGAAAATGTTCAGATCAATGCATCAAGAAATGCTGAGTTTTATAATACCGAGGAGGTCAATGGATCAGAAATTGTTGATAATGTCTTGGTTGAAAATAATAGCATGACAAACGCTTTTACAAATGAGACCCATGTTTCAGGTTTTCCTGCAGAAACGGAAGCTGATAACAGTGAAGATATGGATAATTTAGTAGGCAAAGCTAGGTCGTCGCAGCGCATCAAAACTCAAAAGGAGATCCCTTTTTCATGTGACAATAAACTATTTGAAGTATTTTGCGAGTTTTGTCAGACAGGCTCTGTTCTGTTAGATTCAAATTCGTTCATCCCCCACTTAACTAAGAATCATAAACTAGAAGCGATGTTTATTTGTCCGCTTTGCGCTCGAGACTTCGCAAGTTTCACAAGGTTTGCATCTCACCTGCGCGAACACATCTATCAACTCTCCGTAGAGAGACGCAGCAAATTGGCTTTAGAAGTTTCAGAAGACTCAGCTGTTGGTTCAACAGACGGTTTTAATTTAGATCCTGTTGCGGAGCCTGTGAGATGTAAATCTACGTTTTCAATTAAAAAAGCAGCAAAAGTTGCTGTAAAATCTATTGTCAACACTCCTGTTTCTGATGACAAAACTGTTCCGGACTTTCCTTTTTGTTCTCAGTCGCTGCCAATGTTGTTACCAACTGAGAACCTTTCTAAACCGGTGACTATATACAACTGGCCGCGTGATAGGTTTTTTTTATTCGCTTCAGCAATTGGAAATTTTTACTTGTAAGCAACCTGCATGTAAATATGATGGTTTAACGCTTCTAAATTATCATTTTCATATGAGTAATGCCCATGGATCTTCCTCTACTCTTTTTTGCTGTTTTTGTTCGAGAGAGTTCAGTAGCTTATTTCGACTCCGCAGACATGTAAGAGATAATCATAAGAGCGCACAACCTGTCGCAAGTGAAAAGGATCAGGAAGTGTTAGGTGGACAAATGTTAGACCATGAATTAGAAGAGGATGATCCGAACGAAAAAATTTCTAGTTTAGGTGTCAATGACTTCGACTCTAGGTTCAAAAGGTTAAATTTCAAGTCTTCGTCTACAGATATTCTTTTGCTTAGTTTAAGAAATTCGGCGTCAACATGGAACCAATGCTTCGCTTTTGCATCTGCTGCTGAAAATATCACTAATGATCTTATTGAGACTGTTAAGTTATCGCTCTTAAAAATACAAACTGAAATTCCAGAGGTTTCAGAAAACGAAACTTTTAAAAAATTGCTTGAGTCTTGTTCTGTTGAAGAATCGCCTAAAAGTCAATATCAATTGCTTCGTGTTCTTACGAAGGAGTCATGTTTTGTTAGTCCTGAGGATCTTTTTTTTGGCACACAGTTCGAAATTAAGAATGTTAATGGTGTTCCTCGCTATAAAGAAGTTGAACGTTGCGGTCAGTTTATTTCAATAACAGAGGTGTTAAAAAATGTCGTGCTAGTTCACGATGAAATTTTCAACGTTTGTTTAGCTTACGACCAGTTTCTCCACACTCTCAGTAAGTCTGGCACCCTTTTTGATGGTATGCAAACAAAAGGTAAACTGGAAACAAATAGCACAGCAATAGCAGATGTTGATACGTTTGCCCGCGGTAACGATGGTGAAATAGTTTTCCGTATATCTTTGCAGCTTTACTTTGATGAAATTGAGCCCGTGAACCCCATTGGATCGAGAACTACGATTCATAAAATTGGTTTCTTTTACTGGAATTTGAAAAATTTACCACCCTGGATTTTGTTTGATATGAAATTCACTTTTGTAGTTGCTTTGGTACCCTACCTTGATGTAAAATCTTTCGGTTTTAAAAACGTGCTTAGTAAAATAAGGAATGACCTGAGAAAGTTGGAGACAGGTACTAACGTAACTACAAACGCTGGACATGAACTGAAGCTTATGGGGAAAAACATGAACTTTGTTGCTGATAATCTTGCCTATCATGCTGTTTTTGGATTTGTCGAAAGCTTTTCTAAGGGTTCGTGTTGCGAAAAGTGTACTACGCCGCAGTCTAATTTTGCCTCGGTTTTCGAAGAGAATGTTGCAAAACTTAGAACACCTGAGTCATGCCGAAATGATGTTGCTGTAAAAGGTTCGGGGGTAAAAAATTTATGCAGTCTAGAAACAAGTTTTTTTGACACCTATAAAAATTTTACGGCCGATTTGCACCATGATATTTTCCAGGGTGGCCTAATGCACACTGTTAAAATTGTTTTACACAACCTAATTTTTGTTTCCGGTTTCTTCTCATTAGAGGAATTAAATGAACGATTAAACAATTTCGACTATGGCCGCGACGTGGACGGTAAACCATCGGAGTTTACCGAAGAGAGGTTAATTGTTTTCTTTTAATAAATGTTAGGTAATCTTTTTCTGAGATTTTTTTGATATTTTTTTAGAATCAAAGAGAAAACAGCAAAGACTCTGAAAGAAAAATACGACCAGATGTTTACACTTTACCGCTTCTTGCCGTTGCTTGTCCACGACCTCGTTCCATGTGGGAATGACATCTGGATTTTTTTGCTTGAATACTTCGACTTGGTTGCGTACCTTCTGAGCCCATCTTTCAGCGAAGCAGACTACAGCATTCTTGCTGTTCTTATCCGTTGGTGTTTTTCATTTCCCTGATTTTTTTTTACACTGCTCACCTTACGAACACCCTTCTGTTTTAGATGAACACTTATCGTTGTTCGTGGAGCTGTTTCCTGATTCAAGTGTAGTCTTCAAACAACATCGCCTCATACACTACCCAAATGTTTTACGCGCTTCCGGTCCTTTTGTTTATCAGAGTGTGCTTCGTTATGAGAGAAAACATCAATTTTTTAAAAGATTGACCCATAATATATGTAATTTTAAAAATATATGTAAGAGTTTAAGTTTGCGACATCAAATTTGCCAGTTTAATCATTGGCGTCATTCACCACCTTTCAAAAAACATGATTTTCCAGGCTCTTCAGTAAAAACATCTTTCAACTGTTTTTGACTCTGATTTTGATTACAAAAATTTTTTTGGTTGCGACGAAGCGTTAGTTTCGAAACACGCTGTGATAAGGGGGACAAGGTATAGTACGAATGATGTCCTAATAAGTTCTGTATCATCTGATAGCATGCCTATATTCGAGTTGGTCATTTTTATTGTCGTCAATCGAAGTCAAGTTTATTTCATATGTGAGCGGATTGTTGTCAAAAATTTTGACTCAAGTTCAAGATCGTATACTATTAGCAAACAAAATTTGCCAGGTAAAACCGTTGTTCCTTACCGCGACCTCTTTGACTTTCATCCACTTTCTCGACACTCTTGTTTTGTCCCTGGTTGTTCTTTTTTGCATATTTGTTTGCGGCATAAACTGCGTTTCAATAACTTTGCAGAAATGTTTGACTCAATGGTGTCTGAGTAAAACGTTAAATACGTGGTATGTTTTTTTTAGGTCGGACTTTTTTGTTATTTTTCGCTCTTTTCAAAAAAAAATTTTCGTTCTTTTGTTTTTTTATGCGCTTGTTTTTTTTGACATTTTTGGGATGGATTTTGAAATTTCTCAGCTCTTGCTTTTTTAATACTTTTTAATGATTTTTTTGTTTGTTTTGAGGAATGGACCCGGACTTCAGATGTGGTATCATGAGAACAGACGAAACGACTTTAGACTACAGTATACGTCTTACGCAACAAATTGACAATGGAATGGAGCTAAACCAGAAAATTTGTTTCATTGGTGACTCAAATATGCGCGATTGTTTCAAAAGCTGCAGTCATTATGAAATTTTGAAACCGTACGCGCACCTTTTTGAGCTTCATGTAAAAGGAGGTGCTAAGATATCTCACCTTAGAGAAATATTCCACAAAGTTGCTCATTTTCGTTTCATAATAGTTGGCTTAGGTGGTAATGATCTAAATTCAACTGCAGAAGATGACATGTTAAAAAACTTAAAAAACTTCCTATCGCATTTGCCCGCTAAAAGACCACAGCAAGTTGTGTTCTTTTTGCAGTTGTTCCCCAGGGGTGACATTTGAAAAAGGATAATGGTGCTAAATTAGTCAAGTTTAATGACATGCTGAGATCTAATTTTCCGAATGAATATCATTCGACCTCATCCTGGGTCTCGAGGTGTCACTTTAGGAGAGACTCTGCAATCTATCATTTTGATAAAAAATATCTTGGTCTTTTCGCTAAAGTGCTGTGTAAGTGTTGTGATCACATCATTCGCAAGGCATGTGTTATTGACTACAGCAGTAATCCTAATGATCCATTTTTTAACTTCTAAATTGTTACGTCAAAAGAAAACATCCGAAAAACTTCTCATATTGTTTCTTCAATAAATTTAGCGCTTGAATTAGTATGCTTTTATTTACTTTAAACGGATCTTCTCAACTAGTCTTCCACTATTATTCTATCCGATAAATTGCTTTTGTGCTGTTGTTAAACAACTCTTATTAATCAGATTTTATCTTTTTAGAAAAGTTCTGAAAAAATCAAAAAATATCTTGTATTTAATTTAGCTTATGCATGTCCTCATTGATTTGCTCTTGTGCTATTGCTAAACAACTCTTAGTAATCGGACTTGCTTATCTGCTTTGGAAACAAATGTGTGCTTGTGTCATAATGTGCTTCAATAACAGATGTTTATAGTGTGTTCTCTGATTATGAATTAATAATTTGCTTTAGAAAATAAAAAAGCACAAAAAAATCTTGATTTTATTCAAGCTTATGCCTTTTAGCTCAAACAGCGGTTATAACATGTCTTATCTTCACGTTACGTTCTGTTTAACTAATTAGAAATTAATAATTTGCTTTAGAAAATTAAAAAAAAAACAAAAAAAATCTTGTTCACTTTAATTTAGCTTAACTTTATTTCGCTTCTTAGCTTAGACATTTAGTTTTTCATGTCTTTAATTGATGTTGATCATGGTGTTGAGTTGTGTTCACTTTATTTGTGCGTTGTTCATTTTATTTACTGCTAACAATAATACTGTTTCTCTAAATTTAACGCTTGATTTATTATGCTTTTACTTTAACAAAGCTTCTTAACAAATCTTCAGCTTTTAATATTCTCTCCAATCATTTACTTTTGTGCTGTCGCTTAACAAACAATAATAATTGCATCTTTTTATCTATTATAGAAACAGTGGTCTGCTCATCTCATATTTTGCTTCAATAACAGATGTTTATAGTCTGTTCTCTCACGTTTGTTTTAAACTGTCTCACCCCTAATCTTTGTTTACATTCTTTGTTTACATTCTTTTATATTCTTGTTTACATTCTAGAAGTAGTTCTGAATCGTTTTTATATTTTTTCATCATTACTCTCCCTTGCTTTGATTGATAAATCAAAGCAAGTAAGGTCTTTCTGAAAAAAAATTAACTATTTTTAGTTGCTTGATTGCATTTAAATATTTCGCTGCAAAGTGGATTTTCTTTTTGTCTAATTTAGTTAACAGGTCACAGATCACTTTATCTTTGCGTACTAACCAGATTGCATTATCTTTGTGTTACTTGCTATCCATCCGCAGCTCACCATTTTAAAATAAGCGTCATGTGAATTTTTGTCATCTACATACTGCTTTCCTCCTTTCAAATTACTAAGTAATTGCTTTGATTGTCATTTAACTTAACTCGCTTTACTACTTTTACTACCTGTCCAGTGCTTATCTCATAAAGAACCCTAACGTATTCGAAAATATTTAACGATTAAGTGTCGAGTTTATTCTTTGGTTCTTTGCTACATTTCTTGGTGAACATTTATCAAGTATTTTTAATTAATGTTGGTCACCCCTGGGTTTTTTGAGTTGCAGGAATATTGATATCCGGGCCGTTTTGCTGCACAGCATGGTCTTTTAATTAGATTAATCATTGCAAACAGTGTTTTTCTCTACAGCATACTGTTTGTTGTCAATGGGTGTTTTGCTTTTCAGCATACCCGTTATTGGTTAAGTTCCTTTATTCCTGCAACCAAATTAACTATACTCTATCTTTATTAGCATTGTCCTCTCCATGAGCCGCTTTGTTCCTTTAACCATACCGCATTTATTACTCACATTCATTTAACTTCATTTTCATTCTTCTGTTTGCTTTGTTCAATAGATGTGCTATATATAAAACATTCGTTATCAAAATGAACTCTATTTGATTATAGTAACATTTGTGTGTCAATTAGTTGTAGGAATTTTAGTTCCTTAAGCTATTATTTTGTTTCATAGTTCGAAAATTCGTCATGTCAAACGGTGTTTTGCTCTACAGCATACCGTTTTATTGCGAATTGGGATTTCATTTTGGGCTTAACCACTTTCGGCTGAATGTTAGTTCCTACAACAATTTGACAATTTGCTCTTCTAAAAACATTTTATTTGTTCTTATTACTTCATTTTGATGATTTTATTTGCTTCAAAAGCTGAGACCACTTTCTCATGCAAACTTCATTTATCATTTAATTTACTTCTATTTCCTACTTGTTCCTGTCAGATTAGGGGTGAGACGAGGTACGAGCTCTCAGACATTTAAATGTGTTCTGGTTTGCTCAAATCCTCAAATAAAATACGTTGATTGAATTCAAGACACTATTTTCTTGTTTTTTGTTGTTATTATCTCTTTTTCAATGTTCTTTGGAAGTGCTGCAATGAAAATGAGTTTTTTGTAGCGCTTACAGTGGTTTGTTCATTGTCCTCAGTTATTTCTGTTGTTCCATAGGAGCGCATTGGTGATCATTGGTTTTTCATAGCTCTTATTGAATTTCAATCTGTCTCGATTTGATTGTTCGGCTTGCTTGATTTGTGTTACTCACATCTATTGTGTCCTAATGAGTCGTTTCTGGTCATTTTTGTTGTTGTTTGTTTGTCGATTTTTTGCTTGTCTTTTAGCCTAAAATAGTTAGGTTCTCCTTTGTTGTTATTCTTTGTCATCCTTTTTTGTATTTTCATAGAAGCGCAGTGATGAAAACATTGAGGTTTTTTGAGCGCGCACAGTTGTGTTTCTTCTCTAAATTCTTTTTCTAACCCAAAGAAGCGCTGTGAAGAAAACATGTCGTTTTTCTGAGCGCTTACAGTGCTTTGTTCTTTGTCCTCAGTTGTCGCTGTTGTTGCATAGAAGCGCATTGATGATCATTGGTTTTTTAGGCCTTTTTGATTTTACATCTGTCTCGATTTGATTGTTCGGCTCGCTTGATTTGTCATTTTTATTGTTGTTTGTCATTTTTGTCTTGCCTTTTAGCCTAAAATAGTAACGTTTCTCTTTGTTGTCGTCATTTGATCTTTGTCCATAGAAGCGCTGTGATAAAAAACATTGAGGTTTTTTGAGCGCGCACAATTGTGTTTCTTCTCTAAATTTTTTTTCTAATCCAAAAAAGCGCTGTGAAGAAAATATTGCGTTTTTCTGAGCGCTTACAGTGGTTTGTTCGTTGTCGTCAGTTCTTTCTGTTGTCCCATAGAAGCGCATTGATGATCATGGGTTTTTAGCCCGCATTGATTTTATATCTGTCTCGATATGGTTGTTCCGCTTGCTTGATTTGTCTTTCTCACACTTATTGTGTCCTAATGAGCTTTTGGTCTCATTTTTATTCTTGTTTATTTGTCGATGTTGTCTCGTCTTTTAGACTAATTTAGTTAGGTTTTTCATTTGTTGTTGTTCTTTGTCATCCTTTGTTGTTTGTCCATAGAAGCGCTGTGATAAAAACATTGAGGTTTTTTGAGCGCGCACAGTTATACTTCTTTTCTAAACTTTTTTTCTAATCCATAGAAGCGCTGTGAAGAAAATTTGATGTTTTTCTGAGCGCTTACAGTGGTATGTTCGTTGTCCTCAGTTCTTTTTGATCATTTGTTTTTTTAGTCCTTATTGAATTTAAATCTGTCTTGATTTGATTGTTCGGCCTGCTTGACTTGTCTTTCTCAGAACTTATGTGTCCTTATGAGCTTTTTTCTCAAGTCATTTTTATTGTTTGTCAATTTTGTCTTGTCTTTCAGCCTAAAATAGTAAGGTTCCTCTTTGTTGTTATTCCTTGTCACCCCTTGTTGTTTGTACATAGAAGCGCTGTGATAAAAGCATTGAGGTTTTTTGAGCGCGCATAGTTGTGTTTCTTCTTTAAATTTTTTTTCTAATCCAAAAAAGCGCTGTGAAGAAAATATGGCGTTTTTCTGAGCGCTTACAGTGGTTTATTTATTGTCAGTTCTTTCTGTTGTCCCATGGAAGCGCATTGATGATCATGGGTTTTTAGCCCTCATTGATTTTATATCTGTCTCGATATGGTTGTTCCGCTTGCTTGATTTGTCTTTCTCACATTTATTGTGTCCTAATGAGCTTTTTCTTTTTCTCGTTTTTATTCTTGTTTATTTGTCGATTTTGTCTCGTCTTTTAGCCTAAAATAGTTAGGTTTTTCGTTTGTTGTTGTTCTTTGTCATCCTTTGTTGTTTGTCCATAGAAGCGCTGTGATGAAAAAGTTGACGTTTTTTGAGCGCGCACAGTTATACTTCTTTTCTATTTTTTTTCTAATCCATAGAAGCGCTGTGAAGAAAATATGATGTTTTTCTGAGCGCTTACAGTGCTTTGTTCTTTGTCCTCAGTTGTCGCTGTTGTTGCATAGAAGCGCATTGATGATCATTGGTTTTTTTAGGCCTTATTGATTTTACATATGTCTCGATTTGATTGTTCGGCTCGCTTGATTTGTCTTTCTCATATCTTTTGTGTCCCTATGAGCCTTTTTCTAAGGTCATTTTTATTGTCGTTTGTCAATTTTGTCTTGTCTTTCAGCCCAAAATAGTAAGGTTTCTCTTTGTTGTTATTCCTTGTCATCCCTTGTTGTTTGTACATAGAAGCGCTGTGATAAAAACATTGAGGTTTTTTGAGCGCGCATAGTTGTGTTTCTTCTCTAAATTTTTTTTTCTAATCCAAAAAAGCGCTGTGAAGAAAATATGGCGTTTTTCTGAGCGCTTACAGTGGTTTATTTATTGTCGTCAGTTCTTTCTGTTGTCCCATAGAAGCGCATTGATGATCATGGGTTTTTTTAGCCCTCATTGATTTTATATATGTCTCGATATGGTTGTTCTGCTTGCTTGATTTGTCTTTCTCACATTTATTGTGTCCTAATGAGCTTTTTCTTTTTCTCATTTTTGTTCTTGTTTAATTGTCGATTTTGTTTCGTCTTTTAGCCTAAAATAATTAGGTTTTTCATTTGTTGTTGTTCTTTGTCATCCTTTGTTGTTTGTCCATAGAAGCGCTGTGATGAAAACGCTGACGTTTTTTGAGCGCGCACAGTTATACTTCTTTTCTAATTATTTTTAATCCATAAAAGCGCTGTGAAGAAAATATGATGTTTTTCTGAGCGCTTACTGTGGTATGTACGTTGTCCTCAGTTCTTTTTGATGTACCATAGAAGAGTATTGACGATCATTGGTTTTTTAGTCCTTATTGAATTTAAATCTGTCTCGTTTTGGTTGGTCCGCTTGCTTGTTTTGTCTTTCTCACATCTATTGAGCGCTTACAGTGGTTTGTTCATTCTCCCCAATTCTTTCTGTTGTTCCATACGAACGCATTGGTTCTCTTTTGATTAATTTGGTCCTTGTTTTTGTGAATTTTTTGGCTTGCATTTTTCTACTTTGCACGAAGCTAAAACTACAACAACTTTTCTGTCTCTCGCGCGATTTCAATTTTTTTAACCATATTTTCCCCTCTTTTGCTTTTCTGGCTGGTTTTTGTTTGCTGGGTTTGTCTTCGTTGTTTTTTGTCGCCTCTGCGTTTTTGATTTTGTTTTTGTGCTTTTTTTTTTTAACTTTTTTGAGTTTTTATCAGGTATTTTTGTGCTCTGCTCTTTTCCGTTTTTTTTCTCTGCGTTTCCCACCCCACCTTGTGCCTCCCCTTTATCTGCCCTTTTCTTCTTGCGCATTACCCCACCCTTTTGTGTACTCACCCTTTTGCCCAACCCCGCGCCTTGTTCCCACTTATTCCTATTATTGAGCATTTTGGATGCCCCGTGTCTTAGCAGTTTTCGGGTCTCTGTTTTTTCCCTGGCTGATAGAGTCTGGTGAACTCCTTCTGGAGATCAATGCACCGTCTCTGTTGGTCAGGGAAGCTCAAGAGGCCCATGCAAAAGCTGAGACAATTTTGCATCCTTCCCTGCTCAAACCCTGTTCCTCCCACGACAAAACGTGCAGGTAAATTTACCTAAAAATGCAGGTAAATTTACCTGAACTGTGCATGTATTTTGGCGTTCCTGCACAGTACCTGCACGGTACCTGCACGTACCTGCAAATGCAGGTAATTTTACCTGAAATGTGCATGTAGTCCCCCTGCACATTTTACCTGCAATTTACCTAAACAGTAAAAATATTAAGTAATTTTACCTGCACGATTTACCTTAAATTTGCAGGTAATTTACCTTTACACTACCCTCACTGTAAGGGTAAATTACCTGCAAATTTAAGGTAAATCGTGCAGGTAAAATTACCTAAAATTTTTACTGTTCAGGTAAATTGCAGGTAAAATGTGCAGGGGGACTACATGCACATTTCAGGTAAAATTACCTGCATTTGCAGGTACGTGCAGGTACCGTGCAGGTACTGTGCAGGAACGCCAAAATACATGCACAGTTCAGGTAAATTTACCTGCATTTTTAGGTAAATTTACCTGCACGTTTTTTAGAGTGTATGGTAACACTTTTGTTGGGGACAAGTCAGAGTCAGTATGATTTTGATTTTAGTTTGGGAAATTTTTTAAGTCGCACATCATTTTGCACCCCACGTTATTGTTTTAAACGGCTATCATTGCCCTGGTTGAGGTGTTCAGACAGAAATAAACTCGGGTCAGATCATTATTGAGCCTATACCTTCCAGTCGTGCGTTTGAATTATATGGCCAGGAAATGTCTTTGTGCGCACATTAGTCAAGACAATGTTCTAGAGATGGTATGACCAGAGGCCCCCTAGGTGTGATGGTCTGATTAGACTCTGGTTTGAGCGCACACTAGTCTAATCAAAAGTGAATATCAAGCTCAAAATATTTTGATCAGAGGAGGCCTTACGATGCAAAAAATTGCAATAAAGTCAGTTGTCAAAAGCATGATATGCTGATGAAAAACTGCTTGAGCGCTGAAATGTTTTGTTTACAATTGATCAAAATCCTGATTTAGAAGTTAGCAAAAACAGCAAAAAAATAACAATAACATGTAAAAAGTCACTTGAAATTCAACGTCCCATCTAAAGGAAAAGATTGTAAATGAACCATACGAACAGATAATTGTCATAAAATAAATCGTCATCACCGACAGCAGATGTTTTGCAGGAACTCAACTTATTGTGCTTGTATTGAAAAGAGCGTTTTAGTCTGATCAGACAAGATTTTGAGCGCACTTTAGTCCGGAACTCATCTTATCAGAAGTGGCTTCGAGCGGCTCTGGATATTCGTGTCAGAAGCTTGCTCGGTCAGGGAAGCTGAGATCAGATGTCATTTTCGTTTGGGACCTTTACCTGGACCTCAATCTGAAAGCAGCTGCGGTAACAAAAGCCTGCTCACAAAAAACGATTATTAATCAGGTATAACTTCCCATAAAAATACCACCATCAGACAACTGTTTCTTGAACACCACTTTCACTTTCGTAATAATTAAAAAAAACTAAATAATATTTCGTTAAACTACACTCAATCGCTCCTGATGAACTGATCAAGTATTGAAAAAGTTTGGCTATGCGCCAAAGTGCAACAGCGGGGGAGCGGATTGCGCGCCTTCAAAACAGAGCCAAAGCTGTGTATACAGATACTAGTAGCTTCAAGCCCCCGCCCGCCTAAAATCAAGGTACAAATTTTTGGCTGCGTATTGCGCACCTTGTTTTAGTCACCAAGACCCACCGCGCATTGGAATACAGCACTAAAAATAATAAAAACAGATTTTTTTTGTGCGGAGCATTACCCTGATCAGGTCCCAATTTACCATATATAGTCTGCAATTTTGTGCCCTATTAGTCATTCTCTACTGTTTATAAAGCTCGTGCAATTCAAAGAGTCTGCTTTTCAACTGTGCTCAGCAATTTGCCGGATGATATTGCCGCATTAATTGCCGCTGATTAATTCTTTTCGGCTCATAATTACCCGTGGTTAACTGTACTCTAGGGTACAGTTAAAACCGCATTAATTAAAACCGCATTAAAACCGCATTAATTGCCGCTAATTAATTCTTTTCGGCTCATAATTACCCGTGGTTAACTGTACTCTAGGGGCAACAAAAATTCTTTCCCTAGATAAAAAGCCAAAAATCATGCTACATGATTTTCAACAAACACAATTTTAGCCGAATTAAATTATATCATTGTTCTCATCAACATGACCATGGCGTGACCACAAATATGATTTTCAAACAAATGTAATTATAGCAGAATACCCGGGTTGACCACCATAAAAGAAACTTACTAATCATAAAACGCCATATATGGATTTTATGGAAACTTACTAAACATACAACGATCATAAAAATTTTTGAGTTTGGCTGAGAAACAGTCCAAAGAGCTACATGCAGTTCCAAAACATCGTTCCTGTGCATAACATTTAAAAATTCTGTACTTTATTTTTATGGTACCGTACTTACCATAAAACGCCATAAAAAAAACTTTTATGGACCGTTTTATGGTTTCAAATTTTCCATAAAAAAATCTGTATGATAAAATTCCCAATTTTTTGAGGTTATCTTCCAAACAAGATCAAAAGACCAGTCTCAGATTCATTAAAAGTCAAAAAACAAAAAGTCCACTTTTATGGTACCATACTTACCATAAAACGCCATAAAAAAAACTTTTATGGACCGTTTTATGGTTTCAAATTTTCCATAAAAAATTCTGTATCATAAAATTCCCGATTTTTTGAGGTTATCTTCCAAACAAGATCAAAAGACCAGTCTCAGATTCACTAAACGTCAAAAAACAAAAAGTCCACTTTTATGGTACCGTACTTACCATAAAACGCACTGAAAATCCTTTTTATGCACCGTTTTATGGTTACAAATTTTATATAAGAAATTCTGTATTAATAAATACCCCAATTTTTGGTGATATTTTTCAAATAAGTTCAAAATTAAGTTTCAATGCCAAGATTCAATAATGAACAAATGTCTTCTGATTTTCAGCTAGAAAGTTTTTAAATTGTACATTAAAAAAAAATCATTAGTACAAGTTTTACAGCAAAAATATGTTTCTTTAAAAATTGCAATTGTAATTTGAAAGTAGAATACAGCAAGAGTTCAAAAACTTAGGTCCAGGGCTCAGTTTTTTGTTCCATCATCAAGAAAAAATAATTTAAAAACAAAATATTTTTCATTTTTTCAGAACAAAATTTTTTGATTTTTTCACTACATTTGTCTCCTCTCAACAACTTTCCAGTTTTAATTGCATCCAACTAATTTTCTGGGAAAAATCCAGGTACAATTTGAAATAATATTACAGCTAGTGTTCGAAAACCTATGCTGGGGGACGATTTTTTGCTCCATCATCTAGAAAAAATGATTTAAAAACAAAGTTTTTTTGATATTGTCACTAATTTTGTCTCCCTTCAACAATCTCCCGTTACACTTGCACCCAATTAACTTTTTTAGAAAAAAAGCACAAAACATTTGAAAGAATATTACAGCAAGAACTCAAAAACCTGGGTGAGGGGTCGAACTTTTGCTCCATCATGTAGAAAAAATTGATCTAAAAATAAGAATTTTCGATATTTGAACTACATTTGTCTCCATTCAACACTATTCAGCTTCACTTGCATCCAACTTGTTTTTTTTCAAAAACTGAAATTAAAATTTGAAATTAGATTACATCAAGAGTTCAAAAACTTAGAATTGGGTCGATTTTTTGCTCCGTCATATAGAAAAAATTGATTTAAAAACAAAGTTTTTTTGATATTGTCACTAATTTTGTCTCCCTTCAACAATCTCCCGTTACACTTGCACCCAATTAACTTTTTTAGAAAAAAAGCACAAAACATTTGAAAGAATATTACAGCAAGAACTCAAAAACCTGGGTGGGGGGTCGAACTTTTGCTCCATCATGTAGAAAAAATTGATCTAAAAATAAGAATTTTCGATATTTGCACTACATTTGTCTCCATTCAACACTATTCAGCTTCACTTGCATCCAACTTGTTTTTTTTTCAAAAACTGAAATTAAAATTTGAAATTAGATTACATCAAGAGTTCAAAAACTTAGAATTTGGTCGATTTTTTGCTCCGTCATATAGAAAAAATTGATTTAAAAATAATTTTTTTGTAATTTTTCGGAAGTTCTTGGCTTTTATAGCAACTTTGCAGTATCTGTTAAGTAACAGTATAGGTTTCTAGAGTCTGATTCATTATTTTTTTTCAGCCTGTAACCTTTTTTTTATATCAAGTTTGCGGTAATATTTAGAATCCAGCTCGTTCTCAGCTAGCAAAACTCGGTGTAAGAGTTCTATTTTTGATAATTCTTCATCAAAAATTGTCTCAAAATGAATCAAATTAGACCAGCTGCTTTGCTATTGAGTGCTATTTTGTTGTCAAATACAGTTTTTGCACTAGAAAACCCTAGCGAAATAAAATTGAAGAGCTAATTTCAAAAATTTTTGTTTGGCACAATTTTTACGTTAAAAGATGTTTCTTTTTCATTAGGACATTTTTGAAAATACCCATTGGGTTATTTGTTCGCCTTTCAAGTCTACGAATCTTCAACAATCAATAGTTCATACATTTTCGACAGTTTTCTCTTTTTGGTGTTATCCGTAGACTCCAGTGAGTTCGTTTTTTTTGAAAACACACAAAACAACCTGGTCTTATCGGCGAGCTGGGAATTTTTTCCCACTTCGCGGTAGAAGTCTTCAATGTCCAGTAGATACGCAGTGCACTTAGATTGCATCCAGAATTACGTCCGAGGCGCCGTTGATAGCCGTTTTGCAGATATTTTTGTGAAAAATTAGGTCTCAGCATAGCCTAGAAATCGGGGGACGTTTCAATTGTTTGTCGATTTCTCCAAAGCTACTACCTTAAACTGAACAAACTTAGGCGCGTTTTGTTTGTACTGAAATTTACGTGCCTGCACAGTTGGGTGGTTTTCATAACGGGGATGGTAAAAAAGTTATTCAGGTTCAAACTTGAAAAAAGTCGAAATTTTGGTCCTGTTGGGTCATCAAAAAGTTCGTACCGCAGATAATCGGATTTAGGCTACATGTGTAGGTTTGTTATGTTCCTCGGTTTGTTGGGTAAAAATTCCTCTTGCTTGCTCGTTTTGTCGATTTTTTGAATCAACCTTACCAAAAAAGTTATTAAGGTGTAAATTTGAAAAACTAATTTCTTCAAAGCGTTTTTATGAACTCATGCTTTTGTTCTCCTACTGGGCTTTGTTATTAATTGACAAATGTGTTATTTACGCTTCAGTTTATGGATTCCAGAAGCTCTTTCAGTCATAGAACAGATCTTATTAGGTTCTGAGGAACATTTTGCATTGCTTATCTTTTAATTTGT
Source organism: Convolutriloba macropyga (assembly GCF_964194025.1). Taxonomy (NCBI): domain Eukaryota; kingdom Metazoa; phylum Xenacoelomorpha; order Acoela; family Convolutidae; genus Convolutriloba; species Convolutriloba macropyga. The sequence goes on from NC_134476.1 coordinate 2,093,079, forward strand.
GTCTTTTCAGAGATCGAAAGTCAGGTTTCAGCTTTCTGTTTTATTGATATCTTCTAAAGCACTCAATCAAATTGAACAATTGAGGTGGTATTTTGTTTTTATTGAGCTCTCTCTGCTAGTCCTTTGCAGTCTAATTTTTGCATCGGCCTTAGCAAATAACAATGAAGTTGTAAACGAAGTTTATATCGTCGAACAAAAAAGGCACTCAGTTTTTGGTATTTTTCTTATTTCTCTGTCAATTAACAATCAAAATAGGTAAATTATAACACATTCTCTTCCCTTCAAGCAGATATTCGATGGAATTGTTAGTGTTCTTTTAAAAAAAAGTTTTGTGGAACGGTAATTTAACAGTGATTGCTGAAAAACATAACATTTCTCAAATTTTGATTGCTTATTGTTGTTTTGAGCGGAGAACAGGTTTTTCAGCGTGCATTTTGTGTTTTCTATGTAGCATTTAGGTCCCTGGAGCTACTTGTATCGAATAACGAGTTTAATTCAACAGTTTTTCTTTTTTCACGATTTCATCAAATTTCTGTGGATGTTGTTTTATGTCAAAACACACAAAACATCATAACCTTCATGGTGAGGTGGGAAATTTTTTCCCACCTCACCATGAAGGTTTGCCGTGACCTAGAACGTGGAAGTGGACCAGAATTACATCCACAAATACGCCGAGAACGCTGTTTCACGTTATTTTACGTCGGTTCCCGAGATCTTGGGCTTCGATTTTAGCCCAAAAAATGGGGTACAGAACAGTACTTTGTTAATATCTGCTAAAGTACTGGACCAAATTAAACGGGAGTGGACGCATTTTGTTAGCACTGAATCCCTCTTGCTTGCAGTATTTGGTTGGTTTCTCAAATTGGCCTAATCTAAAAGTTATTAATGTTTAAAGTTGAAAAAAGTCGAATTTTTGGGCTATTCTGGGTGACCCAAATTTCGGTACTACAAAACACCCGATTTACCCAATAAATGTTAGTGTTTTAGAATCCTCAGTTAGTGGGGAGTATGCCCATATATATTTTCTATAGCATTTTACGGCATTGAGTTTGTCAAATTTGGCTCTGAAGTCAGGTCACCTCGCTTTTTTGGTCATTTGGTACGGTACCTTATAATTGCTATAACTCCTCGAAAAATGTACCGATTGTGCTCATTTTGTTATATGATGCGTATCTTGAGCAGTGCTACAAACTGTGTTAAGGGGGTTTATTTTGGTTTTGCCGTTTTAGAGAAATTGGCCAGTAAACTTGCCCTCGGTTTTACCCCAGAAGCGGTTGACCCATCCGTTGACACCATTGACATGTATCTTGAAGCCTTGAACTATGTTACAAATCTTAGTGTTTTAGAATCCCCAGTTAGTGGGGAGTCTCCCCATATATATTTTGTATGTAGTTTTATGTAGTCCAGATGGTGAATTTTAGCGAAACATGAGCCGTACTTGGTCAATTTTGACATTTGGTACGGTACCTTTATGTTGGAATTTCTCCTCGTAGAGTGAACCGATTTTTGATCTCTTTGTTGATTTGAACTCAGCTTGAGCCGTACTTGAATCCCTGTAAATAGCGTTTTGTTTCTTTCAGCCGTTTTCGAGAAATTGGTCAGGACACATACCTCCATTTTGACCTATTCGTGTCCGGTACTTTTGCTGTACCTACATGTTAGACCACTAAAACTAGCTCATTTAGACTCGATAGTTAGTTCGTTAGACTCGTTTGATAATGCTGCTTGTCGACATATATATTTTACACCCCATTTTATGTAGTTCAGAAGGTCAATTTTAGCTCCGAATATGGAGTACCCCTCTTCTGGGGTCAGTTGGTACGGTACCTTATTTTTGCTATAACTCCTCGAAGAATGCACCGATTGGGTTCATTTTTTAATATGATGCGTATCTCAAGCAGTGCTACAAACTGTACTAAGGGCGTTTATTTTTGTTCAGCCGTTTTAGAGAAATTGGCCAGTAAACTTGCCCTCGTTTTAGCCCCCAGAAGAGGTTGACACCAGCGGGTGTCACCGTTGACACCGTCCGTTTTGTCGCCTTGAAGCTTTGAACTGTGTTTTGGAAAATTAGTGTTTTGAATAGCCCGTCTAATGTAGATTCCGAATATATATACTTTGTATATCATTTTCTGTGGTTTAGGTGTTCAATTTTAGCTCTGAATGTGGTGTATCTCTCCTCTGGGGTCATTTGGTACGGTACCTTTATTTTGCTAAACCTCCTTGAAGAGTGCACCGATTGGGCTCATTTTTTGATATAATGCGTATCTCAAGCAGTGCTACAAACGGTACTAAGGGCGTTTGTTTTTGTTCAGCCGTTTTTGAGAAATTGACCGGGAAAACTTGACCCCAGATTGACCCCTGATGAGGGGAAACACATTGTACTGACATGTAGGGACCATTTTACTGACATGTAGATCTTACTTTTAGAGTTGTTTTAGTGGCTTGTTAGACTCAGTGTATGCCATTGATGTTGATGTAAATCAATATGTAAAATATTTGTTTTTAATATAATACTATTATTCTAAGGTGAGGGCCTCGGGCCCGCATGAGGTGCACCACCCCCCCCCTGCCCCGTTGAGACGCCGGTTAGTCGGTTTCCCCCCGCTGGGATTTTGTGCACCTCATGTTGGGGACGTAGATGGCGTGCCGTCGATTTTTTGGGTTCTCTTCGGTCTGGTTCATAAAATCTTCGGTCGGATTATCTTTATTCCTTATCTTTATTCCTTTTCATTCCTTTTTGGGTTCTCTTCGGTCTGGTTCATAAAATCTTCGGTCGGATTATCTTTATTCCTTATCTTCATTCCTTGATGTTCCATTTTTATTTTTTAATCCTTCCATTCCAGTTTCCTCTGTGTGCTATATATAATAATAGGTGCTTTCCTCTCCACTTGTTAGTTATTTTTGTGACTGGGCCGTCTTTACACTGTCTGGAGGGGAACAGCTTGGAGTGCAGCATCCGGCTCTTAAGTGATACTCATCATACCCTATTTTTTGACCTACATCCATTGATGCCGGATGGTGTACACGGCCCTTTATTGTTGTTGTTGTTGTTTTTTTAAAATTTGCGAATTTCGCGAATAACGAATTTTAACTATAGTTATTTTTATTGGGCCAAGAAGTTGTTCAAATCGAACCAAACTTGCTATGGAGTATCCCCTGTGTAGGTATATTGTAAAGCGTCAAGAATTTTTGCTATAGCTTGTCTAGGAAAAAAGTTAGTTTTTCATACGGAAATTTGCGATTAATTCAAATATTTAATTTTGAAATATAGTATTTTTGATCGGGTCAAGGAGTTGTCCAAATCTAACCAAACTCGGTATGGAGTATCCCCTGTGTATATAGAGTCTAATGCAAAAAGAATTTTTGCTATAGCTTGTCTAGGAAAAAAGTTAGTTTTACGTTCGGAAATTTCCGATTAATTCGAATAATTAATTTTAAATAATTTTTAAAAATAGGTATATTTCATCGGGTCAAGGAGTTGTCCAAATCTAATCAAACTTGGTATGGAGTATCCCCTGTGTATATAGATACTAAAGCAAAAAGAAATTTTGCTATAGCTTGCCTAGGAAAAAAGTTAGTTTTTCATACGGAAATTTGCGATTAATTCAAATATTTAATTTTGAAATATAGTATTTTTGATCGGGTCAAGGAGTTGTCCAAATCTAACCAAACTCGGTATGGAGTATCCCCTGTGTATATAGAGTCTAAAGCGAAAAGAATTTTTGCTATAGCTTGTCTAGGAAAAAAGTTAGTTTTACGTTCGTAAATTTCCGATTAATTCGAATAATTAACTTCAAATAATTTTTAAAAATAGGTCTATTTCATCGGGTCAAGGAGTTGTTCAAATCTAACCAAACTCGGTATGGAGTATCCCCTGTGTATATAGATACTAAAGCAAAAAGAAATTTTGCTATAGCTTGCCTAGGAAAAAAGTTAGTTTTTCATACGGAAATTTGCGATTATTTCGAATATTTAATTTTGAAATATAGTATTTTTCATCGGGTCAAGGAGTTGTTCAAATCGAACCAAACTTGGCATGGAGTATCCCATGAGTATCTAGAGTGTAAAACAAAAAGAATTTTTGCTATAGCTTGCCTAGGAAAAAAGTTAGTTTTTCATATGGAAATTTGCGATTATTTCGAATAAATTGTGATTATTCAATTTTAAAAATAGGTCTATTTCGTCGGGTCGAGGAGTTGTCCAAATCTAACCAAACTCGGTATGGAGTATCCCCTGTGTATAAAGAGTCTAAAGCAAAAAGAATTTCTGCTATAGCTTGCCTAGGAAAAAAGTTAAATTTTCATACGGAAGTTTGCGATTAATTCAAATAATTAATTTTGAAATATAGTATTTTTGATCGGGTGAAGGAGTTGTCCAAATCTAACCAAACTCGGTATGGAGTATCCCCTGTGTATATAGAGTCTAATGCAAAAAGAATTTTTGCTATAGCTTGTCTAGGAAAAAAGTTAGTTTTACGTTCGGAAATTTCCGATTAATTCGAATAATTAATTTTAAATAATTTTTAAAAATAGGTATATTTCATCGGGTCAAGGAGTTGTCCAAATCTAACCAAACTCGGTATGGAGTATCCCCTGTCTATATAGAGTCTAAAGCGAAAAGAATTTTTGCTATAGCTTGTCTAGGAAAAAAGTTAGTTTTACGTTCGTAAATTTCCGATTAATTCGAATAATTAACTTCAAATAATTTTTAAAAATAGGTCTATTTCATCGGGTCAAGGAGTTGTTCAAATCTAACCAAACTCGGTATGGAGTATCCCCTGTGTATATAGATACTAAAGCAAAAAGAAATTTTGCTATAGCTTGCCTAGGAAAAAAGTTAGTTTTTCATACGGAAATTTGCGATTATTTCGAATATTTAATTTTGAAATATAGTATTTTTCATCGGGTCAAGGAGTTGTTCAAATCGAACCAAACTTGGCATGGAGTATCCCATGAGTATCTAGAGTGTAAAACAAAAAGAATTTTTGCTATAGCTTGCCTAGGAAAAAAGTTAGTTTTTCATATGGAAATTTGCGATTATTTCGAATAAATTGTGATTATTCAATTTTAAAAATAGGTCTATTTCGTCGGGTCGAGGAGTTGTCCAAATCTAACCAAACTCGGTATGGAGTATCCCCTGTGTATAAAGAGTCTAAAGCAAAAAGAATTTCTGCTATAGCTTGCCTAGGAAAAAAGTTAAATTTTCATACGGAAGTTTGCGATTAATTCAAATAATTAATTTTGAAATATAGTATTTTTGATCGGGTGAACGAGTTGTCCAAATCTAACCAAACTCGGTATGGAGTATCCCCTGTGTATATAGAGTCTAATGCAAAAAGAATTTTTGCTATAGCTTGTCTAGGAAAAAAGTTAGTTTTACGTTCGGAAATTTCCGATTAATTCGAATAATTAATTTTAAATAATTTTTAAAAATAGGTATATTTCATCGGGTCAAGGAGTTGTCCAAATCTAATCAAACTTGGTATGGAGTATCCCCTGTGTATATAGATACTAAAGCAAAAAGAAATTTTGCTATAGCTTGCCTAGGAAAAAAGTTAGTTTTTCATACGGAAATTTGCGATTAATTCAAATATTTAATTTTGAAATATAGTATTTTTGATCGGGTCAAGGAGTTGTCCAAATCTAACCAAACTCGGTATGGAGTATCCCCTGTCTATATAGAGTCTAAAGCGAAAAGAATTTTTGCTATAGCTTGTCTAGGAAAAAAGTTAGTTTTACGTTCGTAAATTTCCGATTAATTCGAATAATTAACTTCAAATAATTTTTAAAAATAGGTCTATTTCATCGGGTCAAGGAGTTGTTCAAATCTAACCAAACTCGGTATGGAGTATCCCCTGTGTATATAGATACTAAAGCAAAAAGAAATTTTGCTATAGCTTGCCTAGGAAAAAAGTTAGTTTTTCATACGGAAATTTGCGATTATTTCGAATATTTAATTTTGAAATATAGTATTTTTCATCGGGTCAAGGAGTTGTTCAAATCGAACCAAACTTGGCATGGAGTATCCCATGAGTATCTAGAGTGTAAAACAAAAAGAATTTTTGCTATAGCTTGCCTAGAAAAAAAGTTAGTTTTTCATATGGAAATTTGCGATTATTTCGAATAAATTGTGATTATTCAATTTTAAAAATAGGTCTATTTCGTCGGGTCGAGGAGTTGTCCAAATCTAACCAAACTCGGTATGGAGTATCCCCTGTGTATAAAGAGTCTAAAGCAAAAAGAATTTCTGCTATAGCTTGCCTAGGAAAAAAGTTAAATTTTCATACGGAAGTTTGCGATTAATTCAAATAATTAATTTTGAAATATAGTATTTTTGATCGGGTGAAGGAGTTGTCCAAATCTAACCAAACTTGGCATGGAGTATCCCATGAGTATCTAGAGTGTAAAACAAAAAGAATTTTTGCTATAGCTTGCCTAGGAAAAAAGTTAGTTTTTCATATGGAAATTTGCGATTATTTCGAATAAATTGTGATTATTCAATTTTAAAAATAGGTCTATTTCGTCGGGTCGAGGAGTTGTCCAAATCTAACCAAACTCGGTATGGAGTATCCCCTGTGTATAAAGAGTCTAAAGCAAAAAGAATTTCTGCTATAGCTTGCCTAGGAAAAAAGTTAAATTTTCATACGGAAGTTTGCGATTAATTCAAATAATTAATTTTGAAATATAGTATTTTTGATCGGGTGAAGGAGTTGTCCAAATCTAACCAAACTCGGTATAGAGTATCTCCTGTGTATGTAAAGTGTAGAGCAAAGTGCTTTTAGATGATAATGTCTACTGAAAACATCTCATCTTCCGGATTTCCACCTGGATATAAAATTCCCAAGAAAGTTTCCCAGGTTCGTAATATTTGGAATTTCATTTTAAATGTGATGATTTGTAAATTTGTATAACACTTTTCACTGCAATGCCAGCAAGATATGAGCGCAGGGGAAACCCTAGATTTTCTTGCTGGCAGTGTGGTTTTTCTCATTCCTAATTTTAAAATCTGTAGTCTAGTTAATTTCTCTCAAATCCAGTTTGTATCAATTATTTTAGTCCTGATGGTAATTTGAGCTTGTTGTCGGTTTTTTGTACGAAAAGCAATTATAACTGTGTATCCAAATGTGAATTTGCAAAAGATTTGGTGAGAATAAGAGTTTTGGAAGAAAAGTTGAATTTGTGGTTGAATTTGCAATTTGCCGCACAAGACGCTAAAGTTTAAAGTCGCAGTGTTTTCGTTTAATTTTGCTCTTTGTCGATTTTTGGCACAAAACGCAAACATAATGGTCTAACCAATTCTGAATATGCAAAAGAATTGGTCAGAAAAGGTCTTTTGGAAGAAAAGTTGAATTTGTGGTGGAAATTGCAATTTGCCGCACAAGACGCTAAAATTTAAAGTCTCAGTGTACCCGTCAATGCTTGCGTTTTGTCGATTTTTGGCACAATACGCAAACCTACTGGTCTAACCAGGTCTGAATATGCAAAAAAAATTGGTCAAAAAAAGTGTTTTGGAAGAAAAGCTGAATTTGTGGTGGAAATTGCAATTTGCCGCACAAGACGCTAAAATTTAAAGTCTCATTTTTTTCGTTAATTTTTGCTTTTTGTCAATTTTTGGCACAAAACGCAAACATAATGGTCTAACCAATTCTGAATATGCAAAAGAATTCGTCAGAAAAGGTGTTTTGGAAGAAAAGCTGAAATTGTGGTGGAAATTGCAATTTGCCGCACAAGACGCTAAAATTCAAAGTCTCAGTGTACTCGTCAATGCTTGCGTTTTTTCGATTTTTGGCACAAAACGCAAACCTACTGGTCTAACCAGGTCTGAATATGCAAAAAAATTGGTCAAAAAAAGTGTTTTGGAAGAAAAGCTGAATTTGTGGTGGAAATTGCAATTTGCCGCACAAGACGCTAAATTTTAAATTCTCAGAGTCCTGTCTTTGTCTACAACTTTGAAAATACTGTTATGTGGTTTTTCGTGAGCTGACTAGCGCGGCTGAGAAACTGCTGTCAGTATTGAATGAGTTATACGGCAAAACAGTAAATTTACAACAAAAATTGACAATTCTCTTTGTCAGTAAAAAAAGTCTTCTCTAAAAGTCTTCTATTTCTCGAGATGAAGGTCATATTAGATATGTCTGCTTTTTCTTAGTTCTTAGTAGTTGATCAGTTTGTAGCATCTGTATTCAGTCTGATTTGAGTCTAGATATGGCCAAATTGGTCACTTTCCAGAAAACTTGAAACTTCTCTTTGTCAGTAAAAAAAGTCTTCTTTAAAAGTCTTCTTTTTCTCGAGATGTAGGTGACATGTATATCTGCTTTTTCTTAGTTCTTAGTAGTTCATCAGTCTGTACCATCTGTATTCAGTCTGATTTGAGTCTAGATATGGCCAAATTGGTCACTTTCCAGAAAACTTGAAACTTCTCTTTGTCAGTAAAGAAGTCTTCTCTAAAAGTCTTCTATTTCTCGAGATATAGGTGATATGAGATATGTCTCCTTTTTCTTAAATCTTTGTAATTCATCAGTTTGTACCAGGTGTATTCAGTCTGATTTGAGTCTAGATATAACCAAAATGGTCACTTTCCAGAAAACTTGAAACTTCTCTTTGTCAGTAAAAAAAAAGTCTTCTCTAAAAGTCTTCTATTTCTCGAGATGTAGGTGATATATATGTCTGCTTTTTCTTAGTTCTTAGTAGTTCATCAGTCTGTACCATCTGTATTCAGTCTGATTTGAGTGTAGATATGGCCAAATGGTCACATTCCAGAAAACTTGAAACTTCTCTGTCAGTAAAAAAAAGTTTTCTCTAAAAGTCTTCTATTTCTTGAGATGTATTTGATATACGATATGTCTGGTTTCTCGGAGATTTTAGTAGTTTCCTGATCTGTACAATCCGTTCGCATCCTGATTTGAGACTAGAATTGGTCTAACCCGTAAATTTGCGGGAAGAATGGAAACTTCTCTTTGTCAGTAAAAAAAAGTCTTCTCCAAAAGTCTTTTTTCTCGAGATGTAGGTGATATGGGATATGTTTGCTTTTTCTTAGTTCTTAGTAGTTCATCAGTCTGTACCATCTGTATTCAGTCTGATTTGAGTCTAGATATGGCCGAAATGGTCACTTTCCAGAGAACTTGAAACTTCTCTGTCAGTAAAAAAAAAGTCTTCTATAAAAGTCTTCTTTTTCTCGAGATGTAGGTGATATGATATATGTCTGCTTTTTCTTAGTTCTTAGTAGTTCATCAGTCATTACCATCTGTATTCAGTCTAATTTGAGTCTAGATATGGCCAAATTGATCACTTTCCAGAAAACTTGAAACTTCTCTTTGTCAGTAAAAAAAGTCTTCTCTAAAAGTCTTCTATTTCTCGGTGTAGGTGATATGATATATGTCTGCTTTTATTTAGTTCTTAGTATTTCATCAGTCTTTACCATCTGTATTCAATCTGATTTGAGTCTAGATATGGCCAAAATGGTCACTTTCCAGAAAGCGTGAAACTTCTCTTTGTCAGTAAAAAAAGTCTTCTCTAAAAGTCTTTTTTTTTCTCGAGATGTAGGTGTTATGAGATATTTCTGTTTTTTCTTAGTTCTTAGTAGTTCATCAGTTTGTAGCATCTATATTCAGCATGATTTGAGTCTAGATATGGCCAAAATGGTCACTTTCGAGAAAAACTTGAAACTTCTCTTTGTCAGTAAGAAAAAGTCTTCTCTAAAAGTCTTCTATTTCTCGAGATGTAGGTGATATGAGATATGTATGCTTTTTCGTAGTTCTTAGTTGTTCATCAGTTTGTACCTTCTGTATTAAGTCTGAATTGTGTCTATATATGGCCAAAATGGTCACTTTCGAGAAAAACTAGAAACTTCTCTTTGTCAGTGAAAAAAAGTCTTCTCTAAAAGTCTTCTCTTTCTCAAGATGAAGTTGATATAAGATATGTCTGGTTTCTCGGAGTTTTTAGTAGTTTTGCGGTCTATGCAGTCCGTTGGCATCCTGATTTGAGCTTAGAATTGGTCTAACCCGTAAATTTGCGGGGAGAATCGAACTTCACTTTGTCAGTAAAAAAAAGTCTTCTCTAAAAGTCTTCTGTTTCTCGAGATGTAGGTGATATGGGATATGTCTGCTTTTTCTTAGTTCTTAGTAGCTCATCAGTCTTTACCATCTGTATTCAATCTGATTTGAGTCTAGATATGGCCAAAATGGTCACTTTCCAGAAAACTTGAAACTTCTCTGTCAGTAAAAAAAAGTCTTCTCGAAAAGTCTATTTCTCGAGATGTAGGTGATATAAGATATGTGTGTTTTTTTGTAAGTTTTAGTAGCTTGGTAGTTTGTATCATCTGTATATATTATGATTGGAGCCTAAATTTGGTCAAAAGTGTAAACTTGCCGGAAAAATGGAAGTTTCTCAGAAAAAAAAGTCTTCGTCAAGTCTTCTGTTTTTCAGTGTTTTTGGTGTATTCGTTAATGTTTGATTTTTGTCGCTTTTTGGCACAAAACGCAAACCTTTTGGTGCAACCAGTTGTGAATATACAAAAGAATTGGTCAAAAAAGTGTATTGGAAGAAAAGTTGAGTATGTGGTGGAAATTGCAATTTGCCGCGCAGACGCTAAATTTTAAATTCTCAGAGTCCTGTCTTTGTCTACAACTTTGAAAATACTGTTATGTGGTTTTTCGTGAGCTGACTAGCGCGGCTGAGAAACTGCTGTCAGTGTTGAATGAGTTATACGGCAAAACAGTAAAGTTACAACAAAAATTGCAATTTTTCCATAATAGTAGTAGAAAAAAATGGTCTCCAAAAGTCTTCTAGTTCTCGAGATGGTGATATGACATATGTCTGCTTTTTTGTAAGTTTTAGTAGTTTGCCAGTCTTTAACTTCTCTATAGATTCTGATTGGAGCCTAGATTTGATCAAATTTGTAAACTTCACTGAAAAATTGAACTTCATCAGAAAAAAGTCTTCTTCAAAAGTCTTCTTTTTTTCAGTATTTTTAGTGTATTCGTTAATGTTTGACTTTTGTCGCTATTTGGTACAAAAAGCAAACATACGAGTGCAAACATTCCTGAATCTGCAAAAGATTTGGTCAGAATAAGTGTTTTGGAAGAAAAATTTCAGAAATCTTGAAACTTCTCTCTCAGTAAAAAAAAGTCTTCTATAAAAGTCTTCTATTTCTCGAGTTGTAGGTGATATGAGATATGTCTGCTTTTTCTTAGATCTTAGTATTTCATCATTTTCAACTACTTGTATTCAGCCTGATTTGAGTCTAGATATGGCCAAAATGTCACTTTCCAGGAAACTTGAAACTTCTCTTTGTCAGTAGAAAAAAGTCTTCTCTAAAAGTCTTCTATTTCTCGAGATGTAGGTGATATGGGATATGTCTGTTTTTTCTTAGTTCTTAGTAGTTCAGTAGTGTGTACTCTCTGTGTTCAGTCTAATTTGAGTGTAGATAGGCCCAAAATGTCACTTTCCAGGAAACTTGAAACTTCTCTTTGTCAGTAGAAAAAAATCTTCTCTAAAAGTCTTCTATTTCTCGAGATGTAGGTGATATGAGATGTCTGTTTTTTCAAAGTTTATAGTAAATACATAGGCTGTACAATCTGTTAGCAGTCTAATCAGAGCGTAGTTCCCGTATAAACAGTGAACTTGTCAGAAAAATGGAAATTTCTCTTTGTCAGTAAAAAAAGTCTTTTCTATAAGTCTTCTAATTTTCGAGATGTAGGTGATATGACATTTGTCTGTTTTTTTGGAGTTTTTAGTTAATACCTAGCCTGTACAATCTGATTGCAGTCTGATCAGAACGTAGTTCCGGTATAAACAGTAAACTTGTCAGAAAAATGGAAACTTCTCTTTGTCAGTAAAAAAAGATTTCTCTAAAAGTCTTCTATTTCTCGAGATGTAGGTGATATGGGATATATCTGCTTTTTCTTGGTTCTTAGTAGTTCATCAGTTTGTAGCATCTGTATTTAGTCTGATTTGAGTCTAGATATGGCCAAAATGGTCACTTTTGAGAAAACATGAAACTTCTCTTTGTCAGTAAAAAAAGTCTTCTCTAAAAGTCTTCTATTTCTCGAGATGTAGGTGATATGAGATATTTCTGTTTTTTAGGAATTTTCATTAAATACCTAGGCTGTATAAACTGTTTGCAGTCTGATTGGAGCGTAGTTCCGGTATAAACAGTAAACTTGTCAGAAAAATGGAAACTTCTCTTTGTCAGTAAAAAAAAGTCTTCTATAAAAGTCTTCTTTTTTCGAGATGTAGGTGATATGAGATATTTCTGTTTTTCTAGGAATTTTCATTAATTACCAGGCTGTACAAACTTTTTGCAGTCTGATTGGATTGTAGTTTCGGAATAAACAGTAAACTTGTCCGAAAAATGGAAACTTCGGTCAGTAAAAAAGTCTTCTCTTGAAGTCTTCTATTTCTTTAGATGCATTTGATATATAAGATATGTCTGGTTTCTCAGAGTTTTTAGTAGTTTCCTGGTCTGTACAATCCGTTGGCATCTTGATTTGAGACTAGAATTGGTCTAACCCGTAAAATTGCGGGAAGAATGGAACTTTGTCAGTAAAAAAAGTCTTCTCTAAAAGTCTTCTATTTCTCGAGATGTAGGTGATATGGGATATGTCTGCTTTTTCTTAGTTCTGAGTAGTTCCTCAGTCTGTACCATCTGTATTCAGTCTGATTTGAGTCTAGATATGGCCAAAATGGTCACTTTCCAGAAAGCTTGAAACTTCTCTTTGTCAGTAAAAAAAGTCTTCACCAAAAGTCTTCTATTTCTCGAGTTGAAGGTCATATTAGATATATCTGCTTTTTCTTAGTTCTGAGTAGTTGATCGATTTGTACCATCTGTATTCAGTCTGTTTTCAGTCTAGATATGGCCAAAATGGTCACATTCCAGAATACTTGAAACTTCTCTTTGTCAGTAAAAAAAAGTCTTCTCTAAAAGTCTTCTATTTCTCGAGATGTAGATGATATGGGATATATCTGCTTTTTCTCAGTTCTTAGTAGTTGATCAGTCTGTACCATCTGTATTCAGTCTGATTTGAGTCTAGATATGGCCAAAATGGTCACTTTCCAGAAAGCTTGAAACTTCTCTTTGTCAGTAAAAAAAGTCTTCTCTAAAAGTCTTCTATTTCTCGAGATGAAGGTCATATTAGATATGTCTGCTTTTTCTTAGTTCTTAGTAGTTGATCAGTTTGTAGCATCTGTATTCAGTCTGATTTGAGTCTAGATATGGCCAAATTGGTCACTTTCCAGAAAACTTGAAACTTCTCTTTGACAGTAAAAAAAAAGTCTTCTATAAAAGTCTTCTTTTTCTCGAGATGTAGGTCACATGATATATGTCTGCTTTTTCTTAGTTCTGAGTAGTTGATCAATTTGTACCATCTGTATTCAGTCTGTTTTCAGTCTAGATATGGCCAAAATGGTCACATTCCAGAATACTTGAAACTTCTCTTTGTCAGTAAAAAAAAGTCTTCTCTAAAAGTCTTCTATTTCTCGAGATGTAGATGATATGGGATATATGTGCTTTTTCTCCGTTCTTAGTAGTTGATCAGTCTGTACCATCTGTATTCAGTCTGATTTGAGTCTAGATATGGCCAAAATGGTCACTTTCCAGAAAGCTTGAAACTTCTCTTTGTCAGTAAAAAAAGTCTTCTCTAAAAGTCTTCTATTTCTCGAGATTAAGGTCATATTAGATATGTCTGCTTTTTCTTAGTTCTTAGTAGTTGATCAGTTTGTAGCATCTGTATTCAGTCTGATTTGAGTCTAGATATGGCCAAATTGGTCACTTTCCAGAAAACTTGAAACTTCTCTTTGTCAGTAAAAAAAGTCTTCTCTAAAAGTCTTCTATTTCTCGAGATGTAGGTGATATGAGATTTGTCTGTTTTTTCGGAGTTTTTAGTAAATACTTAGGCTTTGCTATATGTTTGCAGTCTAATTAGAGCGTAGTTCCTGTATAAACAGTGAACTTGTCAGAAAAATGGAAACTTCTCTTTGTCAGTAAAAAAAGTCTTCTATAAAAGTCTTCTTTTTCTCGAGATGTAGGTGATATTAGGTATGTCTGTTTTTTCTTTTTTCTGAGTAGTTCCTCAGTGTGTACTACCTGTATTTAGTCTAATTTGAGTCTAGATATGGCCAAAATGGTCACTTTCCAGAAAGCTTGAAACTTCTCTTTGTCAGTAAAAAAAAGTCTTCTATAAAAGTCTTCTTTTTCTCGAGATGTAGGTGATATAAGATATGTCTGTTTTTTCTTAGTTCTGAGTAGTTCCTCAGGGTGTACAACCTGTATTTAGTCTGATTTGAGTCTAGATATGGCCAATATGGTCACTTTCCAGAAAGCTTGAAACTTCTCTTTGTCAGTAAAAAAAGTCTTCTCTAAAAGTCTTCTATTTCTCGAGATGAAGGTCATATTAGTTATGTCTGCTTTTTCTTAGTTCTTAGTAGTTCATCAGTCTGTACCATCTGTATTCAGTCTGATTTGAGTCTAGATATGGCCAAAATGGTCACTTTCCAGAAAACTTGAAACTTCTCTTTGTCAGTAAAAAAAAGTCTTCTATAAAAGACTTCTTTTTCTCGAGATGTAGGTGACATAATATATGTCTGCTTTTTCTTAGTTCTTAGTAGTTCATCGGTCTGTACCATCTGCATTCAGTCTGATTTGAGTCTAGATATGGCCAAATTGGTCACATTCGAGAAAACTTGAAGCTTCTCTTTGTCAGTAAAAAAAGTCTTCTATAAAAGTCTTCTATTTCTCGAGATTGAGTTGAGATGAGATATGTATGCTTTTTCATAGATCTTAGTAGTTCATCGATTTGTATTACCTTTATTTAGTCTTATTTGAGTCTAGATATCGCCAAAATGGTCACTTTCGAGAGAGCATGAAACTTCTCTTTGTCAGTAAAAAAAAGTCTTCTTTAAAAGTCTTCTTTTTCTCGAGATGCAGGTGATATAAGATATGTCTGTTTTTTCTTAGTTCTGTGAGGTTCCTCATTGTGTACTACCTGTATTCAGTCTGATTTGAGTCTAGATATGGCCAAAATGGTCACTTTCCAGAAAACTTGAAACATCTCTTTGTCAGTAAAAAAAGTCTTCTTTTTCTCGAGATGTAGGTGACATGATATATGTCTGCTTTTTCTTAGTTCTTAGTAGTTCATCAGTCTGTACCATCTGTATTCAGTCTGATTTGAGTCTAGATATGGCCAAATTGGTCACTTTCCAGAAAACTTGAAACTTCTCTTTGTCAGTAAAAAAAAAGTCTTCTCTAAAAGTCTTCTATTTCTCGATGTAGGTGATATGATATATGTCTGATTTTTCTTAGTTCTTAGTAGTTCATCAGCCTTTGCCATCTGTTTTCAGTCTGATTTGAGTCTAGATATGCCCAATAATTGTTTCATAAGTGTCTTGGAAGAAAAGCTGAGATTGTGGTGAAAATTACGATTTGCCGCACAAGAGGCTAAAATTTAAAGTCTCTATGTACTCGCCAATGCGTGCATTTTGTTGATATTCGGCACAAAACGCAAACCTACTTGTCTAACCAGGTCTGAATATGCAAAAAAATTGGTCAAAAAAAGTGTTTTAGAAGAAAAGTTGAGTTTGTGGTGGAAATTGCAATTTGCCTCACGAGACGCTAAAATTTAAAGTCTCATTTTTTCGTTAATTTTTGCTTTTTGACAATTTTTGGCACAAAACGCAAACATAATGGTCTAATCAATTCTGAATATGCAAAGGAATTGGTTAGAAAAGGTGTTTTGGAAGAAAAGTTGAATTTTCGGTGAAAATTAAAATTTGCCTCACGAGACGCTAAAATTGAAAGTCTCATTTTTTCGTTAACTTTTTGCTTTTGGACAATTTTTGGCACAAAACGGAAACATAATGGTCTAATCAATTCTGAATATGCAAAGGAATTGATCAGAAAAAGTGTTTTGGAAGAAAAGTTGAATTTGTGGTGGAAATTGATATTTGTCGCACAAGACGCGAAAATTGAAAAACTCAGTGCAGTGTTTTCGTTAATTTTTGCTTTTTGTCGGTTTTTGGCAAAAAACGCAAACGTACTAGTCTAACCAGTTGTGAATCGGCAAAAGAATCGGTCAGAATAAGTGTTCTGCAAGAAAAAAGCATTTGTGGTAGAAATTAGTTTGCCAAACGATGCTAATATTTAAACTCTCAGTATTGCCAGTATTTACAACTTTGAAAATACTGTTATGCGGTTTTTCGTGAGCTGACTAGTGCGGCTGAGAAACTGCTGTCAGTATTGAGTGAGTTGTACTGCAAAACGGTAAGGCTACCACAAAAATTGAAATTTCTCTACAATAAAAAAAACTGTCTTCTCTAAAATTTTTCTATCTCTTGAGGTGATCTGCTTTTTTTGTAAGTTTTAGTAGTTTCCTATTTTAAACCTGTCCTAGTCCCTGTTAACGAGGCGTTTGTCCGTTTTTTCCGTTGCGATTTTCCTTCTTCTATAGAGAATGAATGTTGACATTGTACCCGAAAATGTATCGTCAACGAAGAAGCGGAAACGTGGAAACAGAAGTCAAAAGAGTGCAGCTAAACGAAAGATGAAGTTTCGTGAGAAGCAGCTCGGATATGTAAAGAAGGAGCACAAAAATATGGTGGAGGAACTAGAGAAGATGAGTTGTCAGTTGCGCAAAACACAAGAATTGTTGCATCATTATCAGGATCAAAGTCATCAATTGAATTGGGTAGGTCTTTTTCTTAGTTTTTCTAAACTTTATGAAATAGAGCTTTTTCTACACCGAAAAAAGCTGTTAAAGAACAGGTTAACCCGAGAGTTTTTTGGGTACTGAGCTTAGCATTCAAAAAAAGCTACCTCTAATAGCTAGTTTTAAATCTCCTTTAAATGCAGAAAAAATTTAAAAATTTTTCATCAAAACATTGTTTTCCTTTCAGAGCGTTCTCAACCGAGGAAGAAGAGTCCGCTGCCAGCCTGTTGCGAAGACCGTAAGAAAGGAGAACCACGATGGTAGGATCCAACGTCGAGCTGTTGTTAAATCTCTTCAACCTATTTGCAGTTTTGAGGCTGAAAATTTCAAAGTCCGTAAGGACCGTCGCCTTGGTTCTGGTTCTTTCGGTGATGTCTATGCTTGTAGTTTTGGATGCATGGGAAAAATTCAATGTGTCATTAAAATAGCAAAAGAAGGGGGCGAAGAGGATCTCCTGTTAGAATGCCGAATTTTGAAGAAACTTTTGGAAGAGCCTTCTGATCTGAGGCAGAAGTTCTTTGCACATGCTTACGGATACAATCGCAACGAAAAGGGTCTTGTATTGGATCGTTTTTTTGGATTATCAGTACGCCAGCATGCTCAAAAACAAGTGCAGAACGACTGGGTTCAGCGGCTACTGGAAATCAGTGAGGCTCTCGTCTTTATGCATTCCAGGAATGTTCTGCACCTCGATTTGCATTCCAGCAATGTATTGGCATCAAAAGAATTGGCAAAGATTATCGATTTTGGGAAAGCGACTCTAACAAATTATCCTGTAACCTTCAATCTTGATCCTGAAGAACGTTCTGAATACAATGATAGATATAAACAAGTCGAATATGAGCTAAGGAAACAGAAAGGAGCAAAAACGAGCTTTTGTTCAGATGTGTATAGTCTAGGTGTGCTTATAAAATATATTGCTGAGAAGTGTTTGCTTTCTAACAGTCTTAGAAGCAGTTTTTTGCAGTTATCTGAGAGTTGTTGTGCTCAACGCGCGACGCGAAGCTCTATGACGCTCTTGCTTCTTGATTTAAATGAATTGGTAGACTAATTTGTTTTCTTTATTTAGTTTTTCAACTGTTCTCTGGTCTTTATCTACTTATGGCATTTATCAATGGCCTTGATCTACATTTATCTACTGTTCCATTTGACATTTATCCTTATTTTTGTTTGAGTAGCTCTAAATGTGAAATGTTTCTGTCTTCCCTCTGAGTTTTAATGTGACGTGGCTGCAATTCATGAGAAATTTTGTTTACGCATGTCTTTATTTCAGAGTAATGGACTCTCAGCCTTGTTCAATTGTAAAACTGCAACGAAAAAATAGAGGTGTTAAGATAATAAGAGATGATGAAACTGAGGAAAACAAAAGGAAGGCAGCAAAATTAATCTGGTTCTTTATTGCTCAAGGCGAAACAACACCTTTTGGTCTTCCTTCCAATGATAGCCGATGGCCTACGGACATAACGCTCACGGACAAACTAACAATGGATTCTTCTCGTGTGGTAACCTTCAAGACGACTGGTGATGGCGAATTTTCTGCTCAATTCATTGGCAAAGTTAAAAGGAAGTACCAGGACGAAGCGAGTCAGAAAATCACCAGAAAGAGGATACAAAAGCCTGAGGAATCAGTAGCAGACATAAGTAGAATTCGGTTAGTTTTTGAGCTTCCCTCTGTAATAACTAGTAGCTTACCTCTAATAACTTTGGTAGTGCGCCCGTTTTCTATTTTGGCTTCAGTCAGCAAAGCATACAATTTTTTTCCAGCGTGAACGAGAATGACTCCCTCTTGAATGTAACTGACGAGATGGGCATTGAAAATGTAGAACCAACGCCCAAAAAGGCAAGCAAGAAGAGCAAGCGTTCGGGCAATGCTGAATTGTTAGAGCCTGTAGTTACCCTGGGAGCCAGCAAAACTCCAACGTCAAATGGGGCAAATACAGAGGTGAGAAATGTTGTTTCTCTCCCAGTTTGAATCTTGAATTTTTAAGACCTTTATTAATAACAGAAAGTTTTCTCTGACTCTAGGACGTCGGTAATGGTTCTGTAAACAACAATGAAGTCATGGAATTCATGGAGCGAAAATTTGGCGAGTTGGCGGAAATAAACGCTTTGCATGTTCGAAGGCAGATGAAAGAAACTGCACGAATGAGACAAAGAGTTCTTGAGATTTTGAAATCCAATGGATTTCAAGCGTCAGCTTCTGACCCTGTTTGTGACAATGAAACGGAGGAAATAGTCTCAGAGCCAGTTGTGTTTGTTGGAGAGGACTTGATGCTCTTGAAAGCCATCGAAGGTCCATCTGCGTTTGGAAGACTTCTTGGTTCCAAGATTTTTGGATCAGAGGACAAATGTTACCTTATGTGTCTTCGACTGGGCCCAAAGATTTTGCGAAGATCACGACGGTTACCTTGTGATTCCGAGCGTCAGAATGTTTTCATTAGTTAGTGGTTGAATAATTGAATTGTTTCGGGCATTAAGTTTTAACAAAAATATCGAATTGGTCTAACTGTTCTGTGTGTTTTGTGAAACGAATTTGCTTATCCCCTTTGCATTGTAACTATTTGACCTCATCAGTTAATGTTATAGAGGTTGTTCGCCAGAAGTTTCCCAAAGACGTTGAGAATGCTGTCTCCGAGGCTTTCAGGGGTGCAAATCAGTATGGAAGCGAGATGAAGCAGAAACACCCAGAGGCTGCGAAACAAATGGCTGAGTCGGAAAATGTTTACCAGTGAGAAAAGACGAAGAGCTGAATTAGTAGTGTGTGGTGATTAACTGTGTTCAGATGAGTGCGTTTGAAAAACTTCAATGCTGAATAATTTGAAACAATTTGCGTTTTTTGCTGTGCTTTAGTTTCAGTTTTGCTATCAATGTACCTATTATTCTTGTTGTTTTTGCATAAATTATATAATATTTTTAAATATGCCTAGCTAATCTTGTTTGTTCGAAAGAGAATTTGGCTTTTGTTTTTTAAATTTTGTCGTGTTGCAGCAGCCAAGATGTGCAGTCAGTTTGTCTATTTAAATACTTGCATCAGAAAAAGATTTTTTCATCACGTTTCATTGTAATTGAAGCTTCTAAGCTCCTAAAAACTATATCAAGTGTTCCCTGTTCTAAATCTTTTTTCAAATTTATGTTTTCCAGAAACCTATTTTCCTTTTAATCTTAATCTTTCCTGATAATCATAATGAACCCGTTTTCTCAGGAGAATTTGTTTGAGCCCGACGCTGTTATACCAAGTCAACGAAGACAAAAAAGTAGAGCAACATGTCTGGAATCCTCCGACGAGGACGAGGTTAACCCAAATGATACAATCGTGCACTCCACTCCCTTGATTTCCGATAGAATTCTGTTTGAGGACATGAAGCGAAAGGTCAATGAAAAACTCGTGGAACACAAAGCGCAGTTGAAACGTCTCAGGGATGAAGAAAAAGCCAATAACGAGGAGTGGCTAAGCGTTTTGAGTGTTGTCCTGAGCGGGAAGAAGCCAGACATTGACAATAGTACTGATCGCAATGCAATGATGTGGGGGTGATTTGAACCTATTGGAAGTTTTAGCTGGACCAGAACCTTCGAAATTTGGAAGAAAACTTGCAGTTGCTATGTTTGGAAGCAAAGAAGCATGTCTTCTTAAAACCCACATCATTGGACCAGTTAGAAACCGTAAGGAAACCCGTGAACCAATTAATGAGGAACATAGAAAGACATTTGAAGGTTTGTAGTTGAATATTAATAGTTTACTGATACTAAAGTTGAGCAACGTTCATTAGCCTCGTTCTGAGTTACTTTAAAAATCAGAATGTCAAGCAGATGCCAAGACAAGCCGAATGTTCCATTTTAACCATATGGTTTAAAGTTAATGATAGAAAAAAATCCTGTAATAAATAACTCATTTCCACTATTTAATTCTGTATTGTTTGATTATAGAAGTGGTTCGTCTGAAGTATCCAAAAATGCCGCTGTTTGCCTACAACGAGGCTAGAAGGTCAGCAAATCAGATGGGACTAGATTTTCGAGGCACCGGTGTTGAAGCACACTACCTGAACACTAGAGAAAATGCAGAAGTAACCGGCGAATGAATGATGTAGCTGATAACAGAAATTGGTTTATGCCTTTGCAACTATTTAATCGGCTTCTTTCAAAACTGCTTGTTGTATTTTTTACAATTCTGTTGCTTTTCAATTTATGCTTATGCTTGACTCAATTTTCGAAAAATGGTCGTGGGTTTCGATATCACTGGCATCAGCTCCATGTCACCAATGTTGATCATTAAAAAGTTCTCGTTTGACTTGCCTTGACCGTAGTTCCTTATTTAAAAAATACTGACTAATGAAACCAAGAGTTTGTCAATTATTGGCTACCCTTGTTTAACAAGACTTGTTTTAAGACTCAATTTTCTTTTTCAGAAAAAAGATGTTGAACTGCTTTTCTATAGCACATGCTGATGCTCACGTGACAAATGAGATCATTAAATATGGTTCCGTTGATGTCAAACCAATGGTAGATATGTGGCCGTCAAGTGTTTACAACGAAAAACTGAAATCTGACCTAAAACTGTTGGAATATGACAGCTTACTTCGGAGTTGCTACACCGAAGCCAAATTGGCAAAATTTTCATTTGAACAGGACAATTATGGAGGGTATGGACTTTTTTACAGAGGTGAAAAAACTTTAAAGCCCGGAAAATTCTTGCCAACAAAACATTTACCTGCAATTACTGGTTATCTTGAAAAAATACCTGATAGTTCAATTGATTGCTTCGCTGAAATTTCAGTGTTTCGAAAGACTGATATTTGTAAATTTGACAGAATTATGGTAGGAGCGACAAGGTTTGCTAATCATAGTTGCAGGCCAAATTGCAGATACAATATTGCAGATGTGGGCCGGAGGAAAGTGATAAAGTTGGAAATGTTGCTGCCAATTAAATGTGGAGACGAGATCACAGTTTTTTATTCTTGTGAGGATTTTTTTGGAAACGGAAACGTGAATTGCTTGTGTCCTCATACTGATATGCATGCTCAAGCTTCGCTTAGTTTTGCTGCAACGCAAGAACAAGAGACTTTTCCCGTGGGAAGTTCAACGCCGAAACATAAAAGAAGAAGAATTTTTGTTTTTGGTGCACCGAAGGAAAAAAAACAAAAACCAAATGAGATTCGAAACTTTGTTGAAAGCAGCTCAGAGTCGGACCCAGTTTCCAGGTCTCAAGAACTGTGCGCAACAGAAAAAATTACGCAAGCTCAGCAGTCAGTTTTCAGTGCAAGAGAAAGCTCCCCAGATATGGCAGAAACAGATTGTTCAGTGACGTCAAGCAAATTTGTCTCCTCACCACAACATGATGTCTGGTCAGCCAATGCTGATCTCAACGTCTGACCTCGAGAAAACGAAACGTCGTTAAAGCCTAGCAATAGCACTTCAGAAATTGATGTTCCTCAAAGTACAGCTGGAGCAGATAATTTTTCATTATGTGTCCATGAAATTGCATCTCTCCACGGAACGTCAGATGCAGAAGCAAGTAGCTGGGTTAATCTCATTAGAACAGCTTTTCCGGGGAGCAATATACCAAGCTATAAAACCATGAAAAGGCGTTACGCTTTAGGGAAAAAAGAAGAAGCTAAGTACATGAAAAAATGCGCAGAAGGTAATTTGTGGTGCTTGAACTACATGGATGAGATCAAGTCAATTGTCGAGGAAAACTTTGATTCCATTAGGAAGTATGCTGTTACGCGCTCAACTGAAGATGATATCAGAATACCTAACACTTTCGAGAATGACTCTGCCACGATTAATATCACTCTTGTGATGAACTCTGATGGTGTAAGGATAATCAATTCGGGCAAGCAATCTTTGTGGCCTGTGTGGCTAGCTATAGCAAATTTACCACCAATCAAACGGTGCATGTTTCGAAATATTGTTTTGGCTCGGCTCTGGTTTGGAAAAGGGAAACCATGCTGGGATGAGCTTTTCAAGGTATAGTCTGAATATTTTTTTTCTCAGTTCAATACTTTATCTTGATTCTTCGTTGTTAAATTGTGAATTTTATTAGAACATGCGCGAGGAGCTGAAATGCGGATTTTTCTTACACAATGGTGGAACACAATGGAATGTGAAAGTAGAAATTCTGCTTCTAGTGTCAGATCTTCCTGCCAAGTGTTCTCTACTCAATATGCAGCAGTTTAATGCTTATTTTGGATGCACTCTTTGTTTAGTCGAATGTGGTCGTAGTGAAGGTACAATTTTGGCCAATGGAAAACGATCAAAGGGTACGCTTTTCTACCCGAATAGGAAATTCTCGATGAGAACATGTAAAGATCACAAGAGGCACGTTAGAAAGGTAGAGAGAAACAATCTTACACATTATAAGGGAGTGAAAGGTCCAGCATCTGTTTTCAACATAGTTCCTTCACTTCCGCTCACAGCGCCAGTCGACTACATGCTTCAAGTGCTGTTGGGTGTTGCGCGTTCACTTCTGTTCATAGCAAAGTCAAACATTGGGAAAAAGATATCAAAATTCAACGACTCTTTGCAACAGTTGAAGGTTAGTTATACATGAACTAGATTGTGTTCCCCTTTTAAACATCTTTTCAATATGCTATTTTTGCAGCTAAGCGACGATTTCAAACGAAAAGTGAGGCCGTTGTCTGATATCGAGTACTTCAAAGCAAACGAGATAAAGGTTTGGCTTCTCTATGTGGGCCCTGTTGTATTCAACGAATTTATCGATTACGATTTGTACGAGCGTTTTCATTTGCTAAGTTACGCCACAAAATTGCTGCTGACGTCTGCAAAGTACGCTGATGATGCTGAAAAATTGATTCAAATTTTTCTGAAGAAGACTGAAGAGAGATTTGATGCAGAAGTCTTCACGGCAAATATACATTCTTTGACTCACTTGTCATGGCAGGTCAAAAGCTATGGTCCACTTTGGTGTTCTTCTGCTATCATGTTTGAATCGGCAAACCATTTGCTAAAAACTAAGTTCACAGGAACCGTCAATCACTTGCGTTTACTTGTTGAGAGGTATTTACGGAACAAGGCTCAAAGGAAAGAAACTCCTGCGAATGACCTGCTAAAGGACTTATGCTATTCACTTCGAAAAGAAACAGTTTTTGCTGAACGCCAAATTATACAAGAAGAAAGTAGCACCAGGAAGATTTTGTTCCATCGAATGAGGTTTAAGACCTACAATTTGCAAACCATACAATCAAAGAGAGAAAATTCTTTTATTTCTTTCAATGCAGATAGGGACATCAAATATGGAATGATTGAGCAATTTTTCTCGAAATCTGGGTCGCGATTTGCAACAGTTAATGTTCTCAAACTAATTAAAGCAAGGAAACCAAAGCAATTGGCATTACATTTCTTTTCGTTCCTTGAAGTTGAAGTTGGTGATGAGAAATGTACTATAGATGTTAATAATATTTCTCAAAAACTTCTGAATGTAAACTATTTTGAGCGTATGTATGTGATTCCATTACTTGACGTTTTTGAGCATGATTGATCATGTGTTATGTGATTAAGTCTGGAATGAATTGTTTTGTAAGATAATAATTGAGTTTTCGGTGATGTCCCGCTTTTCTGTTTTTTTTTTTCAGTGTTTTGTCTAAGAGTGGTCCTTAACGTGTTAAAGTATATAAGCGGTGCTGATTTTTGCGGCCCAAAAAATTATGTCAGTATAGGATGAGTTATTCGGCAAAAAGGTAAAATTACCACAAAAATTGAAATTTCTTCTATAATAGTAAAAAAAAAATGGTCGGAATAAGTGTTTCAGAAGAAAAGTTTGAATTTGTGTGGAGATTGCAATTAGACGCACCTGACGCTAAAATTTAAAGTCTCTGTACTCGCTAATGTTTGCTTCCCGTCGATTTTTGGCACAAAACCTAAACCTATTGGTCCAACCAGTTCTGAATATGCAAAATAATTGGTCAAAAAAGGGTTTTGGAAGAAAAGTTGAGTTTGTGGTGGAAATTGCAATTTGCCGCACAGACGCTAAATTTCAAATTCTCAGTGTACTGTCTCTGTCTACAACTTTGAAAATACTGTTATGTGGTTTTTAGTGAGCTGACTTGTGCGGCTGAGAAATTGCTGTCAGTATTGAATGAGTTATACGCCAAAACGGTAAAGCTACCTCAAAAAATTGAATTTTCTCTATAATAGTTAAAAAAAATGGTCTTCTTTAAAGGCCTATTTCTCGAAGTCGTGAAATGACATATGTCTGCTTTTTTGTAACCTTTAGTAGTTTGCTAGTTTTTACTATCTGTATATATTCTGATTGGAGCCTTGACTTGGTCAAAAGTGTAAACCTATCGGAAAAATTAAAACTTTATTAGAAAAAAGTCTTCTTCAAAAGCCTTCTATTTTTTAGTCTTTTTAGTGTATTCGTTAATGTTTGATTTTTGTCGCTTTTTCGGAGTTTTTAGTAATTACCTAGGCGTTTTGAAGTCTGATTGGGGCGTAGTTTTGGTATAAACAATAATCTTGCAAGAAAAATGGAAACCTCTCTTTGTCAGTAAAAAAGTCTTCTCTAAAAGTCTTCTAATTCTCGAGATGTAGGTGATATGAGACATGTCTGCTTTTTCTTAGTTCTTAGTAGTTCATCAGTTTGTAGCATCTATATTCAGCATGATTTGAGTCTAGATATGGCCAAAATGGTCACTTTCGAGAAAAACTTGAAACTTCTCTGTCAGTAAAAAAAAGTCTTCTCTAAAAGTCTTCTATTTCTCGAGATGTAGGTGATATGAGATATGTCTGTTTTTTCTTAGTTCTTAGTATTTAATCAATTTTTACTACCTGGAATTACTCTGATTTGAGTCCGGATATGGCCAAGAGGGTCACTTTCCAGAGAACTTGAAACTTCTCTGTCAGTAAAAAAAAGTCTTCTATAAAAGTCTTCTATTTCTCGAGTTGTAGGTGATATGAGATATGTCTGTTTTTTCTTAGTTCTTAGTATTTAATCAATTTTTACTACCTGGAATTACTCTGATTTGAGTCCGGATATGGCCAAGAGGGTCACTTTCCAGAGAACTTGAAACTTCTCTGTCAGTAAAAAAAAGTCTTCTATAAAAGTCTTCTATTTCTCGAGTTGTAGGTGATATGAGATATGTCTGCTTTTTCTTAGTTCTTAGTATTTAATCAACGTTTACTACCTGGAATTACTCTGATTTGAGTCCGGATATGGCCAAAAGGGTCACTTTCCAGAAAACTTGAAACTTCTCTCTCAGTAAAAAAAAAGTCTTCTATAAAAGTCTTCTATTTCTCGAGATGTAGGTGATATGAGATATGACTGCTTTTTCTTAGTTCCTAGTATTTCATCAGTTTGTGCCATCTGTGTTCAGTCTGATTTGTGTCTAGATTTGGCCAAAATGGTCACTTTCAAGAAAACATGAAACCTCTCTTTGTCAGTAAAAAAAGTCTTCTCTAAAAGTCTTCTATTTCTCGAGATGCAGGTGATATGCGATATGTCTGCTTTTTCGGAGTTTTTAGTAATTACCTAGGCGTTTTGAAGTCTGATTGGAGCGTAGTTTTGGTATAAACAATAATCTTGCAAGAAAAATGGAAACCTCTCTTTGTCAGTAAAAAAGTCTTCTCTAAAAGTCTTCTAATTCTCGAGATGTAGGTGATATGAGATATGTCTGCTTTTTCTAAGTTCTTAGTAGTTCATCAGTTTGTAGCATCTATATTCAGCATGATTTAAGTCTAGATATGGCCAAAATGGTCACTTTCGAGAAAAACTTGAAACTTCTCTTTGTCAGTAAGAAAAAGTCTTCTCTAAAAGTCTTCTATTTCTCGAGATGTAGGTGATATGAGATATGTATGCTTTTTCGTAGTTCTTAGTTGTTCATCGGTTTGTACCTTCTGTATTAAGTCTGAATTGTGTCTATATATGGCCAAAATGGTCACTTTCGAGAAAAACTAGAAACTTCTCTTTGTCAGTGAAAAAAGTCTTCTCTAAAAGTCTTCTCTTTCTCGACGTAGGTGATATGATATATGGATCTTTTCCGTTTGTGCCCCCCAGTACGTTATGCGCCCCCAGTTACAGAGCACGTGTCATTACATAGTAAATCATTATGTAAAAATATTGCACGTGCGTCTGGGGGGTGCAAATAATATACGCCCACTAAGCTGGGGGGGCACAAACGGAAAAGATCCTGATATATGTCTGCTTTTTCTTAGTTCTTAGTATTTCAACAGTTTGTACCATCTGTATTCAGTCTGATTTGAGTCTAGATATGGCCAAAATGGTCACTTTCCAGAAAACTTGAAACTTCTCTCTCAGTAAAAAAAAAGTCTTCTATAAAAGTCGTCTGTTTCTCGAGATGTAGGTGATAAGAGATATGCCTGCTTTTTCTTAGTTCTTTGTATATCATTAGCGTGTACCATCTGTATTCAGTCTGATTTGTGTCTAGATATGGCCAAAATGGTAACTTTCGAGAAAAACTTGAAACTTCTCTTTGTCAATAAAAAAAAAGTCTTCTCTAAAAGTCTTCTGTTTCTCGATGTTGGTGATATGATATATGTCTGCTTTTTCTTAGTTGATAATAGTTCATCGATTTGTACTACCTGTATTCAGTCTGATTTGTGTCTAGATATGGCCAAAATGGTCACTTTCGAGAAAAACTTGAAACTTCTCTTTGTCAATAAAAAAAGTCTTCTCTAAAAGTCTTCTATTTCTCGATGTAGGTGATATGATATATGTCTGCTTTTTCTTAGTTGATAATAGTTCATCGATTTGTACTACCTGTATTCAGTCTGAATGGAGTATAGATATGGCCAAAACGGTCACTTTCGAGAAAAACTTGAAACCTCTCTTTGTCAGTAAAAAAGTCTTCTCTAAAAGTCTTCTAATTCTCGATGTAGGTGATATGATATATGTCTGCTTTCTCTTAGTTCTTAGTATTTCATCACCATGTACCATCTGTATTCAATCTGATTTGATTCTAGATAGGGACAAAATGGGCACTTTCGAGAAAGCTGGAAACTTCTCTTTGTCAGTAAAAAAAGTCTTCTCTATAAGTCTTCTATTTCTCGAGATGTAGGTGATATGAGATATGCCTTCTTTTTCTTAGTTCTTAGTATTTCATCAGCTTGTACCATCTGTATTCAATCTGATTTGATTCTAGATAGGGACAAAATGGGCACTTTCGAGAAAGCTGGAAACTTCTCTTTGTCAGTAAAAAAAGTCTTCTCTTAAAGTCTTCTATTTCACGAGATGAAGGTCATATTAGATATGTCTGATTTTTCTTAGTTCTTAGTAGTTGATCAGTTTGTACCATTTGTATTCAGTCTGATTCGAGTCTAGATATGGCCAAAATGGTCACTTTCCAGAAAACTTGAAACTTTTTTGTCAGTAAAAAAAAAGTCTTTTCTAAAATTCTTCTATTTCTCGAGGTAGTGATATGATATGTGTCTGCTGTTTTGTAAGTTTTAGTAGTTTAATAGTTTGTATCCCGGTGTATATAGATTGTAGAATAAAGTGCTTTTAGATGATAATGTCTACTGAAAACATCTCATCTTCCGGATTTCCTCCTGGCTACAAAATTCCCAAGAAAGGTTCCCAGGTTCGTAATATTTGGAAATTCATTTTAAATGTGATGATTTGTAAATTTGTATACTACTTTTCACTGCAAGGCCAGCAAGATTTTAGCGCAGGGTAAACCCTAGATTTTCTTACTGGCAGTGTTGTTTTTCTCTTTCCTAATTTTAAAATTTGTAGTCTAGTTAATTGCTCTCAAATCCAGTTTGTATCAATTACAATTATATTAGTCCTGATGGTAATTTGAGCTTCTTGTCGGTTTTTTTTACAAAAAGCATTTTTAACTGTGTATCCAAATGTGAATTTGCAAAAAATTTGGTGAGAATAAGCGTTTTGGAAGAAATTTTGAATTTGTGTAGGAAAGTGCAATTTGCCGCACAAGACGCTAAAATTTTAAGTCTCAGTGTTTTCGTTAATTTTTTCTTTTTGTCGATTTTTGGCTCAAAACGCAAACATACTGGTCTAACCAATTCTGAATATGCAAAAAAATTGGTCAGAATAAGTGTTTTGGAAGAAAAGTTGAATTTGTGTTGGAAATTGTAATTTGCGCACAAGACGCTAAAATTTAAAGTCTCATTGTTTTCGTTAATTTTTTCTTTTTGTCAATTTTTGGACTAAAACGCAAACATACTGGTCTAACCACTTCTGAATATGCAAAAGAATTGGTCAGAATAAGTGTTTTGGAAGAAACGTTGAGTTTGTGGTTGAAATTGCAATCTGCCGCACAAGACGCTAAAATTTAAAGTCTCAGTGTACTCGTCAATGCTTGCTTTCTGCCGATTTTTCGCACAAAACGCAAACCTATTGGTCCAACAAGCTCTGAATATGCAAACGATTTGGCCAAAAAAGTGTTTTGGAAGAAAAGTTGAGTTTGTGGTGGAAATTGCAATTTGACGCACAGAAGCTAAATTTTCAGTGTCCTGTCTTTGTCTACAACTTTGAAAACACTGTTATGTGGTTTTTCGTGAGCTGACTAGCGCGGCTGAGAAACTGCTGTCAGTATTGAATGAGTTATACGGCAAAACAGTAAATTTACAACAAAAATTGCAATTTCTCCATAATAGTAGTAGAAAAAAATGGTCTATAAAAGTCTTCTATTTCTCGAGATGTAGGTGATATGAGATATGTATGCTTTTTCTTAATTCTTAGTAGTTGATCAGTTTGTACCATCTGTATTCAGTGTGATTTGAGTCTAGATATGGCCAAAATGGTCACTTTCGAGAAAACTTGAAACTTCTCTTTGTAAGTAAAAAAAAAGTCTTCTCTAAAAGTCTTCTATTTCTCGATGTAGGTGATATAAGATATGTCTGCTTTTTCTTAGTTCTTAGTAATTGATCAGTTTGTACCATCTGTATTCAGTGTGATTTGAGTCTAGATATGGCCAAAATGGTCACTTTCGAGAAAAACTTGAAAATTCTCTTTGTCAGTAAGAAAAAGTCTTCTCTAAAAGTCTTCTATTTCTCGAGATGTAGGTGATATGAGATATGTATGCTTTTTCTTAATTCTTAGTAGTTGATCAGTTTGTACCATCTGTATTCAGTGTGATTTGAGTCTAGATATGGCCAAAATGGTCACTTTCGAGAAAACTTGAAACTTCTCTTTGTAAGTAAAAAAAAAGTCTTCTCTAAAAGTCTTCTATTTCTCGATGTAGGTGATATAAGATATGTCTGCTTTTTCTTAGTTCTTAGTAATTGATCAGTTTGTACCATCTGTATTCAGTGTGATTTGAGTCTAGATATGGCCAAAATGGTCACTTTCGAGAAAACTTGAAACTTCTCTTTGTAAGTAATAAAAAAGTCTTCTCAAAAGGTCTTCAATTTTTCGAGATTTAGGTGATATAAGATATGTCTGCTTTTTCTTAGTTCTTAGTAGTTCATTGGTTTGTACTATCGATATTCAATCTGACTTGAGTCTGGATATGTCCAAAATGGTCACTTTCGATAAAACATGAGACTTCTCTTTGTCAGTAAAAAAAATGTCTTCTCTAAAAGTCTTCTAATTCTCGAGATGTAGGTGATATGATATATGTCTGCTTTTATTTAGTTCTTAGTAGTTCATCAGTCTTTACCATCTGTATTCAGTCTGATTTGAGTCTAGATATGGCCAAAAATGGTCACTTTCCAGAAAGCCTGAAACTTCTCTTTGTCAGTAAAAAAAAGTCTTCTCTAAAAGTCTTCTATTTCTCGAGATGAAGGTCATATTAGATATGTCTGCTTTTTCTTAGTTCCTAGTAGTTTATCAGTTTTTACCATCTGTTCTCAGTCTGATTTGAGTCTAGATATGGTCAAAATGGTCACTTTCCAGAAAGCTTGAAACTTCTCTTTGTCATTAAAAAAGTCTTCTCTAAAAGTCTTTTTTTCTCGAGATGTAGGTGATATGAGATATTTCTGTTTTTCTAGGAACTTTCATTAATTACCTAGGCTGTACAAACTGTTTGCAGTCTGGTTGGAGCGTAGTTTCGGTATAAACAGTAAATTTGTCAGAAAAATGGAAACTTCTGTCAGTAAAAAAGTCTTCTCTTCAAGTCTTCTATTTCTTTAGATGCATTTGATATAAGATATGTCTGGGTTCTCGGAGTTTTTAGTAGTTTCCCGGTCTGTACGATCCGTTGGCATCCTGATTTGAGCTTAGAGTTAGTTTAACTCGTAAATTTGCGGGAAGAATGGAAACTTCTCGTTGTCATTAGAAAAGTCTTTTCTATAAGTCTTCTAATTTTCGAGATGTAGGTGATATGACATTTGTCTGTTTAGTTTTTAGTTAATACCTAGCCTGTACAATCTGATTGCAGTCTGATCAGAGCGTAGTTCGGGTATAAACAGTAAACTTGTCAGAAAAATGGAAACTTCTCTTTGTCATTAAAAAAAAGATTTTTCTAAAAGTCTTCTATTTCTCGCGATGTAGGTGATATGAGATATGACTGCTTTTTCTTAGTTCCTAGTATTTCATCAGTTTGTGCCACCTGTATTCATTCTGATTTGTGTCTAGATATGGCCAAAATAGTCACTTTCGAGAGAACATGAAACTTCTCTTTGTCAGTAAAAAAAGTCTTCTCTAAAAGTCTTCTATTTCTCGAGATGTAGGTGATACAAGATTTGTCTGTTTTTTCGGAGTTTTTAGTGATTATCTAGGCCTGTACTATCTGTTTGCAGTCTGATTGGAGCGTAGTTTCGGTATAAACAGTAAACTTGTCAGAAAATGGAAACTTCTGTATGTCAGTAAAAAAAGTCTTCTTTTGAAGTCTTCTATTTCTCAAGATGTAGTTGATATAAGATATGTCTGGTTTCTTGGAGATTTTAGTAGTTTCCTGGTCTGTACAATCCGTTCGCATCCTGATTTGAGACTAGAATTGGTCTAATCCGTAAATTTGAGGGAAGAATGGAAACTTCTCTTTGTCAGTAAAAAAAAGTCTTCTCTAAAAGTCTTCTATTTCTCGAGATGCAGGTGATATGGGATATGTCTGCTTTTTCTTAGTTCTTAGTAGTTCATCAGTCTGTACCATCTGTATTCAGTCTGATTTGAGTCTAGATATGGCCTAAAGGTTCACTTCCCAGAAAACTTGAAACTTCTCTGTCAATAAAAAAAAGTCTTCTATAAAAGTTTTCTATTTCTCGAGATTGAGGTGATATGAGATATGTATGCTTTTTCATAGATCTTAGTAGTTCATCGATTTGCATTACCTTTATTTAGTCTAATTTGAGTCTAGATATGGCCAAAAGGGGCACTTTCGAGAAAGCTTGAAACTTCTCTTTGTCAGTAGAAAAAAGTCTTCTCTAAAAGTCTTTCTCGACGTAGGTGATATGATATATGTCTGCTTTTTCTTAGTTCTTAGTATTTCATCAGTTTGTACCATCTGTATTCAGTCTGATTTGAGTCTAGATATGGCCAAAATGGTCACTTTCCAGAAAACTTGAAACTTCTCTCTCAGTAAAAAAAAAGTCTTCTATAAAAGTCGTCTGTTTCTCGAGATGTAGGCGATAAGAGATATGCCTGCTTTTTCTTAGTTCTTTGTATATCATTAGCTTGTACCATCTGTATTCAGTCTGATTTGTGTCTAGATATGGCCAAAATGGTAACTTTCGAGAAAAACTTGAAACTTCTCTTTGTCAATTAAAAAAAAGTCTTCTCTAAAAGTCTTCTATTTCTCGAGATGTAGGTGATATGAGATATGTCTGTTTTTTCTTAGTTCTTAGTATTTAATCAATGTTTACTACCTGGAATTACTCTGATTTGAGTCCGGATACGGCCAAAAGGGTCACTTTCCAGAGAAATTGAAACTTCTCTGTCAGTAAAAAAAAGTCTTCTATAAAAGTCTTCTATTTCTCGAGTTGTAGGTGATATGAGATATGTCTGCTTTTTCTTAGTTCTTAGTATTTAATCAACGTTTACTACCTGGAATTACTCTGATTTGAGTCCGGATATGGCCAAAAGGGTCACTTTCCAGAGAACTTGAAACTTCTCTGTCAGTAAAAAAAAAGTCTTCTATAAAAGTCTTCTATTTCTCGAGATGAAGGTCATATTAGATATGTCTGCTTTTTCTTAGTTCTTAGCAGTTGATCAGTTTGTACTGCCTGTATTCAGTCTGATTTGAGTCTAGATATGGCCTAAAGGTTCACTTCCCAGAAAACTTGAAACTTCTCTGTCAATAAAAAAAAGTCTTCTATAAAAGTTTTCTATTTCTCGAGATTGAGGTGATATGAGATATGTATGCTTTTTCATCGATCTTATTAGTTCAATCTTAATGTAAATACAGGAGGAAAACCAAGAAAACAAGGAAAATGAATGCCGGAAAAAAAAGAATCCTGCAAAGAAGTTGAAAAGAAATCCGCACGCTGTGAGGTTTTCTGGTTTCCGGACGAAGGCTACGGATCTTGCCAGTGCGAAAAAGGAATTATATAAGATGATTCCCGAAGCCAAATCTGTTGTCTTTTTGAGCTCGCGTCCCAACCAAGACACCTTAAATGGTTGGATAAACTTTGAAACGGCGATGACATGCGAAAACTTTATAAAGAACCTTCAAAAAAACCCAAAAAGAGTTATAAACTTCATCAAAACCGAGGAACACGACAAGCCCCAAAGGCAAGGCATACTGCAGTTCAACTCGAAGTGCTCCCTGTTTGAGGAGTGGATGAGCGAGAAATATCCGTTGGCAGGGACTGACATCAATTTTGATGATATAGAAAGTACAAGATTTTGCGAGTATAAAAAATTTTAAGTCTTTAACTTGCTTTTTTTTAAAGTTTCGTCTTCAGAACTTGACGTATTAGCATGCTCGTTAAACATACTGATCGAACCAGTTCTGAATATGCAAAAGAATTGGTCAGAATAAGTGTTTCGGAAGAAT
This sequence comes from Convolutriloba macropyga, assembly GCF_964194025.1. Classification (NCBI taxonomy): domain Eukaryota; kingdom Metazoa; phylum Xenacoelomorpha; order Acoela; family Convolutidae; genus Convolutriloba; species Convolutriloba macropyga. Next base: position 2,126,646 of record NC_134476.1, read on the forward strand.
AGTTGGTTTTGTGGTGGAAATTGCAATTTGCCGCACAAGACGCTAAAATTTAAAGTCTCAGTGTACTCGCCAATGTTTGCTTTTTGTCAATTTTTGACACAAAACGCAAACATACTGGTCTAACCAATTCTGAATATGCAAAAAAATTGGTCAGAATAAGTGTTTTGGAAGAAAAGTTGAATTTGTGTTGGAAATTGCAATTTGCGCACAAGACGCTAAAATTTAAAGTCTCATTGTTTTCGTTAATTTTTTCTTTTTGTCAATTTTTGGACTAAAACGCAAACATACTGGTCTAACCACTTCTGAATATGCAAAAGAATTGGTCAGAATAAGTGTTTTGGAAGAAAAGTTGAGTTTGTGGTGGAAATTGCAATTTGCCTCACGAGACGCTAAAATTTAAAGTCTCATTTTTTTCGTTAATTTTTGCTTTTTGACAATTTTTGGCACAAAACGCAAACATAATGGTCTAACCAATTCTGAATATGCAAAGAAATTGGTCAGAAAAGGTCTTTTGGAAGAAAAGTTGAATTTGTGGTGGAAATTGCAATTTGCCGCACAAGACGCTAAAATTTAAAGTCTCAGTGTACCCGTCAATGCTTGCGTTTTGTCGATTTTTGGCGCAAAACGCAAACCTACTGGTCTAACCAGGTCTGAATATGCAAAAGAATTGGTCAGAATAAGTGTTTTGGAAGAAAAGTTGAGTTTGTGGTGGAAATTGCAATTTGCCTCACGAGACGCTAAAATTTAAAGTCTCATTTTTTTCGTTAATTTTTGCTTTTTGTCAATTTTTAGAACAACACGCAAACAGAATGGTCTAACCAATTCTGAATATGCAAAAGAATTCGTCAGAAAAGGTGTTTTGGAAGAAAAGCTGAAATTGTGGTGGAAATTGCAATTTGCCGCACAAGACGCTGAAATTTAAAGTCTCATTTTTTTCGTTAATTTTTGCTTTTTGTCAATTTTTGGCACAAAACGCAAACACAATGGTCTAACCAGTTCTAATTATGCAAAAGAATTGGTCAGAAAAGGTATTTTGGAAGAAAAGTTGAATTTGGTGGAAATTGCAATTTGCCGCACAAGACGCTAAAATTTAAATTCTCAGAGTCCTGTCTTTGTCTACAACTTTGAAAATACTGTTATGTGGTTTTTCGTGAGCTGACTAGCGCGGCTGAGAAACTGATGTCAGTATTGAATGAGTTATACGGCAAAACAGTAAATTTACAACAAAAATTGACAATTCTCTTTGTCAGTAAAAAAAGTCTTCTCTAAAAGTCTTCTAATTCTCGAGATGTAGGTGATATGATATATGTCTGCTTTTTCTTAGTTCTTAGTAGTTCATCAGTCAATACCATCTGTATTCAGTCTAATTTGAGTCTAGATATGGCCAAATTGGTCACTTTCCAGAAAACTTGAAACTTCTCTTTGTCAGTAAAAAAAAGTCTTCTCTAAAAGTCTTCTATTTCTCGGTGTAGGTGATATGATATATGTCTGCTTTTTCTTAGTTCTTAGTAGTTCATCAGTCATTACCATCTGTATTCAGTCTAGTTTGAGTCTAGCTATGGCCAAATTGGTCACTTTCCAGAGAACTTGAAACTTCTCTTTGTCAGTAAAAAAAAGTCTTCTCTAAAAGTCTTCTATTTCTCGGTGTAGGTGATATGATATATGTCTGCTTTTTCTTAGTTCTTAGTAGTTCATCAGTCATTACCATCTGTATTCAGTCTTATTTGTGTCTAGATATGGTCAAATTGGTCACTTTCCAGAAAACTTGAAACTTCTCTCTCAGTAAAAAAAAGTCTTCTATAAAAGTCGTCTCTTTCTCGAGATGTAGGTGATATGAGATATGTCTGCTTTTTCTTAGTTCATAGTAGTTCATCGATTTATACTACCTGTATTCAGTCTGATTTGAGTCTAGATATGGCCAAAAAAGGTCACTTTCGAGAAAAACTTGAAACTTCTCTTTGTCAGTAAAAAAAGTCTTCTCTAAAAGTCTTCTATTTCTCGATGTAGGTGATATAAGATATGTCTGCTTTTTCTTAGTTCTTAGTAGTTGATCAGTTTGTACCATCTGTATTCAGTGTGATGTGAGTCTAGATATGGCCAAAATGGTCACTTTCGAGAAAACTTGAAACTTCTCTTTGTAAGTAAAAAAAAGGCTTCTCAAAAGGTCTTCAATTTTTCGAGATATAGGTGATATAAGATATGTCTGCTTTTTCTTAGTTCTTTTTAGTTCATTGGTTTGTACTATCGATATTCAATCTGACTTAAGTCTGGATATGTCCAAAATGGTCACTTTCGATAAAACATGAGACTTCTCTTTGTCAGTAAAAGAAAATGTCTTCTCTAAAAGTCTTCTATTTCTCGAGATGAAGGTCATATTAGATATGTCTGCTTTTTCTTAGTTCTTAGTAGTTGATCAGTTTCTACCATACGTTTTCAGTTTGATTCGAGTCTAGATATGGCCAAAATAGTCACTTTCCAGAAAGCTTGAAACCTCTCTTTGTCAGTAAAAAAAAGTCTTATAAAAGTCGTCTGTTTCTCGAGATGTAGGTGATATGAGATATGTCTGCTTTTTCTTAGTTCATAGTAGTTCATCGATTTGTACTACCTGTATTCAGTCTGATTTGAGTCTAGGTATGGCCAAAAAGGTCACTTTCGAGAAAAACTTGAAACTTCTCTTTGTCAGGAAAAAAAAGTCTTCTCTAAAAGTCTTCTATTTCTCGATGTAGGTGATATGAGATATGACTGCTTTTTTCTTAGTTCTTAGTAGTTCATCAGTCATTACCATCTGTATTCAGTCTAATTTGAGTCTAGATATGGCCAAATTGGTCACTTTCCAGAAAGCGTGAAACTTCTCTTTGTCAGTAAAAAAAAAAGTCTTCTCTAAAAGTCTTCTATTTCTCAAGATGAAGTTGATATAAGATATGTCTGGTTTCTCGGAGTTTTTAGTAGTTTCGCGGTCTATGCAGTCCGTTGGCATCCTGATTTGAGCTTAGAATTGGTCTAACCCGTAAATTTGCGGGGAGAATCGAACTTCACTTTGTCAGTAAAAAAAAAGTCTTCTCTAAAAGTCTTCTGTTTCTCGAGATGTAGGTGATATGGGATATGTCTGCTTTTTCTTAGTTCTTAGTAGCTCATCAGTCTGTACCAACTGTATTCAGTCTGATTTGAGTCTAGATATGGCCAAAATGGTCACTTTCCAGAAAGCGTGAAACTTCTCTTTGTCAGTAAAAAAAGTCTTCTCTAAAAGTCTTTTTTTTCTCGAGATGTAGGTGTTATGAGGTATTTCTGTTTTTCTAGGAATTTTCATTAATTACCAGGCTGTACAAACGGTTTGCAGTCTGATTGGAGAGTAGTTTCGGTATAAACAGTAAACTTGTCAGAAAAATGGAAACTTCTCTTTGTCAGTAAAAAAAAAGTCTTCTCTAAAAGTCTTCTACTTCTCGAGATGTAGGTGATATGGGATATGTCTGCTTTTTCTTAGTTCTTCGTAGTTCATCAGGCTATACCATCTGTATTCAGTCTGATTTGAGTCTAGATATGGCCAAAATGGTCACTTTAAAGAAAGCTTGAAACTTCTCTTTGTCAGTAAAAAAAGTCTTCTCTAAAAGTCTTCTATTTCTCGAGATGAAGGTCATATTAGATATGTCTGCTTTTTCTTAGTTCTTAGTAGTTCATCAGTCGGTACCAACTGTATTCAGTCTGATTTGAGTCTAGATATGGCCAAAGTGGTCACTTTCGAGAAAAACTTGAAACTTCTCTTTGTCAGGAAAAAAAAGTCTTCTCTAAAAGTCTTCTATTTCTCGATGTAGGTGATATGAGATATAACTGCTTTTTTCTTAGTTCTTAGTAGTTCATCAGTCATTACCATCTGTATTCAGTCTAATTTGAGTCTAGATATGGCCAAATTGGTCACTTTCCAGAAAGCGTGAAACTTCTCTTTGTCAGTAAAAAAAGTCTTCTCTAAAAGTCTTCTATTTCTCGGTGTAGGTGATATGATATATGTCTGCTTTTATTTAGTTCTTAGTAGTTCATCAGTCTTTACCATCTGTGTAGGTGTTATGAGATATTTCTGTTTTTCTAGGAATTTTCATTAATTACCAGGCTGTACAAACGGTTTGCAGTCTGATTGGAGACTAGTTTTGGTATAAACAGTAAACTTGTCAGAAAAATGGAAACTTCTCTTTGTCAGTAAAAAAAAAGTCTTCTCTAAAAGTCTTCTATTTCTCAAGATGAAGTTGATATAATATATGTCTGGTTTCTCGGAGTTTTTAGTAGTTTCGCGGTCTATGCAGTCCGTTGGCATCCTGATTTGAGTTTAGAATTGGTCTAACCCGTAAATTTGCGGGGAGAATCGAACTTCACTTTGTCAGTAAAAAAAAGTCTTCTCTAAAAGTCTTCTGTTTCTCGAGATGTAGGTGATATGGGATATGTCTGCTTTTTCTTAGTTCTTAGTAGCTCATCAGTCTGTAACAACTGTATTCAGTCTGATTTGAGTCTAGATATGGCCAAAATGGTCACTTTCCAGAAAGCGTGAAACTTCTCTTTGTCAGTAAAAAAAGTCTTCTCTAAAAGTCTTTTTTTTCTCGAGATGTAGGTGTTATGAGATATTTCTGTTTTTCTAGGAATTTTCATTAATTACCAGGCTGTACAAACGGTTTGCAGTCTGATTGGAGAGTAGTTTCGGTATAAACAGTAAACTTGTCAGAAAAATGGAAACTTCTCTTTGTCAGTAAAAAAAAGTCTTCTCTAAAAGTCTTCTACTTCTCGAGATGTAGGTGATATGGGATATGTCTGCTTTTTCTTAGTTCTTCGTAGTTCATCAGTCTGTACCATCTGTATTTAGTCTGATTTGAGTCTAGATATGGCCAAAATGGTCACTTTAAAGAAAGCTTGAAACTTCTCTTTGTCAGTAAAAAAAGTCTTCTCTAAAAGTCTTCTATTTCTCGATGTAGGTGATATGATATATGTCTGCTTTTTCTAGTAGTCTTAGTTGATGAAGTTCTTAGTAGCTAGAATCAGTGGTAGGTAGAATCTGAGACAATAAGATTTTTTGGTATAGTTTGCTTCTGAAAAAAGTTAATTTTTCATACGGAAATTTGCAATTAATTCAAATAATTAATTTTGAAATATAGTATTTTTGATCGGGTCGAGGAGTTGTCCAAATTTAACCAAACTCGGTATGGAGTATCCCCTGTGTATATAGAGTCTAAAGTGAAACGAATTTTTGCTATAGCTTGCCTAGGAAAAAAGTTAGTTTTGCATACGGAAATTTGCGATTAATTCAAATATTTAACTTTGAAATATAGTATTTTTGATCGGGTCGAGGAGTTGTCCAAATCTAACCAAACTCGGTATGGAGTATCCCCTGTGTATATAGAGTCTAAAGCAAAAAGAAATTTTGCTATAGATTGTCTAGGAAAAAAGTTAGTTTTACGTTCGGAAATTTCCGATTAATTCGAATAATTAATTTTAAATAATTTTTAAAAATAGGTCTTTTTCATCGGGTCAAGGAGTTGTCCAAATCTAACCAAACTCGGTATGGAGTATCCCCTGTGTATATAGATACTAAAGCAAAAAGAATTTTTGCTATAGCTTTCCTAGGAAAAAGTTAGTTTTTCATACGGAAGTTTGCAATTATTTCGAATAAATTGTGATTATTCAATTTTAAAAATAGGTCTATTTCGTCGGGTCGAGGAGTTGTCCAAATCTAACCAAACTCGGCATTGAGTATCCCCTGTGTATGTAGAGTCTAAAGCAAGAAGAATTTTGGCTATAGCTTGCCTTGGAAAAAAGTTAGTTTTTCATACGGAAATTTGCGATTAATTCAAATAATTAATTTTGAAATATAGTATTTCTGATCGGGTCAAGGAGATGTCCAACGCAAACCAAACTCGGTATAGAATATCTCCTGTGTATATAAAGTCTAAAGCAAAAGAATTTTGGCTTTAGCTTGCATAGGAAAAAAGTTAGCTTTTCATACGGAAATTTGCGATTAATTCAAATAATTAATTTTGAAATATAGTATTTCTGATCGGGTCAAGGAGTTGTCCAAATCAAACCAAACTCGGTATAGAGTATCTCCTGTGTATATAGAGTCTAAAGTGAAACGAATTTTTGCTATAGCTTGCCTAGGAAAAAAGTTAGTTTTTCATACGGAAATTTGCGATTAATTCAAATATTTAACTTTGAAATATAGTATTTTTGATCGGGTCAAGGAGTTGTCCAAATCTAACCAAACCTGGCATGGAGTATCCCATGAGTATTTAGAGTGTAAAACAAAAAGAATTTTTGCTATAGCTTGCCTCTGAAAAAAGTTAGTTTTTCATACGGAAATTTGCGATTATTTCGTATATATAATTTTCAAATATAGCCTTTTTGATTGGGTCAAAGAGTTGTTCAAATCAAACCAAACTTGGCATAGAGTGTCCCATGTGTACCTAGAATGTTAAACAAAAAGAATTTTTGCTATAGCTTGTCTCTGGTAAAATTAGCTTTTCATACGGAAATTTGCGATTATTTCGAATAATTAATTTTGAAAAATAGTATTTTTCATTGGGTAATTTAGTACTCAATTCTCCTATATTTGTGTTTGTAACTCCGCCGTAGCCGGTCCCCAGCCCGGTTGAGAGAAGGAGGAGGGGAACACACCCTAAACATACTGGAAAATCTCAAAAAGTTGTTCGTTAGTTCAACTGTAGATTTTTTCCGACAGTATTTAACCTATTTCAGCTCTCGAAACGTCCTATGATCAGACGAACTTACTAAACATAAAACGGGCCATATATGGTCCATAAAAGTCCATAAAATTTACCTTTTATGAGCTTGCTATGGTTAGTAGCATATATGGTCCGTTTTATGGAAAATAAGTTTTTCTACGAGAGCATTATTTTTTCCTACTATGGTAATATATGAATGAAAGAGAGGGCCCTGCCATATATGATTCGTATATAAAACGGGCCATATATGAAAACTTAGTAACCATAAAACGAACCATATATGTAAACTTACTAACCATTAAACGGACCATATATGGAAACTTACTAACCATAAAACGGACCATACATGGAAACTTACTAACCATAAAACGGACCATTCGTGGAAACTTACTAACCATAAAACGAATCATATATGGCAGGGCCCTCTCTTTCATTCATATATTACCATAGTAGGAAAAAATAAAGCTCTCGTAGAAAAACTTATTATCCATAAAACGGACCATATATGGAAACTTACTAACCATAGCAAGATCATAAAACGGAAATTTGTATGGACTTTTATGGACCATATATGGTCCGTTTTATGGTAAGTAAGTTTGGTCAACCCGGGTAAGTATTGATCATTATTCTGTGCATTAATATTTCACGTTGACAATATTAAAATTGACCAATATACTGAATGGTGTGAATAGACTAATAGACTAATAGGGACGCAATCTCACTGTTGTCCATATCCTCCATTCTTACCCCCCCCGCCCCACTCTACCTCCATTCCCACATCCACCTCCACCTCCATAAACTCCAGTACCTCAACCACCTCCACCGCTTTCAATTCAAATATTTCACACGCGGGAAAACTGAAGAAAATTTTTATACTTTTAATTGTCTGGTACAGTAATGGTTACTATATTAAAAAAATGGTACAGCTTTGAAACGTACTGCGACGGAAACCCGGACACCTGAAGTCGATTATAATCGTCTAAATAATAATGTCGCCCTTTTTATCCTAGTGTTTTTGATCTTACCCTGTGAGCTGTGCTACTAAGATTGCAAAGATGAGTTATATTATAGTAATGAAAAATTATAATGTTTTGTAAAAAATTGCTTTGTTTTCGTAACTATGCTTATCATCTGGACAGATCAGCAGTTTAATTCTCCCAATTTTGTTTTTTTCCTCCACTCGTAAGGCAAGTGAGAACAAATCTAGTGATTTGAGGAAATATTGTTTGAGCTGTTTTTCTCATTTGCCTCATCAACTGAAGTTCTCCATAAATCATTAGATGAAAAAGGATACAAAGTCAATTCAAAAATTGTCGGCAGTAAGAAAAACTCAACTACTAGGCATTGCTGTGATTATATTTTCTGCTAACTTATATACTATTACTCGGCTTGCAGCAAACTACTGCGTGAATAGGTTAAAAAATGTGTTTCCAGATAAGTTAAGATTTGGGAGTAACAAGAAAAATCGATGGAGGCTTGTCAGTGTGGGTTATCAAGTACCAAGGCCACTTCTGCTGTACCGCCAGAACTTGGTTTTTTGACACTACCCAGGTTGAGGTCCCAGACGGAAGCAAGTATGTCCAGACCGAAGATGAACGCACGAGGGGGGCGTCGTGCGTTCAAAATTACATAGTCTGGAAACATCAAAAAACGCACGAAAGTCTGAACATGAACGCACGAAAGTCTGTCGAACGCACGAAAGTCTGGACATGAACGCACGAAAGTCTGAACATGAACGCACGAAAGTCTGTCGAACGCACGAAAGTCTGGACATGAACGCACGAAAGTCTGGACATGAACGCACGAATTTTAGTGCGTTCATGATCAGACTGTCGTACGAGAGTCTGGACATGAACGCACAAATTTTTGTGCGTTCATGATCAGACTCTCGTACGAGAGTCTGGACATGAACGCACGCATTTTTGTGCGTTCATGATCAGACTCTCGTACGAGAGTCTGATCATGAACGCACAAAAATTCGTGCGTTCATGTCCAGACTAAAAAACTAACCTTATGCTTGTAGATGCCCATTGAAGATGAAGATGCCAGGGTTCCATGAGTCCACAAATCCACATATAAAGTCTTTTTTTACGTGAGGTACATGAACATCTTTATACTAATAGTAGACATCCTTTTTTGCTGGCGTGAGCAAAATTCTATGTGTCTATCTATCAGTATTAAGAATAAAATAAACCTCTAATAAGACTTTTTTTTGATCAGACTTTTTTTGATAAGACTTTTTTTGACACTCATTCAAGAAAGCTAAAAGCAACATAAACATATATCATACATCATAAACACACATCATAGACTCAAACCAGAAGACCGAAGCGAGACAACGCGAGAGACGAGCGAGAGAACGCGAGAGATGAGCGAGAGAACGCGAGACGAGCGAGAGACGAGCGAGAGACGAGCGAGAGGACGCGAGACACGAGCGAGAGACGAACGAGAGACGAAAACAGGGGCGAGAGAACGAGGGGAGAGGAGAGGGAGAGCACCGAAAAATCTTGACGCCCGAAAGGCGTCCCACCCATTTTTAACTCTATATTTTTGACTTTTTTCTTAAAAAAAACCGTACGCAAAACTAACCTTTTTCCTAGGCAAGCTATATCAAAAACTCTTTTTGTGCTAGACTCTAACTACACATGGGATACCCCATACCACGTTTGGTTAGATTTGGACAACTCCTTGACCCGATCAAAAAGACCTATTTTTAAAATTCGTTATTTGCGAAATTCGCAAATTTCCGTATGAAAAACTAACTTTTTTCCTAGGCAAGCTATAGCAAAAATTCTTTTTGTACTAGACTCTAACTACACATGAGATACCCCATACCAAGTTTGGTTAGATTTGGACAACTCCTTGACCCGATCAAAAAGACCTATTTTTAAAATTCGTTATTTGCGAAATTCGCAAATTTCCGTATGAAAAACTAACTTTTTTCCTAGGCAAGCTATAGCAAAAATTCTTTCTGTGCTAGACTCTAACTACAAATGGGATACCCCATACCAAGTTTGGTTAGATTTGGACAACTCCTTGACTCGATCAAAAAGACCTATTTTTAAAATTCGTTATTTGCGAAATTCGCAAATTTCCGTATGAAAAACTAACTTTTTTCCTAGGCAAGCTATAGCAGAAATTCTTTTCGTTGTAGATTCTATATACACTTGGGATACTCCATACCGAGTTTCGTTCGATTTGGACAAATCCTCGACCTGACGAAAGACCTATTTTTAAAATTCAATAATTGCAATTTAAACGAAATAACCGCAACTTTCCGTATGAAAAACTAACTTTTCTCCTAGGCAAGCTATATCAAAAATTCTTTTTGTACTAGACTCTAACTACACATGGGATACCCCGTACCAAGTTTGGTTAGATTTGGACAACTCCTTGACCCGATCAAAAAGACCTATTTTTAAAATTCGTTATTTGCGAAATTCGCAAATTTCCGTATGAAAAACTAACTTTTTTCCTAGGCAAGCTATAGCAAAAATTCTTTTCGTGCTAGACTCTAACTACACATGGGATACCCCATACCAAGTTTGGTTAGATTTGGACAACTCCTTGACCCGATCAAAAAGACCTATTTTTAAAATTCGTTATTTGCGAAATTCGCAAATTTCCGTATGAAAAACTAACTTTTTTCCTAGGCAAGCTATAGCAAAAATTCTTTTCGTTGTAGATTCTATATACACTTGGGATACTCCATACCGAGTTTCGTTCGATTTGGACAACTCCTCGACCTGACGAAATAGACCTATTTTTAAAATTCAATAATTGCAATTTAAACGAAATAACCGCAACTTTCCGTATGAAAAACTAACTTTTCTCCTAGGCAAGCTATATCAAAAATTCTTTTTGTACTAGACTCTAACTACACATGGGATACCCCATACCAAGTTTGGTTAGATTTGGACAACTCCTTGACCCGATCAAAAAGACCTATTTTTAAAACTCGTTATTTGCGAAATTCGCAAATTTCCGTATGAAAAACTAACTTTTTTCCTAGGCAAGCTATAGCAAAAATTCTTTCTGTGCTAGACTCTAACTACAAATGGGATACCCCACACCAAGTTTGGTTAGATTTGGACAACTCCTTGACCCGATCAAAAAGACCTATTTTTAAAATTCGTTATTTGCGAAAATCGCAAATTTCCGTATGAAAAACTAACTTTTTTCCTAGGCAAGCTATAGCAAAAATTCTTTTTGTTTTACAATCTAGATACACATGGAATACTCCGTACCCAGTTTGGTCCCATTTCAACAACTCCTTGACCCGGTCAAAAAGACCTATTTTTAAAATTATGTATTTGAAATAATAGCAAATTTCCGTATGAAAAACTAACTTTTTTCATAGGCAAGCTATACCAAAAATTCCTTTTGTTTTAGACTCTACCTACACTGGGGATACTCCAAACCGAGTTTGGTTCCATTTGAACAACTCCTTGACCCGACGAAAAAGACCTATTTTTAAAATTATAATCGCAAAATTATTCGAAATAATGGCAAATTTCCGTATGAAAAACTAACTTTTTTCCTAGGCAAGCTATAGCAAAAATTCCTTTTGTTTTACACTCTACATACACTGGGGATACTCCATACCCAGTTTGGTCCCATTTCAACAACTCCTTGACCCGACGAAAAAGACCTATTTTTAAAATTATAATCGCAAAATTATTCGAAATAATGGCAAATTTCCGTATGAAAAACTAACTTTTTTCCTAGGCAAGCTATAGCAAAAATTCCTTTTGTTTTACACTCTACATACACTGGGGATACTCCATACCCAGTTTGGTCCCATTTCAACAACTCCTTGACCCGGTCAAAAAGACCTATTTTTAAAATTATGTATTTGAAATAATAGCAAATTTCCGTATGAAAAACTAACTTTTTTCCTAGGCAAGCTATACCAAAAATTCCTTTTGTTTTACACTCTAGGTATACATGGGATACTCCATGCCCAGTTTGGTCCCATTTCAACAACTCCTTGAACCGACGAAAAAGACCTATTTTTAAAATTATAATCGCAAAATTATTCGAAATAAAAGCAAATTTCCGTATGAAAAACTAACTTTTTTCCTAGGCAAGCTATAGCAAAAATTCCTTTTGTTCTACACTCTACATACACTGGGGATACTCCATACCCAGTTTGGTCCGATTTGGACAACTCCTTGACCCGATCAAAAAGACCTATTTTTAAAATTCGTTATTTGCGAAATTCGCAAATTTCCGTATGAAAAACTAACTTTTTTCCTAGGCAAGCTATAGCAGAAATTCTTTTCGTTGTAGATTCTATATACACTTGGGATACTCCATACCGAGTTTCGTTCGATTTGGACAAATCCTCCACCTGACGAAATAGACCTATTTTTAAAATTCAATAATTGCAATTTATTCGAAATAATTGCAACTTTCCGTATGAAAAACTAACTTTTTTGCTAGTCAAGCAATAGCAAAAATTCTTTTTGTTTTAAACTCTATTTATACAGGGGATACTCCATACCCAGTTTGGTCCCATTTCAACAACTCCTTGACCCGACGAAAAAGACCTATTTTTAAAATTATAATCGCAAAATTATTCGAAATAATGGCAAATTTCCGTATGAAAAACTAACTTTTTTCCTAGGCAAGCTATAGCAAAAATTCCTTTTGTTTTACACTCTACATACACTGGGGATACTCCATACCCAGTTTGGTCCCATTTCAACAACTCCTTGACCCGGTCAAAAAGACCTATTTTTAAAATTATGTATTTGAAATAATAGCAAATTTCCGTATGAAAAACTAACTTTTTTCCTAGGCAAGCTATACCAAAAATTCCTTTTGTTTTACACTCTAGGTATACATGGGATACTCCATACCCAGTTTGGTCCCATTTCAACAACTCCTTGAACCGACGAAAAAGACCTATTTTTAAAATTATAATCGCAAAATTATTCGAAATAAAAGCAAATTTCCGTATGAAAAACTAACTTTTTTCCTAGGCAAGCTATAGCAAAAATTCCTTTTGTTCTACACTCTACATACACTGGGGATACTCCATACCCAGTTTGGTCCCATTTCAACAACTCCTTGACCCGGTCAAAAAGACCTATTTTTAAAATTATGTATTCGAAATAATAGCAAATTTCCGTATTAAAAACTAACTTTTTTCCCAGGCGAGCAATAGCAAAAATTTTTTCTGTTTTACACTCTAGGTATACATGGGATACTCCATACCCAGTTTGGTCCGATTTGGACAACTCCTTGACCCGATCAAAAAGACCTATTTTTAAAATTCGTTATTTGCGAAATTCGCAAATTTCCGTATGAAAAACTAACTTTTTTGCTAGTCAAGCTATAGCAAAAATTCTTTTTGTTTTAAACTCTATATATACAGGGGATACTCCATACCCAGTTTGGTCCCATTTCAACAACTCCTTGACCCGACGAAAAAGACCTATTTTTAAAATTATAATCGCAAAATTATTCGAAATAATGGCAAATTTCCGTATGAAAAACTAACTTTTTTCCTAGGCAAGCTATAGCAAAAATTCCTTTTGTTTTACACTATACATACACTGGGGATACTCCATACCCAGTTTGGTCCCATTTCAACAACTCCTTGACCCGGTCAAAAAGACCTATTTTTAAAATTATGTATTTGAAATAATAGCAAATTTCCGTATGAAAAACTAACTTTTTTCCTAGGCAAGCTATACCAAAAATTCCTTTTGTTTTACACTCTAGGTATACATGGGATACTCCATACCCAGTTTGGTCCCATTTCAACAACTCCTTGACCCGACGAAAAAGACCTATTTTTAAAATTATAATCGCAAAATTATTCGAAATAAAAGCAAATTTCCGGATGAAAAACTAACTTTTTTCCTAGGCAAGCTAAAGCAAAAATTCCTTTTGTTTTACACTCTACATACACTGGGGATACTCCATACCCAGTTTGGTCCCATTTCAACAACTCCTTGACCCGGTCAAAAAGACCTATTTTTAAAATTATGTATTCGAAATAATAGCAAATTTCCGTATGAAAAACTAACTTTTTTCCCAGGCAAGCAATAGCAAAAATTCTTTCTGTTTTACACTCTAGGTATACATGGGATACTCCATACCCAGTTTGGTCCGATTTGGACAACTCCTTGACCCGATCAAAAAGACCTATTTTTAAAATTCGTTATTTGCGAAATTCGCAAATTTCCTTATGAAAAACTAACTTTTTTCCTAGACAAGCTATAGCAGAAATTCTTTTCGTTGTAGATTCTATATACACTTGGGATACTCCATACCGAGTTTCGTTCGATTTGGACAAATCCTCGACCTGACGAAATAGACCTATTTTTAAAATTCAATAATTGCAATTTATTCGAAATAATTGCAACTTTCCGTATGAAAAACTAACTTTTTTGCTAGTCAAGCAATAGCAAAAATTCTTTTTGTTTTAAACTCTATATATACAGGGGATGCTCCATACCGAGTTTGAATTGATTTGAACAACTTCTTGACCCGATAAAAAAGACTTATTTTTAAAATTCGCTATTCGCGAAATTCGCAACTTTCCGTATGAAAAACTAACTTTTTTCCTAGGCAAGCTATAGCAAAAATTCTTTTCGTTGTAGACTCTATTTACACTTGGGATACTCCATACCGAGTTTCGTTCGATTTGGACAAATCCTCGTCCTGACGAAATAGACCTATTTTTAAAATTCAATAATTGCAATTTATTCGAAATAATTGCAACTTTCCGTATGAAAAACTAACTTTTTTGCTAGTCAAGCAATAGCAAAAATTCTTTTTGTTTTAAACTCTATATATACAGGGGATGCTCCATACCGAGTTTGAATTGATTTGAACAACTTCTTGACCCGATAAAAAAGACTTATTTTTAAAATTCGCTATTCGCGAAATTCGCAACTTTCCGTATGAAAAACTAACTTTTTTCCTAGGCAAGCTATAGCAAAAATTCTTTTCGTTGTAGACTCTATTTACACTTGGGATACTCCATACCGAGTTTCGTTCGATTTGGACAAATCCTCGTCCTGACGAAATAGACCTATTTTTAAAATTCAATAATTGCAATTTATTCGAAATAATTGCAACTTTCCGTATGAAAAACTAACTTTTTTGCTAGTCAAGCAATAGCAAAAATTCTTTTTGTTTTAAACTCTATATATACAGGGTATGCTCCATACCGAGTTTGAATTGATTTGAACAACTTCTTGACCCGATAAAAAAGACTTATTTTTAAAATTCGCTATTCGCGAAATTCGCAACTTTCCGTATGAAAAACTAACTTTTTTCCTAGGCAAGCTATAGCAAAAATTCTTTTCGTTGTAGATTCTATATACACTTGGGATACTCCATACCGAGTTTCGTTCGATTTGGACAACTCCTCGACCCGGTCAAAAAGACCTATTTTTAAAATTATGTATTTGAAATAATAGCAAATTTCCGTATGAAAAACTAACTTTTTTCCTAGGCAAGCTATACCAAAAATTCCTTTTGTTTTACACTCTAGGTATACAAGGGATACTCCATACCCAGTTTGGTCCCATTTCAACAACTCCTTGACCCGACGAAAAAGACCTATTTTTAAAATTATAATCGCAAAATTATTCGAAATAAAAGCAAATTTCCGGATGAAAAACTAACTTTTTTCCTAGGCAAGCTATAGCAAAAATTCCTTTTGTTTTACACTCTACATACACTGGGGATACTCCATACCCAGTTTGGTCCCATTTCAACAACTCCTTGACCCGGTCAAAAAGACCTATTTTTAAAATTATGTATTCGAAATAATAGCAAATTTCCGTATGAAAAACTAACTTTTTTCCCAGGCAAGCAATAGCAAAAATTCTTTCTGTTTTACACTCTAGGTATACATGGGATACTCCATACCCAGTTTGGTCCGATTTGGACAACTCCTTGACCCGATCAAAAAAACCTATTTTTAAAATTCGTTATTTGCGAAATTCGCAAATTTCCGTATGAAAAACTAACTTTTTTCCTAGGCAAGCTATAGCAGAAATTCTTTTCGTTGTAGATTCTATATACACTTGGGATACTCCATACCGAGTTTCGTTCGATTTGGACAAATCCTCGACCTGACGAAATAGACCTATTTTTAAAATTCAATAATTGCAATTTATTCGAAATAATTGCAACTTTCCGTATGAAAAACTAACTTTTTTGCTAGTCAAGCAATAGCAAAAATTCTTTTTGTTTTAAACTCTATATATACAGGGGATGCTCCATACCGAGTTTGAATTGATTTGAACAACTTCTTGACCCGATAAAAAAGACTTATTTTTAAAATTCGCTATTCGCGAAATTCGCAACTTTCCGTATGAAAAACTAACTTTTTTCCTAGGCAAGCTATAGCAAAAATTCTTTTCGTTGTAGACTATATTTACACTTGGGATACTCCATACCGAGTTTCGTTCGATTTGGACAAATCCTCGTCCTGACGAAATAGACCTATTTTTAAAATTCAATAATTGCAATTTATTCGAAATAATTGCAACTTTCCGTATGAAAAACTAACTTTTTTGCTAGTCAAGCAATAGCAAAAATTCTTTTTGTTTTAAACTCTATATATACAGGGGATGCTCCATACCGAGTTTGAATTGATTTGAACAACTTCTTGACCCGATAAAAAAGACTTATTTTTAAAATTCGCTATTCGCGAAATTCGCAACTTTCCGTATGAAAAACTAACTTTTTTCCTAGGCAAGCTATAGCAAAAATTCTTTTCGTTGTAGATTCTATATACACTTGGGATACTCCATACCGAGTTTCGTTCGATTTGGACAACTCCTCGACCTGACGAAATAGACCTATTTTTAAAATTATTTATTTGAAATAATTGCAATTTCCGTATGAAAAACTAACTTTTTTCCTAGGCAAGCTATAGCAAAAATTCTTTTTGATTTAGACTCTAGTTACCCATGGGATACTCGATACCGAGTTTGGTTCGATTTGGACAACTTCTTGACCCGATCAAAAAGACCTATTTTTAAAATTCGTTATTTGCGAAATTCGCAAATTTCCGTATGAAAAACTAACTTTTTTCCTAGGCAAGCTATAGCAAAAATTCTTTTTGTTTTAGACTCTAGTTACCCATGGGATACTCGATACCGAGTTTGGTTCGATTTGGACAACTTCTTGACCCGATCAAAAAGACCTATTTTTAAAATTCGTTATTTGCGAAATTCGCAAATTTCCGTATGAAAAACTAACTTTTTTCCTAGGCAAGCTATAGCAAAAATTCCTTTTGTTTTAGACTCTACAAACACTGGGGATACTCCATACCGAGTTTGGTGTCATTTGGACAACTCCTTGACCCGATCAAAAAGACCTATTTTTAAAATTATTTATTTGAAATAATTGCAATTCCGTATGAAAAACTAACTTTTTTCCTAGGCAAGCTATAGCAAAAATTCTTTTTGTTTTAGACTCTACATACACTGGGGATACTCCATACCGAGTTTGGTGTCATTTGGACAACTCCTTGACCCGATCAAAAAGACCAATTTTTAAAATTATCTATTTGAAATAATTGCAAAATTTCGTATGAAAAACTAACTTTTTTCCTAGGCAAGCTATAGCAAAAATTCTTTTTGTTATAGACTCTAACTACACTGGGGATACTCCATGCCGAGTTTGGTTCGATTTGAACAACTCCTTGATCCGACGAAATAGACCTATTTTTAAAATTGAATAATTGCAATGTATTCGAAATAATTAAAACTTTCCGTATGAAAAACTAACTTTTTTCCTAGGCAAGCTATAGCAAAAACTCCTTTTGTTTTAGACTCTACATACACTGGGGATACTCCATACCGAGTTTGGTTCCATTTGGACAACTCCTTGATCCGACGAAAAAGACCTATTTTCAAAATTATTTATTTGAAATAATTGCACATTTCCGTATGAAAAACTAACTTTTTTCCTAGGCAAGCTATAGCAAAAATTCTTCTTGTTTTAGACTCTAGGTAAACAGGGGATACTCCATGCCGAGTTTGGTTCGATTTGAACAACTCCTTGATCCGACGAAATAGACATATTTTTAAAATTGAATAATTGCAATGTATTCGAAATAATTAAAACTTTCCGTATGAAAACTAACGTTTTTCCTGAGCAAGCTATAGCAAAAATTCTTTTGGTTTAGACTCTAGGTAAACAGGGGATGCTCCATACCGAGTTTGGTTAGATTTGGACAAAGCCTTGACCCAATCAAAAATACTATAATTCAAAATTATTAATTTGAATTATTCGCAAATTTCCGTATGAGAACCTAACTTTTTTCCAGACCAGCTATAGCAAACATTCTCATCGTTTTGCACTCCAAATATACTGGTGATACTCCAATCCGAGTTCGGTTTGATTTGGACAATTCCTTGACCCGATCAAAAATACCTATTTTTAAAATTCGTTATTCGCAAAATTCCATATGCGAACCTAACTTTTTTCCTAGGCAAGTTATAGCCGAAATTCCTTTTGTCCTAGTCTTTAATTACACAAAGAGCACTCCATACCGAGTTTAGTTCAATTTCAACAACTCAATGACCAATTCAAAAATACTATATTTCAAAATTAATTATTTGAATTAATCGCAAATTTCCGTATGAAGACCTAATCTCTTTCCTAGAACAAACTATACCAAAAATTCTTGCCCATTTTAGGAATATACACCAACCTGGAAATCTCGAATGCCAAATTTGGCTTGCATCATGTTTAAAATAAATAGATCTGATTGAAGAACTATTTTTAAAACGTTAAATTTCATTACACTAAAAGGCATTACGGAAGATCGTCATTATTCTAAACACAAAATGAAGTAACCAAAAATGAAACAAACATAAGAGTTCATAACACACAAGGACTGGCTAGTTATGTTCAAAATGACGAAGCATTGTGATAAGATAACTTTCTTGATACTGAAAATAGAACATTTTGTATTTAATGGCCGTTAGAGGCACTTCAATCTTTTCCTCAGTATCCTCTACAATAAAACCGAATGGCACGACGCGTTGAGCTTCAGTTTTCACAAGCTTCAATTTTTTTACAATTTTCAGTTTACGAAGGATGCAACTTCTAGAAGTGCTTTCGAAAAAGAAAAGAATTTCTCCAGTCACAAACTCATCTTCTGCCCAAACCGCAACATATCTATCCGCGAGACATCCTCGTCCATAGGCAGCAGATGATAAGAAAAAGTCTCCCCAATAGCGACAAAATAATTTTGTTTGAGGACGTTCCCGACAAAATTTTCTCGTATTTGTGTTGTCTACAAAGCCGTACGCTTCATCAAATTTCTTCTTCTGGAGAAAATCAGTCA
This sequence comes from Convolutriloba macropyga, assembly GCF_964194025.1. Lineage (NCBI taxonomy): Eukaryota > Metazoa > Xenacoelomorpha > Acoela > Convolutidae > Convolutriloba > Convolutriloba macropyga. The sequence goes on from NC_134476.1 coordinate 2,145,696, forward strand.
GCATTGAGGTGAGACAGTCCTCTTTTAATTTCATTGTCGCAATCATTTTTGCTCTTATGAACCGCCATACCATTAGCTGACATTGATTAACAGTTCCCGTGAGCGGAGCAATAAGCTACCTATTGGCAGATTCGAACATTGCAGCAGAGGTAGTAAATAAAGGCCCGATGTTTTTTGCCTGCCAACCTAGATGCCGCAAGAGGTGAAAATTTATAGATTCCATCTTGTTTGTCTTTTCTGCCATGCTCACACAGAACTCGGAAAGTAGCCTCTCGCAAAAATCAGCGTTTTTGCTTGATTCGTAAAGTTCGCGGATCGAGAAAACCAATTTATTTAAATCAGTCTTGTCGCTTTTTCTCTCATCGCCAAATAAGTAAAGAGGGAAAACTATTGGAGACAGATAAAGCAACTTTACTTTGACTTCTTTCGCTTTAAAATTGCTGAGAGCATCAAGAGGTCTAATCATATTTTTGAATTCTTTCGGTACATCTAGAGAAGAGAGAAAGGAATTGATTTCTTCTCTATGATGCGGCCTCATCCTTTCATAATGATAGAGCAGAAGATCTTTTCCCACACCAAGAAACAATTGATGCATGGGATCAACTGGCGACGAAAGGGGCAAATTTGAGATAATGTCAAAAGCTTTGCTAAGACCTTTTACTCCATGGGTTTTGACTTCGCAATCTGCATTTCGACCCAGTCGTTCTTTCAATTTTTCAACGCTGCCTTTTTCTAATTCCTGTACATTAATCAAATGAGAACTAAAGGAACGCATGACAAAAACTTCATCATGAGGGTATCGATGAGCACCTCCAACATGGTTCCCTCTCTGTGTACACAGTGTGCACCCGTAGTAGCCGTTGCACTGTTTCATTTTTAACACCTTTGACTTGGCAATGAGGTCTGCAACAAACAAAATGGGCTCAAAAGTAACCGACACACAGGCCCCCTTGAATTCAATTTCTTCATCGACTGACAATTCTTTCTGCACATGCTCAAACACAACATCAAAATCGGGATAGCCTGCTCCAACAAAAAGAGCTCCAAGTACCAGATTTTTGAAAAGTTGGCGCTGCTTAGGAGGTAAGTCGGCAATCGCGAAGAACATGGGCCAAGCTGAAGCCATCGGTGTTTTACAAACATTAGCTCCATCTGTGTTGACAATTAGCCTGATCTTCAATCGCTGCTTTTCTATGCGCAACTTTGGCATCAGAATATCCTTTCCATCTTCTTTGTCTTCGGCGTACTTAAAAATGTCGGCAAGTGAATCTCTCTGAATATTGAGAAGAAGTGGACGAAAACTGAGGAGAATCAATTCACCATTATGAAAAGACTGCTTGCTCGACTGATATTTGGCGCAAAAGTTTTCCAATTGTTTTCTAAAAGCCCATGGGGAAATTGTCTGACCAGCAAAAAGCAACTGATCTCGTTTTAGAAGATCGCTCAGAAGTGCGTCAGAACCGTTATGCAACGATACAATAGCCAATAAGGACGCCGCTAAATTTGTGGCTGAAGCACCTGCTATTTCAAATAATTGGTTTTCTTCATCCGCTTCCTGAGTACCACTTTCAGCGCCTTCTTCAATAAGAGTGTAATCTCTGAATAAATCAATTCCATGATTGAACTCTTCGCTCTGCTCGAAAGAAAGGCTGATATCACTACAACTAACGTCTGAAACAACTTCATCATCTTCCTGTTCCAACTCTTCACTTTCAGTTAACTCCCATTCTGGATCTGGACATTTCACGACGGAAATGGAGCTAGTCTCTGAAACGATACTAGCATTTGAGTCTTCGTTGTAAAATGTGGCTAGATCAACTAGCAAGGAGCCACGCTCATCATCTTTCATTACTTTTATCCGAGGCTTTGCAATCCGCTTTCGTTTTGGTGGCCTGTCATTTAAATTATCTTGCTGTACGGACTCTGTCAGGACTTGCATGCCATGTTTTGATTCATGCCCACAAAGACAAAACATGTTGTTCGTTCCAAAAAAGTCGTCGTTATAATAAGTTAACAGCTCTTCTCCATCCTTGATCTCGCTTAGAGCTCTTAGACGCACGCATTCTCTTCCGCGGAAGCCACTTTTCATATAATAGTCGCAATCGGGTACGCATGAATGATTCGCTCATCTTGCAACTCCAACTACTAATTTCTCGCCCTCCATCGACGACCAGTCATCAATCTCGTGGCCTTTTGATTTCCTACCCAACAATCCAACAGCGCAATTGATTTCCCCGCACTTGATGGTATTTCCACTTCGGTTAACTAAGCAATACCCGCCAAATTTATCCAGTTCAATTCTCAATCCAAAATCAACTGCAGATTTGTAAATGTCTTCCATGTCTGTATGCAATTTTTTGAATTTTCTATCGCTGTTTAATAGATTCATGTAGCTTTCTTTAGAGAATAGATTTGTTAGAGCGTGAACTTCGTGTTCAGAGTGTTCAAGAAAATGTCTCGCAACATATCCTTCGACTTGAGCAAGCTTTTCACACTGGTCCATAGAGCATCTTAAACGATTGAACCATGATTGAAGCATTAAAGCAAAAATTCAAAATCTTTGATTGTTGTGCAAGAATTAAAAATGAAGAAAAAATGAGATTGGTAAAGCAGAAAACTGATTTGATCAAAATCATCTTCTAGAAACTAACAAGTGCCAAAACATTAGGTCATTGTAAAATGACAACAGCATTAAAAGTAAAGTAAATCACAAACTGCTATTCATTATCAAACTTAATGGGGCGCACATTTTTCACAAATTGTTAAAATTGAGAATGTCTTTGAAAACTATTGCACAATTCACAATACACATTCAACCGAAAACGGTAACAATTATAGGTTCTCATCATTCTGCTCTGCATTTAACTTCAATTCTAGCAATATCTTTAACTCTTCTAACTCGCGACATCTACAGTTGGGGCTTTAACTGGCATCATTTCCAAAGCTATCATCAATAGCAGCCAGGGTTACATCTACGGTGTGCTCACTCATCTGGACTCGATTCAGATAGCTTTGTCTCTCTCTTCCAGCCTGATTTGCGGAGTCCCTCGCTTTTCGCAGTGCCATATGGGGCGTTAGCGGATACTTCTGGGTTACAACATCTAAGCAAGAGAACGCTTTGCTGGTTATAAACAATCCCATATAAAGAACAAGTCAGAAGTACTTAAAACTCGAGCAGTTATTTTGAAGCATGTAGTTTTATATTATTGTGCTAAAACAAATAAAAATCTGTTAGAAAAAGTTGAGAACGAACCTTCAAAGATAGCAATTTTGTCTCTTGGAGCTTCGATGCGGCCCAGAGAGCGTTCACTGCCAATCATATCTTTAACCAAGCCATCAACACCGAAGATAGTTCGCCGCAAGCACCGACCAAGTTGTGTTGGATGAGCATTCGCTTCCAACGTCTTCATTAGGTCGTCACCCTCAAAATCCACGCGATGGACAGGATAAGCTTCCAACAATTCCGGAACATCATCAATACTTTGGAAACCCGACTTTTGAAGTAGGGAAACTTCATTTACGTCCTCAACCTAAAACTTTTAAAGTTCAAAAGGGCTCAAAAATTAACAACAGGAGAGAAAGAACAAAAATACCATTTTGTTGAGCTCTCCCAATAGCTTCCTTCTTTTCTTGTCGTGCCTAGTCTTGATTGATTTCCCGACTTCTTCAGCCCGTTGCATTCTCTTTTCGTGACCTTTCATAAACGCCTCGAAATCCTTGCACATGGCAGAAGCACCCTAGAAAAAAATGCTGACAACCACTTGAGAAAAAGAGTACCTAAAACTTGCAAGACAGCCAAAACTTTTCATTGCACAAACTTTTGAAAGCAAATCAAGTTAGCTTTAGTTACCTTTTTGTCTGCAGACACTACAGCTTTTTCTTGGAACAGAAGTCGCGGGACCACAGCATTTTCTTCTCTGGCTGAAATTGGCGCTTCCACAATAACTGCAGCCGTTTCATCTTGAAGATTTGAGGCTGTTGCAACTAATGGTGAGTCTTGGGAGAAGAAAGAAGGAGATTCAGGCACAAAGTCAACAGGCAATTGAGTCACACTGCTTTTCTTTGGCTTGGAATTCAATTCTGGAGAGACACAACTGAGAAACGTTGGTGGCAAACCTCTCTTGACCCTTTCAGAAGTCAATTTCTTGTGCAATCTCACTTCATCTGCGGGACCCTGACCCAAATAAAGCATTCGATGAGTCCCACGGTTGTGTCTGATAAATTCACTCTCTCGTGGTTTCAGTGCAATTTTATCTTCATCTGAGTACCCTCTTGGCCAAGCTTTACTGTTCAGCGTAGTAGATACACAAGCTTTTTGATAAAAAAAGCAAAACAAGGTATTCCGATACTGATAACGGATACTCCTCTCAACCTGTACTTCCGGATCGGTTTCAAATTCCGGCTTCTTAACTTGCCTTTTAGGACGGTCTTTCGAACTTGAGGTTTCCATAGGTCTGAAAGACACAAGACAACTTAGCTCACTTGAGACATAAAGAAGTTTAAGGAGGTTATCATATGAGTTTAAAGACGACGAAACCAGGTCTTGTTGGTATTAGATACTCCACTGACTTTAAGTGAAAACAAAACGGAACCTCTTTACTGATTGAATTTGAATAAAAAGATACTATAAAATTCATCGTGAGTAGAAATTTGAAGCAATTTTGTTAAGCACCACTTTCTAAACAATTTTATAACTTTAAGTTAAAAAAATAACAATCTAAACAATAGCAAAAAATTTAAAAGACTTTTGAACTACACCATACTATACACAAAGTAAAACGCAACCGATTTCTGAATAAGTGCTAAATTTCATTTCGATTTTTTGTCCTGTTTTTTGTTCTGATAGATCTCTTTCTTCTTCCCTTTCGCATCTTCGCTGTATTTACCTTTGCTTTCGAGCCGCTGCTTTGCATTTAACCCCGCCTTATTTGCCGCTTTTTTCGCCTGAGATCTTGCGTCGGGGAAGTTGTCATTTGGGAATTTTCTCTGGACTGCTCCTGAAAAGAACAAATTAGGGTGCTGCGCACTCATTTTGCAAATAACTTCGGAATGTTAAAAATTTTGGAGATTTCTTACGAAAAAAGGTGAGCATTGATTCCTTTGATGCACAAACTCTTCCGCCTGACATGTTTTTGGATGGCAATATCATCGCGTACGCTAAACCATCAACTCCGTATATCCATTTGCGCAGCGCTAAACCGTATTCTGAAGCTTTATGGCCACTGTAGATGTGGTCAAGGTTCTTGCCGTTCAATCCAAACTGAACGGGAGGTTTTGTCTCAATCAAACGAAATAACAAAGCTTCCTCCAATTCCTCCTGCTCTACAAAATTTTCAGTTTCTTCATTTTGTCTATTTGGCACAACTGGAAGAAGAGAGCTGTCTTGAAAGCCGTCAATTGCTGCGAGAGAATCAGTCACCTTTAAAAACACCGAGGGTATTTTCTACAGAAACGAAGATTAAAATAAAAAACTTCAAAAAAAAACAACTCACGATTGTATTTAATTTCCGTTTAATGTTGTTCACTTCTTCCATCGACTGACTTGTCGTGCTCTCTAGAAGTGTCACCATATCAGACATCCTCTTTTCGTTTTCCAACAGAACTTCCGAAAACTTCTTGTGATCGGGGCAGCACTAACAAAAGAAAAAAGAGGAGTCAAAATAATTTAGCGAACAAATATAAGTTAAATTGGTTAAAACGGATAAAAAAATTTTCGAATAAAATAAACGCACCAAAACAACTTCACCCTTGGGCAATTTTGAGGGTAGCTTAACAGTCACATCGCTTCTTTCTTCGCCTATTTCTTCACTGTCATCAATGAAAGCTTCTGGATCATCAAGCTTGAGCTGTTTCCGCAGTTCGAGAAGATCTTTTTCATAATTATCAGTGCCATGTCTGATTACTTTGTACAAATGCCAGTCATTGTTAATAAACAATCTAGTTTCAGCGCCTGTCGTTCGCTTGAATTTATCGCATTGACTTAGATATCCCCAGGCATCTGATTCAGAATCAATGATACGAGCATCATTTTTCTCAACACTCATGACTAGCCAAAAGTACTTGGGATCCATTTTCAAGTTCTGAAATAAAAGAAACGATGATGCATAAATGAAGACGGTACACAATTGAGTCGGAACTAAGCTCTAATAAACTGTGACACAAACTGAACCGCTAAACTTTTGATTACACTTTATAGTAAACAAAACATTGGCTGATAGATCACGAAACAATAACAAACAGAATTTAGGACAATTAAGTATATCTTTCTAAAAGAATCTACAAGCTGGAATATCTGCAACGGGCTTCTCAAATACCATTTGGTATATAATCGCTCAAATCTGATGAGTGCACAGAAGCTGTTGAGGGAAAGCTGTCATCTGCAGTTAAGTCAACCACTTCAATGTTAGCTTTTTCAAGCTCGATAACTCGCTTAGTTAACTGCTCAATTTGCTTTTTAAGTTCACAAATTTCACTCCAAACGTTATCCGCTGTTTGCCTTTCTTGGTTCTTCTCAATACTGCTTAAACGAGGCTTTTCAAATAACAATTTTTTCCCTTTTATGACAATTCTGCTTTGCAGCATCTTTGAAACTGAAAAATAAACATATTATTTCAAAAAAAATGATCCCATGAAATCAATCAAACAAGTCCTTCAAATCAAATTCAAGATGTTGCACTCCTTTGAAATTCGCTTCCACAGTGGCATTTCAATACTTAGTTCGGCCAAACTTCGACATCTCTATGACCAATTCAAAAATACTGTTTCAAAATTAATTATTTGAAATAATCGAAGATTTCCGTATGAAAAACTAACTTTTTTCCTAGGCAAGCTATAGCAAAAATTCTTTTTGCTTTAGACTCTAGTTAAACAGGGGATACTCCATGCCGAGTTTGGTTCGATTTGGACAACTCCTTGATTCGACGAAATAGACCTATTTTTAAAATTCAATAATTGCAATTTATTCGAAATAATTGCAACTTTCCGTATGAAAAACTAACCTTTTTGCTAGTCAAGCTATAGCAAAAATTCTTTTTGTTTTAAATTCTATATATATAGGGAATGCTCCATACCGAGTTTGGATTGATTTGAACAACTTCTTGACCCGATAAAAAAGAACTATTTTTAAAATTCGCCATTCGCGAAATTCGCAACTTTCCGTATGAAAAACTAACTTTTTTCCTAGGCAAGCTATAGCAAAATTTCTTTTTGTTTTACACTCTAGGTATACATGGGATACTCCATACCCAGTTTGGTCCCATTTCAACAACTCCTTGATCCGACGAAATAGACCTATTTTTAAAATTCAATAATTGCAATTTCTTCGAAATAATTGCAACTTTCCGTATGAAAAACTAACTTTTTTGCTAGTCGAGCTATAGCAAAAATTCTTTTTGTTTTAAATTCTATATATACAGGGAATGCTCCATACCGAGTTTGGATTGATTTGAACAACTTCTTGACCCGATAAAAAAGAACTATTTTTAAAATTCGCCATTCGCGAAATTCGCAACTTTCCGTATGAAAAACTAACTTTTTTCCTAGGCAAGCTATAGCAAAAATTCTTTCTGTTTTACACTCTAGGTATACATGGGATACTCCATACCCAGTTTGGTCCCATTTCAACAACTCCTTGATCCGACGAAATAGACCTATTTTTAAAATTCAATAATTGCAATTTATTCGAATTAATTGCAACTTTCCGTATGAAAAACTAACTTTTTTCCTAGGCAAGCTATAGCAAAAATTCTTTCGGTTTTACATTCTAGGTAAACATGGGATACTCCATACCCAGTTTAGTCCCATTTCAACAACTCCTTGACCCGACGAAAAAGACCTATTTTTAAAATTATTTATTTGAAATAATTGCAAATTTCCGTATGAAAAACTAACTTTTTTCCTAGGCAAGCTATAGCAAAAATTCTTTTTGTTTTAGACTCTAAATACACTGGGGATACTCCATGCCGAGTTTGGTGTCATTTGGACAACTCCTTGACCCGATCAAAAAGACCTATTTTTAAAATTATTTATTTGAAATAATTGCAAAATTCCGTATGAAAAACTAACTTTTTTCCTAGGCAAGCTATAGCAAAAATTCTTTTTGTTTTAGACTCTAACTACACTGGGGATACTCCATACCGAGTTTGGTGTCATTTGGACAACTCCTTGACCCGATCAAAAAGACCTATTTTTAAAATTATTTATTTGAAATAATTGCAAAATTCCGTATGAAAAACTATCTTTTTTCCTAGGCAAGCTATAGCAAAAATTCTTTCTGTGCTAGATTCTAACTACACATGGGATACCCCATACCAAGTTTGGTTAGATTTGGACAACTCCTTGACGCGATCAAAAAGACCTATTTTTAAAATTCGTTATTTGCGAAATTCGCAAATTTCCGTATGAAAAACTAACTTTTTTCCTAGGCAAGCTATAGCAAAAATTCTTTTTGTTTTAGACTCTAACTACACTGGGGATACTCCATGCCGAGTTTGGTTTGATTTGAACAACTCTTTGACCCGATCAAAGAGACCTATTTTTAAAATTATTTATTTGAAATAATTGCTAATTTCCGTATGAAAAACTAACTTTTTTCCTAGGCAAGCTATAGCAAAAATTCTTTTTGTTTTAGAATCTAGGTAAACAAGGGACATTCCATGCCGAGTTTGGTTCGATTTGGACAACTCCTTGATTCGACGAAATAGACCAATTTTTAAAATTGAATATTTGCAATTTAAACGAAATAAACGCAACTTTCCGTATGAAAAACTAACTTTTTCCCTAGGCAAGCTATAGCAAAAATTTTGTTTGTTTTAGACTCTAACTACACTGGGGATACTCCATGCCAAGTTTGGTTAGATTTGGACAACTCCTTGACCCGATCAAAAAGACCTATTTTTAAAATTCGTTATTTGCGAAATTCGCAAATTTCCGTATGAAAAACTAACTTTTTTCCTAGGCAAGCTATAGCAAAAATTCTTTTTGTTTTAGACTCTAGGTAAACAGGGGATACTCCATGCCGAGTTTGGTTCGATTTGGACAACTCCTTGATTCGACGAAATAGACCAATTTTTAAAATTGAATAATTGCAATTTAAACGAAATAATCGCAACTTTCCGTATGAAAAACTAACTTTTTTCCTAGGCAAGCTATAGCAAAAATTCTTTTTGTTTTAAACTCTAACTACACTGGGGATACTCCATGCCAAGTTTGGTTAGATTTGGACAACCCCTTGACCCGATCAAAAAGACCTATTTTTAAAATTCGTTATTTGCGAAATTCGCAAATTTCCGTATGAAAAACTAACTTTTTCCCTAGGCAAGCTATAGCAAAAATTCTTTTTGTTTTAGACTTTAACTACACTGGGGATACTCCATGCCGAGTTTGGTTCGATTTGAACAACTCCTTGACCCGATCAAAAAGACCTATTTTTAAAATTATTTATTTGAAATAATTGTTAATTTCCGTATGAAAAACTAACTTTTTTCCTAGGCAAGCTATAGCAAAAATTCGTTTTGTTTTAGACTCTACCTACACTGGGGATACTCCATGCCGAGTTTGGTTCGATTTGAACAACTCCTTGACCCGATCAAAAAGACCTATTTTTAAAATTCGTTATTTGCGAAATTCGCAAAATTCCGTATGAATAACTAAATTTTTTCCTAGGCAATCTATAGCAAAAATTCTTTTTGTTTTAGACTCTAACTACACTGGGGATACTCCATGCCGAGTTTGGTTCGATTTGAACAACTCCTTGACCCGATCAAAAAGACCTATTTTTAAAATTGATTAATAGCAATTTATTCGAAATAATTGAAATTTTCCGTATGAAAAACTAACTTTTTTCCTAGGCAAGCTCTAGCAAAAATTCTTTTTGTTTTAGAATCTAGGTAAACAAGGGACATTCCATGCCGAGTTTGGTTCGATTTGGACAACTCCTTGATTCGACGAAATAGACCAATTTTTAAAATTGAATAATTGCAATTTAAACGAAATAAACGCAACTTTCCGTATGAAAAACTAACTTTTTCCCTAGGCAAGCTATAGCAAAAATTTTGTTTGTTTTAGACTCTAACTACACTGGGGATACTCCATGCCAAGTTTGGTTAGATTTGGACAACTCCTTGACCCGATCAAAAAGACCTATTTTTAAAATTCGTTATTTGCGAAATTCGCAAATTTCCGTATGAAAAACTAACTTTTTTCCTAGGCAAGCTATAGCAAAAATTCTTTTTGTTTTAGACTCTAGGTAAACAGGGGATACTCCATGCCGAGTTTGGTTCGATTTGGACAACTCCTTGATTCGACGAAATAGACCAATTTTTAAAATTGAATAATTGCAATTTAAACAAAATAATCGCAACTTTCCGTATGAAAAACTAACTTTTTTCCTAGGCAAGTTATAGCAAAAATTCTTTTTGTTTTAAACTCTAACTACACTGGGGATACTCCATGCCAAGTTTGGTTAGATTTGGACAACTCCTTGACCCGATCAAAAAGACCTATTTTTAAAATTCGTTATTTGCGAAATTCGCAAATTTCCGTATGAAAAACTAACTTTTTCCCTAGGCAAGCTATAGCAAAAATTCTTTTTGTTTTAGACTTTAACTACACTGGGGATACTCCATGCCGAGTTTGGTTCGATTTGAACAACTCCTTGACCCGATCAAAAAGACCTATTTTTAAAATTATTTATTTGAAATAATTGTTAATTTCCGTATGAAAAACTAACTTTTTTCCTAGGCAAGCTATAGCAAAAATTCGTTTTGTTTTAGACTCTACCTACACTGGGGATACTCCATGCCGAGTTTGGTTCGATTTGAACAACTCCTTGACCCGATCAAAAAGACCTATTTTTAAAATTCGATATTTGCGAAATTTGCAAAATTCCGTATGAATAACTAAATTTTTTCCTAGGCAATCTATAGCAAAAATTCTTTTTGTTTTAGACTCTAACTACACTGGGGATACTCCATGCCGAGTTTGGTTCGATTTGAACAACTCCTTGACCCGATCAAAAAGACCTATTTTTAAAATTGATTAATAGCAATTTATTCGAAATAATTGAAATTTTCCGTATGAAAAACTAACTTTTTTCCTAGGCAAGCTCTAGCAAAAATTCTTTTTGTTTTAGACTCTAACTACACTGGGGATACTCCATGCCGAGTTTGGTTCGATTTGAACAACTCCTTGACCCGATCAAAAAGACCTATTTTTAAAATTGATTAATAGCAATTTATTCGAAATAATTGAAATTTTCCGTATGAATAACTAACGTTTTTCCTAGGCAAGCTATAGCAAAAATTCTTTTTGTTTTAGACTCTAACTACACTGGGGATAGTCCATACCGAGTTTGGTTTCATTTGGACAACTCCTTGACCCGATCAAAAAGACCTATTTTTAAAATTATTTATTTGAAATAATTGCAAAATTCCGTATGAAAAACTAACTTTTTTCCTAGGCAAGCTATAGCAAAAATTCTTTTTGTTTTAGACTCTACCTACACTGGGGATACTCCATACCGAGTTTGGTTCCATTTGGACAACTCCTTGACCCGATCAAAAAGACCTATTTTTAAAATTACTTATTTGAAATAATTGCAAAATTCCGTATGAAAAACTAACTTTTTTCCTAGGCAAGCTATAGCAAAAATACTTTTTGTTTTAGACTCTAACTACACTGGGGATAGTCCATACCGAGTTTGGTTCCATTTGGACAACTCCTTGACCCGATCAAAAAGACCTATTTTTAAAATTATTTATTTGAAATAATTGCAAAATTCCGTATGAAAAACTAACTTTTTTCCTAGGCAAGCTATAGCAAAAATTCTTTTTGTTTTAGACTCTACCTACACTGGGGATACTCCATACCGAGTTTGGTTCCATTTGGACAACTCCTTGACCCGATCAAAAAGATCTATTTTTAAAACTACTTATTTGAAATAATTGCAAAATTCCGTATGAAAAACTAACTTTTTTCCTAGGCAAGCTATAGCAAAAATTCTTTTTGTTTTAGAATCTACCTACACTGGGGATACTCCATACCGAGTTTGGTTCCATTTGGACAACTCCTTGACCCGATCAAAAAGACCTATTTTTAAAATTACTTATTTGAAATAATTGCAAAATTCCGTATGAAAAACTAATTTTTTTCCTAGGCAAGCTATAGCAAAAATTCTTTTTGTTTTAGGCTCTACCTACACTGGGGATACTCCATACCGAGTTTGGTTCCATTTGGACAACTCCTTGACCCGATCAAAAAGACCTATTTTTAAAATTATTTATTTGAAATAATTGCAAAATTCCGTATGAAAAACTAACTTTTTTCCTAGGCAAGCTATAGCAAAAATTCTTTTTGTTTTAGACTCTACCTACACTGGGGATACTCCATACCGAGTTTGGTTCCATTTGGACAACTCCTTGACCCGATCAAAAAGACCTATTTTTAAAATTATTTATTTGAAATAATTGCAAAATTCCGTATGAAAAACTAACTTTTTTCCTAGGCAAGCTATAGCAAAAATTCTTTTTGTTTTAGACTCTACCTACACTGGGGTTACTCCATACCAAGTTTCGTCTAAATTGAACAACTCCTTGAACCGATAGTAATCTACTTTGAAAAAAAAATCAGATTTTGAAGACTGAAGATTAAAATGGGGTGTTTTCAACGATTCTGTTTGTAATCTAGGGCTAGCCCTGCAGAATCCTTGAAAACAGACCATGTGCAGTATAAATAGAACAGTAGAATGCAAAATCAGCATCAAATTAGGGTAAAAGCGCTTAATGTTTAATATCATCTTTTGTGAATTCGCTATAAAACTATGAAAAACATCAAGTATCAAACTAAACAAGGTAATCAGACTCTGCAAACTAAATCAAATCATTGACGCAACATTAAACTAATCATAAACAAGCACAACGTCAAAAGGCAAGCACGTAAAATCGTCAAAATCAAATCTACTATCATTTCTAGGTGGTAACTTCTTGCCCCAGCACGAGTACTGGGTAGGGACATTCAATTTGGCAGGAATTCTGTATCGTGGAAGCGCAATAATTTTTTTCTGCTGTCCAGTCCGATGTTTCTTATTCTGCCAATTTTTTCGATTATCATGCCACCGAACTTTTCGGGTTTCTTCTGGATTCTGATCTTAGCCCGCTTGCAATCGCCGATGCCGAAAAAATTCACCCAGCCATTATACTTCCACTCATTTTTCAATCCCTTTTTTGATTAGGCCTGAGTTTTCCTACTTTCACAGATTTAGCCTCTTTAAATAGCTTAGAAACTTTTGCTAAGACTATCCCGGGTTGACAATTGGCTCGAAAATTTACGAATTTGGTAGAAGTTGCTAGACCCAAATCAACTTCACGACGTCTCTTAAACAAACACTTGTCGTCTTTCGAATTCAAATCCTTCAAGCATTTGGCTCTTATCTTTTTAAGCTTTCCCCCCGGGTAAACAAACTCATCGTCATAAAGATCTTGTCTAGGTACATCATCATCAGAGGTACTTGCTGACATTTGTCTCGATCTAAAATACTCAATTCCAGTCGCTATAGGCTCTAAAAGGGGTCCCACACTGCGCCCTGTGGCTTCCTCGCCTGGGGCTGCCCTTTTCTCCCTTCTCCGCTTCTCTTCTCCGCTTCTACTCTTCGCTTCTACCCTTCTCCGCTTTCTATCTGGGGGGGGAGTTGGGGGGAGCATCTACGCATACTGTCACATATTATAGCTCTACTCTACTTCTCCTGCTTACACTGACAATTCTGATATATCCACTTTATATTATGCCTCATACAAGGTACGTATTACTTGTTGAACGGACAGCGTCTCATCGGACAGCCTACGCTTTCAGATGACATGCTCAGTTCCGAGTGACGTGGTCACTTGAAAGCACACGCCGTATTCGAATATTTCATATTCTCAACTGCTATTACTTACCTGCAAAGAGGTAAATCACAACTTGCATTCAAATTACATATTTCAAAAGCTTGTGAATTGCACAGTGCGAGGAATGTAATTACTTTGATCGTATAATGAGTATTTGAAAAATATTGAGTGAGCGAGTTCATACCGGGCACCGGGCTCGACAGGTCTGGGTCTGACGGGTTTTTCAAAGTGCAATATCTCCAAGACTACTGAACCAATTCTTAAAAATAAAAGTGTTTTGGAATCAGGAAGGAAAATGCTATCATCTGATGCATAAAAAAGTTCTGAGAAACAGCTTTAAAAAAATCATGATTTTGACCCCTTGATGCAAAACAGGTGTTTTTTAGCATTCTTCGGGAAAGGCAAAAAACTCACCTCGGGTCGCAAAACTTATTCAAACAATGTATATGAGTGTAAAGCAGAGAAGGTAAGCTTTATTTTGGACACTAGAACGTATCTTAACTCTTTCTGTGCTTGAAATTATTAACAAAAACAACTTTGAATTTTCGTTTTTTTTGCAAATTTTCATCTCGATTAGGTGGCGTTCCTCGGCCTAATTCTCAAGAAAATCAAAAATTTTCAATTTAAAAAATCATTGTTTTGTGAAGCTTAGTTGATAAGCTGCACGAAGATTACAAAAAAGTATAGTTTTGAAGCTGAAACATTAGTTAAAAACAGAAAATGACCTCAAAAAGGGCGTTTTTCTCAAGTTTTTTTGAGTTATTTTGCATTTTAATACACAAAACTTAATGAAACGATTACTCGGGTATAATGATTTAGAAAGTAGAGGCAATGAGCAAAAAAATGAGTATACGTTTGCTATATTTCTTTTCCAAAATGAATAGTTTTCTTGATAAGAAACAAAACTCCGACAAAAATTAACGAGACTTTTTTAAATTGTGACAAAACGATTTATTGTGTGGGCAAGCTATAGCAAAACTTTTTTTTTGTTTTAGACTCTAATTACATTGAAGATACTCCATGCCGAGTATGGTTAGATGTGAACAACTCCTTGATCTGATTAAAAATACTATAAGTACAATAAATCGATAATCGATTTAATCGTAAACTTCTGTGTCAAAAACCAACTTTTTCTCTAGACAAGATATAGCAATAACTTTTCTTACATTAGAGTCTACATACAATGCAAGTACTCTCTAGAGAGTTTGGTTAATTTTGAAAAACTACTTGGACTAATCAAAAACAATATATTTCAAATATAATATTTCGAAATAATCGTAAATTTCTGTATGAAACCACAACCTCATTTCTAGACAAGCTGCAGCAAAAATTCTGTTCGTTTCCGACTGTATATACACTCGGAGTACTCCTTACCGCATTTGGTTAAATTTGGACAATTCCTTGATCCGATCAAAAATACTATATTTCAGAAAAAAAATTTCAAATTAATCGTAATTTTTCTTATCAAATATCAACTTTCTTTCTAGACAAGCTATAGCAAAAACTCTTCTTTATTTAGACGCAACTTGTATTGGTAGTACGGCATACCACGTTTATTGAGATTTGGGACACTCCTTGACTGGATCAAAAAACTAAATAATAAGCGAATAAGTCGATATTTCCGATTGAAAAGCTAACTTTTTTCCTAGCCAAGCTATAGCAAAAATTATTTTTGTTTTAGACTCTCTATATACAGGGGATACTCCCTACCGAGTTTGGTTAAATTTGGACAACTCCTTGACCCAATCAAAAATTTATATTTCAAAATGAATGATTTGAATAAATCGCAAATTTCCGTTTGAAAAAATAATTTTTTTCCTAGGCAAGCTACAGCAAAAATTCTTTTTGTTTTGAACTCTATATACACAGAGAACACTTCAATCCGAGTTCGGTTAGATTTGAACAACTCCTTGACCCGATGAATTTTCTATGTTTTTGAAAATAGAATAAGCGAATAAGCCGATATTTCCGATTGAAAAACTAACTTTTTTCCTAGGCAAGCTGTTACAAAAATTCTGTTTGTTTTAGACTCTAGGTACACAGGGGATACTCCATGCCGAGTTTGGCTCAATTTGAACAACTCCTCAACCCAAAGAAATAGATCTATTTTTAAAATTGATTAATAGCAATTTATTCGAAATAATTGGAATTTTCCGTATGAAAAACTAACTTTTTTCCTAGGCAAGCTATAGCAAAAATTCTTTTTGTTTTAGACTCTAACTACACTGGGGAGACTCCATACCGAGTTTGGTTCCATTTGGACAACTCCTTGACCCGATCATAAAGACCTATTTTTAAAATTATTTATTTGAAATAATTGCAAAATTCCGTATGAAAAACTAACTTTTTTCCTAGGCAAGCTATAGCAAAAATTCTTTTTGCTTTACACTATCATAGCGCTGGTGATATTCCATACCAAGTTTAATTTGATTTGAACAACTCTTTGAGTAAATCCAAAAGACTTATTTTTAAAATTAACTATTCGAATTGAAAATAATTATTCAAAATATTTGTATATTTCCGTGTGAGATACCAACTTTTTTACCTAGGCAAGCTTTAAATAATTCTTTTAGTTTCAAGCTCTATATGCACAGGAAATACACCATTACGAGTTTAAAAGATTTGGACAACTCTCTGACCCAATCAAAAGTATAAATATACTTTATTTCAAATTTAAAAACTCGAATTAATAGTAAATTTCTATATGAAATACCAAATTTTTCTCCAGACAAGCTATGGCAAATTGTTTTTCTTTTTTGATTCTACATACACCGGAAGTAATCCCTACCGTGTTTGGATAGATTTGTACAATTCCTTGACCCAATCATAAATACAAAATTACTATATTTCAAAAACTTTAATTCGAATTAATCGTAAAATTGTATATGAAATAGCAACTTTTTCTCTGGACAAGCTGTGGCAAAAATTTTTCTTTTTGGATTCTACATACACTGCGGTTACTTCCTAACAAGGTTGGTTTGATTTGGACAACTCCTTGCCTTGACCCGATCAAAAATACTACATTTCAGAACTAAATTTTTAAATTAAAAGCAAATTTGCGTATGAAAAGTTAATTTTTTTTCCAAGGCAAGCAATAACAAAAACTCTTTTTCTTATAGGCTTTATATACACAAAGATTACTGCATACCAAGTTTTGTTCGATTTGGGAAACTCCTTGACCCGATCAAAAATACTATATTTCAAATATGTTTATTCACAATAATCGTAAGTTACCGTATGGAATACCAATTTTTTTTTCTAGAAAAGCAATAGTAAAAATTGTTTTTGTTCTTCCTTTTACGTAGAAAAAAAGAACTGCATTTAGAGTTTGGTTTGATTTGGACGACTGCTTGGCTGAATAAGTCAGATTTTTCAAAAATAATTATTCGTAATAAACGGAATGGACTTTTTCGAACAGTCTGGACATTAAATCACGAAAACCCGGTGAACGAAACTAAATCTGGGGAAAACATAAAAGTCTGAACGTGAACTCATCTTAAGACTGTCGAAGGCTTAGAAGTCTTGACATGAACGCAATAAAACCTGGTGAAATTAATAAAATCTGATGAACGCACGAAAGTCTGTTGAAGCGCGAAAGTCTGGACATGAACGCACGAAAGTCTGGACATGAACGCACAAAAATTGGTTGAACGCACGAAAATTGGGTGAACGCACGAAAGTCTGGACATGAACGCACAAAAATCGGTTGAACGCACGAAAATTGGGTGAACGCACGAAAGTCTGGACATGAACGCACGAAAGTCTGGACATGAACGCACAAAAATCGGTTGAACGCACGAAAATTGGGTGAACGCACGAAAGTCTGGACATGAACGCACAAAAATCGGTTGAACGCACGAAAGTCTGGTGAACGCACGAAAGTCTGGACATGAACGCACGAAAGTCTGGTGAACGCACGAAAGTCTGTACATGAACGCACGAAAGTCTGGTGAACGCACGAAAGTCTGGAGATGAACGCACAAAAATCGGTTGAACGCACGAAAGTCTGGTGAACGCACGAAAGTCTGGACATGAACGCACGAAAGTCTGGTGAACGCACGAAAGTCTGGACATGAACGCACGAAAGTCTGGCGAACGCACGAAAGTCTGGACATAGGCAACTTCCGTCTGGGACGGTCTGGACATAGGTACTTTCCGTCTGGGACGGTCTGGACATACTTGCTTCCGTCTGGCACCTCAGCCTGGGTATGGTGTCTCGTGATTCAATGGGAAGTGACGAAACTCTTCGCGGCCCTAGTCCAGATGTAGACTTATGAAAAGACCCAAGTAGTAGAAGGGGGATATCGACCAAAATTAGATGTTTGGGCTTCTTAGCTAAGGTCATGGAGAAGTATTTTCATGGGTCAAGCAAATGTCTTTTCAACAGCTCTAGTTGTGTCAATCATGTTTTTTTGATAGACCAATAAAAAAAACCTTTCCCTAGGTGTGTTTGTTTGCAAACTTGAAAAAAAGTACTGTTTTCTTGCCTGACTGCTATACATACTTGAAAATCAACGGAGCGGAACTAAACAGCAGTCCACTGTACGCTGCAGTCTAACTGAAAACGTAGTTGGAAATCTGCCAAAGGTCTTAGTGAAATATTGTAATTCTAAAGAACAAACAGTTATCAAAGCTGCATTACATTGCCACATTTACTTTTGAAAGAAACTCAGTATGTTAATTGTACTGATCTTCTACCCATTAGCCATGAGGAAAATGTGGAGATATTCAGTTGTTTTCCCTTCCAAAATTATGATTTCTCATTTTTTGAAACAAAAAAAAACAAATAATGCCGATTTTTGACTCAATAATGGTTGCCCATGCCGTGGTCAATATCACAGTTCAAAACAAATCAAATAATTTGATTTTTAAATTGAAATTGGAACCGAGTTAATAAGTTGGAGGTCAGCGGACGTTAGTATCATTTTTCTGTAAGTAGGAGAAAAATAAATTCTAACCTCTGATTGACGTGCCAATAAGACGAGGATGGCACCGAAGAAAAAATAGAATCGAGTTTAGTTTTGTGGCCATTACTTGTCAACATAGCATTAGAGTTTGTCAGGTAAGCTGTTCCTTTGTTTTCCGAAGCTTTATTCAGATTTGCTTCTAATTTTCTTGATGTTGTTTCGGATCCATCAATCATAAGAATCGCAAAATATAAAAGAGCAATCATTTTGACTATCTTGCAAGAAAAAAGGCGCAAAACCTTTGCACGTATATCTTTGAAGTACAAAATCAGTCTGATGAAATGACTTGTACTGAAACCATGCTTTAACAATAGATTAAACCTGATCAAAAACACATGAAAAGATCGTTTCTTGACAAATAATTTGACTTTTGAGCGGCACACTTTTTTTATTTTTGATTAATGTTGGTCGACGAAAAGTCCAGCGCCCATTTCCGGTCGACAAGAATTCCAGTCCAACTTTTTGGGTCGGGCTGATGTCATGAGTGAAGAAATTTGTCTTGAGCAAAAGCCAAGCATTGCCTTCTGGGACCCCCAAATGTTCAAAGTGACAAAATGTGGGCTGCGCAGAAGTTCAGGTGATCCATAAGTTCCAGCAAAAAAAATTTTGTAGCTCCTTTATGTACATGATAATTCATATTCATTTCTCTGTCGCGCAAGGTGTTTTCATAGGTGTTTTCTTCAACGAGGTAGAAAAACAAATCAGTTTAAATCAAAATCACGTACATTGCGTGCAAACAAACGATGCCAAAAACAACAGCATTGAGGCATTTTTTAGACATGTATTTGTTAAAATTTTTAGCAGAAACTGAAAATTTTTCTACGTTCTACAGTAAGGCGGAAAAACGAGTTTAAAAGTATGATGAATGATGATTTTGGTTGTTCAATCATAAAGAACTTGGTTGTTGAATTTTCAAACAAAAGAAATACCGGGAATTTGAGGTTAATTGTTAAATTCAAATGAGAAAGAAAAAGTGGGCGATTTCTGAGTTTTAATTGTCAAAAACGTAATTCTCAAGCGAAAAATCTGACAGATGGTAATCCTGGTGATCCCTTGAACCAATGAGTTATTACATAAACAGAATATTTTTAGGGACTATTTACCAGAAAAAGTGTTCAAAAAATGAAACAAAACTAAAGCAGTTGTTGTAAAAAAATTTGAATGAAAAAAAAAACATCTAATAAATGCCAAATTGCGCGAAGATGTTAACTACCAGTTACTTGAAAACTCAATAGGACTCAAGGTGTTTTGTTTAATGATTCTGATACTTATTGATACTTTTTAAATGTACAAAATTTTTCAGTACCTATGAGGAAAATTTCTGTCAGATTAACACAGTTAAATCTAATTGAAAATTGCGTTTTGACGTATTTATGTACTTTTGTTGTCTTTGCTCTTGAAAAATTCTTGGGCAAGAAATTTTCGGCCATACAATTGTGCAGAATCTTCTGCTCCAAAAATTGCTGTTCTTCCCTTTTTTAGCAAATCGCATATGAGGTGCACTTTTGCATTTTTGTAGCCAATTTATTTTAATTAAGTTAACCTAAAGTTATTGTTGTTCACTATAACACAAGTTTACCTCCGTCAGTGAGGAAGTAATTTGTTCAGACTGGTCAAGCATTCCACTTTCTAATTTTAGTTATTGATCGCTTTCAATATTGACCTTAAAAATCGGTTTTTATCTAGCCTCTCTTTACAGCCAGTATTTCAAGTCAGTGGAATCATCCAACTTTTCCACGTCAATTCAAATTTGGTGGAATTGCAGAGGCCTTCCAAAATAAAATAGAGGTATCAAAGTAGAGCTCCAATCTGGCAAACCCTTCTGTTAGAAAAAAGTTGATCTTGGCTCTAAAATTTCATAAAACTCAGTTCATAAAAACAAACCTCGGATACCAAATATTGCCAACCTCATTGACACAATATCAACAAATTTTTGACACAATTTCCAGACATGAGACTGTTTTCTCAAAACGCTGAATTTGAAGTACGCATACAGCCAACTAAGTTTAGACCAGGAAACATCACACCAATGTAACTTCAGTATTATAGTATTACGGCAACCTTAGAAAAAAATTACTTAAATTTTCTTTTTGTCATCAGAAAAAGAATGATTAGGATATATATTTTGTCAATTTTATCTCCATGAAATTAAAAACGTCAATACTCACACTCTGAACACCTAGAAGTGTTAATAGTTTGAGATTCTTCTAGGATCAAGTATACTTCCGTGATGTGTTCATTCCTGATTAATCGAGTTGATAACATCCTTTTTGCCCACTACTTAAACAGAAATAACAAGTTATAGAGAATGACACTATTGGGGCACTTTTCGAACATATTGAAAATCACGTTGCAAAAGCAGGAGAAAATACCTACTGTAATCCATACTTGGAAACCCGCATCAAATGCAACAGATATCACGTTAATGCACTTGGACGACGATATTCTACCAGTTGTCAAACGGTAGCATTCGCATCACGTTTGCTTAAAAGAACTTTGAATTCCGGTATTATGTAGTCCTAAGGCACAAGAACTTCTTTTAGTAGAATCCTCAATATCATACTTAAATTATTTTTTTTGGAAAAACTTCCCCTGTAACTGAAGTCATCGAGAATTAGAAATTTTACTGAAAAACAGATCCTTAACGTTTGTGCCACCAGCTAAGTGGGTGCACGTTATTTACAGCCCCACCCCCAGAAGCACGTGCTATTTTTTTAAATAATACTTTACGTAATGGCACTTTACGTAATTAATGTAATGGCGAGTGCTCTCTAACTGGGAGCGTTGACGGTACTGGGGGGGGGGCACATACGGAAAAATCCCGATTCCCTTACAGTAGTTTAAAACGTTGGATGGGTCATTTCCTTCGTTTTGATTTCACAATTGAACACATTCATAATGCTAATTTGGGGATGTTTGACTCCATTTCTTGCCAACCAAACCAAAAAGCAAAAGTCACTAACAAAAACGAGGACGAATTTGGGTTTGAAGCGATTAGCCATTTTTTAAGACACATTTGCATCCACTTGTACACAATTATCGCCAATAAAATGTCATACGACCAATTAAACATATAACAATCCATTTGCGACCCGAATGCCAGAAAAGTAAAGAATTAGTATTTGCTTTCTAAGTTAATCTCTCGTACAGCACAGTTACCTTGAAATCTACCCGCGAACGCGTCCCCTCTCCAATCTTCAACAAAAACCATGAGTGAGAAAATTTTATTACCAACCCCCCACCCGCCCCACAGCAACATCAATCGCGTTGTCATCGCTTCAACTGCCAACTCGAATATAAATGCAAACACATCACCAGCACTCGAGCTTTCACGTAGGGAGATTATCGAAAAAAATCTATTACAATTGCCTAAAATATTGTTCTTGGCAGTAGTCATCTCAAAAGATGCGGCCCCAAAAGGAAGTGAGATCTTGTGTTCTTCAAAACTACCGAAAATGATACAAACTGTTTAAGTGTAGATGAAAGATTGGCCAATCGAAAATCGATCCAAGAATCTGTTTTTGAATCTTTGCACCTACGTAGCACTGTAAATGGGTTGTGGCATCCCAGGATTAGTGTGCATTTTGGCATTAAATGTAACGTGAAATTTTCAAAATGGCGGCCACTTGTTAACCTGAAAACTCAAATCCTTTAATCTAAACTCTTGTTGAAACATCATAAAGACCGCTTAGAAACAAAGAGAGAGATTCAAATTGACTTTGGTGGCCCAATTCTAGTGAAAAAAAACTAAGAATTTTGTTTTATTTCTTGCATGTTTTGACCCATTTTTCAAAATTTTAACTCTTGAAATATTCGAGAAGTAAAATGGTAGAGTTTTAGGTTTTTGTATACGTAACAGCATGGTACCTAGCAATCTAACATCGTATCAAGCGGGAGTAAGTGATGACAAAAATGATATTTTTGCAATTAATCACTACAGAACCACTGCACCTGCAAAAGATCACAGAGCACTTAGATTAGTCGAACAATTGATAAAAACGATTAAAAGAGATTAGGTTACGAGAATTTGGGTAGCAAACAGAGCACTTTTACAATGAAAACTCAATATAGTCTACTATTTGTTAACTACGAATATATAAACAAAAAACAACAAAAACTCAGCACTCAAATCTAACTTTGGAAGATAACCAAAAGATCACTAAGTATTACAAGTACACAAAATAAAAAAACTTATCTCACGTAAGTAAAAAAATGTAAATTACTAAGTAGACAAAGATACCGCTCATGCTGACATTTACATTTGAAAACAAAGGCTGGGTCATTGCTGAAAGGAAAAAACTTATAGTAAAAGAATCTATGATCAAGGCTCCTGTAGAAAAAGTTCAGTGTCGAGCATCATCATACACCATAAACTGACGAAGTCAATCCCATGAAATGATGGAGTTCTCAAAGCGAAACTCGCCAAACGTTCCGAAAGAGACCTCTCCGATTTATATTAAAAAGTTGGCATTGGGATCCACAGTACAGAAAACAATACTCACAACTTCATTGATGAAACAACCTGGGCTACCTAAATTAACAGTCAGGAATGGTGACATAGTTAATTTGGAAAGGCCGAACGAGATACTAAACTCCGTCAGCGCCATGCTAACGGTAAATCTGGAATCTGTTTTACGAATCCAAATACTTAATAATTAATGTCAGCGCGAAAACCTACCAAGCTAAAAGATCTCTTCCGTGAAACCGAAAGCAACTCGTGGTCGTGACAGTAAATCACAGTCTACAAATCAGAGCAACACTTCGACTTCAACTGCAGGTCTCTCTACTTCAGAAAGTAAATCTATATAAGCAACTGAGAGGAAAGAATGCCGTAGTCAAAATGACAAAACAATCAGTTCCCAACACTGAGATATCCACGATGCGACAATAAGGAAAATTACGGCTTCCAGTTGGAGAAACGGAATTACAATTGTCCGCTGTAAACCCTCCAGATCCAGGAAATCGCCCACTTCAAAAAGGGCTCCAGGTTATGATTATAGTGACAAAGAATGCGAGAACAGCATGTCAGTTTTTGATGCCAATAGTCAAATTTGTATTAATTACAATTATAATATAAAATATTTAGGGACAATTCCGCAAACTCTGCTTCAGTTTAATTTAATTTGCACTACATTCGTTAATTGAATACGCTTCAGTTAGTTTAAATTACACAATTCGTTTTGCGAATTGTGATATATTTAATTGAAGTGGTTTAGCAAAGCTTTTTCACTACAAATTGAAAATGGAAACTTTCTAGTTCTTAATCACCAATTTAACGTATTACTGTATTGCAATTTCTTTTATCACTAGCTATGATAACCAGTACGCTACGCATTTTCTGATTTTAGTCATTCATCACTTATTTTTGTTGTAAGTTTGAAATTCACTTTTTTTCTACACTATTTTTTGAGTCGATATTTCAAATCTGTGAAATCGTCTCAAATTTCCGATTCAATTCAAATTTTCAATTCTAAATCAAATCTTTTGTAATGTAGAACTGAAACAGCTTTCCAAATTAAACAAGAGGTATTAAAGTATACTTCTAATCTGGCCCTGAAAAACAAAGCGAATCGGCAAATAAACAATTTATACGCAATCGTGGTACGATTGCTAATTTATACCGACAAATTTGCAAGCTTGAATTAATTATAGCTTTTTGGCAATTTTTCATATCAAAAGGTCGATAGTTTTTTTGCTTCTAATCATTTGTTCTTTTGCAATTTGCATTGATTATACAAATGAGAAGCAAACATTTTTAATATAACCCGCAAATGCTAACAAACATTAAGTTAGGGATTAATTCATTGGTCTGTTATGCTCTTCCATATCTTTAACCTCGACAGATTAAAAAATTGCATGCTTCATAAAAATAATGATCGCATTCTGTTTCGATGTCATTAATACGCAGCAGAAAAAAAAGAGCAAATCGTCATTGTCCTACTCTTGTGGGTACAAAAACCACATAATAACATTATACATTATCATTTTCTTTGTTCGGACAATTTTGGAACTTTTGAAAGCTCCTTCTATTGTCCTAATTGGGTGTTCCATTGAGAATTATCTGCATTTAAGTTCTCACGCCAAAAAATGTCCAAATTGTTTTTCTGAAAAAACTACGAAGAAGAAGTTTGCTGAGTGATTTCGTGTCAGGTTGACAATTATCGCTTTATTTTTTTTGCCTACTCAGGGACTAAGCTACCTTTTTGTGTTATTTTCAAAAATTGCTGACCGAACGAAGAACAAGCCTGAATAAGTTACTGTAGGTGTTATCCAGGACGCGTTTATGATTCCATTTGGTTCAAATCACAAAATTAACTTAAACAAAGAGATTTTTATATTCACATTCCCATCTTCAATGCAGATTTCATGTTTGACCGTTTGATGTAACGAGTGGCAATTCATAGCTGCTTTTGTTTAGTTTTTTATTACTTTAAATTGAACTCGTCAAAAGTATTATGCAGCATATTTGCACTGCTGATTGATATCTACTAAAAATCAGGTAAGAAAGCTTATAAATTGAGATTATTATTTCGCAAAAATTGTGTCAGGTGATCAAAAATATCTAAGAGGGTCAAATATTTAACGTCCTCTATCGTCTTCTAGAACTCAATCAACACCGTTTTTGAAAAATAAAATATGCTGGAGCCAGTCAGTATTCTCAAGTTTCTTTTACAACTTCCCTAGTAAAGAAGGAATTGAAAACCTACAAGAAACTTGTTAGGTTTGATATCTCTTGGAAGACGACGCTGTTAAATTTTCCAATATATACTGAAAGGAAAAAATATTTCAGTTTGGGAACCCACTGCAGCCAAATTCCGCAGTACCTGTTTTCTCGAAAGTTTTCAGAAAAGAAATATTGTGGAAAAATGCTATTGATTTTATTCACAATAGTAGTTCGGAAAAAAACTTTTTTATTAAGCTGTTAAAATGTATCTTCCAAAACTGAAATTCTAACAACGGACACAAAAATAAAATACTCTTCCAAAATCTTGCAGGTTTGTTGCAAGTTATGAATTCGTGGATAACCGTGCCCGTACCTTGGTCTACGACTAATCCAGCGCTGTAACATTAAATTTTTCATTCTGATTTTTTGCCTGACACTTGTTCTGTTCATGTCAGTTTTGGGAATTTATAGTCTGTTTTAAAAGATGACTCATTAGGGCATGATTTTGTTTATATGAATTTTATCTGAGCAGCAATAAAGCGCGGCTGAATTTTATCGGGGCATTATTATAAGGCGGCTGAAATTTAGCGGCACATGAATAAAAAGCGGCTGACTTTCATCTAGGCATGAACCGAAGGCGACGGATTTGCATCTGTGCAGCATAATTATAATTGCTCGCCCGTATTATTTACTTAAGTGTTCTCTCAAGTGGCAATTAAAACGCGCTCTACTCTATACTCATGACTACAGTTTGTTACTCAAAACTGCGTTTACATGCGCTATGATGACTCTGACTCTAGTAAAAAGCATCAACGGAAAATATCTAGTTAAATGTGGAAAAAAGTGAAAAATATGAATTAAATTGAATTGAAAGTGAATTAAATGAATTGAATGAATGAATGAATTGAAGAGTTTCACTTTGAAGTGAATGAATTGAGTTTGAGTTTCACTTTCACAGGTCACTTTCACAGGTCACTTTTACAGGTCACTTTCACAGGTCACTTTCACTTTTAAACTCTCCTCGCCATTCTCTGTATTCTCCCCGGTGCACGTACGTGACCTTGTCATCAATGAGTCTTCAGTTGCAGCCGGGAAAAGTTGCTGCAGAGGCTTCACTGAAGTCTGAATAAGAGAAGAGGGTGACTCGTAAATCTCCATCTTCATCAGCAGAGGCCCTCAGAGTTACGAAAGGTTGCAAGCAAAGTAAAATTGACCTGAAACAAAGGAAAGCGAGCCGGCCGATACTGAAAACAAACAAAATACACTTGAATACAAGACAGCTTCTAGGAAAGACAAAGACCGAACAAATGACATCAATTAAAGCGGATAGAAGCAATAAGAGTCAAAATCTGATAACAATGTACAAAACTATTTAGGAACTATCAAATTCTCGGATCACTGAGAGGATTAGGGCTGCCATATGGCGATACCCTTCTCCATACTTATCGAAGTGGTATCTACAGTTATCATCGAAATCTTCCCTTCTGACTATTCTAGTACTTTTAAGTTGACTTCCTAATTGGTTCCTCAGGAACATATTGTTTTTAGACACCATTTCTGGGGGCAAGTCTTTCCTTCGCATGTTCCCTGCAAAAATGACTTTCGTGGGCCAAATTGCATCTCGAAACTCCATGAATTTCAAACAAATATATTGCACAGATTTGGTTTTTGCATCATTATCCCCGACAATCACAAATACACCTTTGTATTGCCTTGCGTCTGTTACAAGGCTCATTAAATGTTGACATCGCCGACCTCCTTCTCCATCGTATTTTACACTATAAAAACACATTTTTTGAGCCAGTTTAAGCAAGCAATATTCAGATATGCAGCAACAGAGTTTTCTCACCCGAATTCTTGCAAGAGCAGATCTTGCTCAAGATACTCCTTGGCGTCCCGAAGATTCGAGTCGCCAATGATCAAGTACTCATTCTGATAAAAAATTTTAATTTTAAATGATTTTTTCTATATGATGGAGCGAAAAATCGACCCCCCAACCTAGGTTTTTGAACTCTTACTTTCACCTTCTTCCATATTATTCTTGCGACGTTTCAAAAAAAATAGTTGCGTGCAAATAAAACTGGAAAGCTCAAAGAAGGCAAAAAATAGTGAAAATACTGAAATTTTTTAAATTCAAATGATTTTTTCTATGTGATGGAGCAAAAAATCGACCCCCCAAACCTAGGTTTTCGGACTCTTACGTTCACCTTCTTTCAAATTATACTTGCGATGTTTCCAAAAAATTAGTTGCGTGCAAATGAAACAGGAAAGTTCAAAGAAAGCAAAAAATAGTGAAAATATTGAAATTTTTTAATTTTAAATCATTTTTTCTTCATGATGGAGCAAAAAATCGACCCCGCCAACCTAGATTTTTGAACTCTTACTTTCATCTTCTTTCAAATTATACTTGCGACGTTTCAAAAAAAATAGTTGCGTGCAAATGAAACTGAAAAGTTCAAAGAAGGCAAAAAATAGTGAAAATATTGAAATTTTTAAATTTTAAATCATTTTTTCTTTATGATGGAGCAAAAAATCGACCCCCCCAACCTAGGTTTTTGAACTCTTACTTTCACCTTCTTCCATATTATTCTTGCGACGTTTCAAAAAAAAATAGTTGCGTGCAAATGAAACTGGAAAGCTCAAAGAAGGCAAAAAATAGTGAAAATACTGAAATTTTTTAAATTCAAATGATTTTTTCTATGTGATGGAGCAAAAAATCGACCCCCCAACCTAGGTTTTCGGACTCTTACGTTCACTTTCTTTCAAATTATACTTGCGATGTTTCCAAAAAATTAGTTGCGTGCAAATGAAACAGGAAAGTTCAAAGAAAGCAAAAAATAGTGAAAATATTGAAATTTTTTAATTTTAAATCATTTTTTCTTTATGATGGAGCAAAAAATCGACCACCCAACCTAGATTTTTGAACTCTTACTTTCACCTTCTTCCATATTATTCTTGCGACGTTTCAAAAAAAATAGTTGCGTGCAAATGAAACTGGAAAGTTCAAAGAAGGCAAAAAATAGTGAAAATATTGAAATTTTTTAAATTCAAATAATTTTTTCTATGTGATGGAGCAAAAAATCGACCCCCCCAACCTAGGTTTTTGGACTCTTGCGTTCACCTTCTTCCATATTATTCTTGCGACGTTTCAAAAAAAATAGTTGCGTGCAAATGAAACTGGAAAGTTCAAAGAAGGCAAAAAAAAGTGAAAATATTGAAATTTTTTAAATTCAAATGATTTTTTCTATGTGATGGAGCAATAAATCGACCCCCCACCAACCTAGGTTTTTGGACTCTTACGTTCACCTTCTTTCAAATTATTCTTGCGACGTTTCAAAAAAAATACTTGCGTGCAAATGAAACTGGAAAGTTCAAAGAAGGCAAAAAATAGTGAAAATATTGAAATTTTTTAAATTCAAATGATTTTTTCTATGTGATGGAGCAAAAAATCGACCCCCCAACCTAGGTTTTTGAACTCTTACTTTCACCTTCTTCCATATTATTCTTGCGACGTTTAAAAAATAGTTGCGTGCAAATGAAATTGGAAAGTTCAAAGAAGGCAAAAAATAGTGAAAATATTGAAATTTTTTTAAATTCAAATGATTTTTTCTATGTGATGGAGCAAAAAATCGACCCCCCAACCTAGGTTTTTGGACTCTTACGTTCACCTTCTTTCAAATTATACTTGCGATGTTTCCAAAAAATTAGTTGCGTGCAAATGAAACAGGAAAGTTCAAAGAAAGCAAAAAATAGTAAAATATTGAAATTTTTTAATTTTAATTCATTTTTTCTATATGACGGAGCAAAAAATCGACCCCCCCAACCTAGGTTTTTGAACTCTTACTTTCACCTTCTTCCATATTATTCTTGCGACGTTTCAAAAAAAAAGAGTTGCGTGCAAATGAAACTGGAAAGTTCAAAGAAGGCAAAAAAATAGTGAAAATATTGAAATTTTTTAATTTTAAATCATTTTTTTCTATCTGATGGAGCAAAAAATCGACCCGCCCAACCTAGGTTTTTGAACTCTTACTTTCACCTTCTTCCATATTATTCTTGCGACGTTTCAAAAAAAAATAGTTGCGTGCAAATGAAACTGGAAAGTTCAAAGAAGGCAAAAAATAGTGAAAATATTGAAATTT
Organism: Convolutriloba macropyga; assembly: GCF_964194025.1. Lineage (NCBI taxonomy): Eukaryota > Metazoa > Xenacoelomorpha > Acoela > Convolutidae > Convolutriloba > Convolutriloba macropyga. The sequence continues at coordinate 2,175,346 of NC_134476.1, forward strand.
TTTTAAATTCAAATGATTTTTTCTATGTGATGGAGCAAAAAATCGACCCCCCCCCAACCTAGGTTTTTGGACTCTTACGTTCACCTTCTTTCAAATTATACTTGCGATAATTCCAAAAAAATTAGTTGCGTGCAAATGAAACAGGAAAGTTCAAAGAAAGCAAAAAATAGTGAAAATATTGAAATTTTTTAATTTTAATTCATTTTTTCCTATATGACGGAGCAAAAAATCGACCCCCAACCTAGGTTTTTGAACTCTTACTTTCACCTTCTTCCATATTATTCTTGCGACGTTTCAAAAAAAAGAGTTGCGTGCAAATGAAACTGGAAAGTTCAAAGAAGGCAAAAAAATAGTGAAAATATTGAAATTTTTTAATTTTAAATCATTTTTTCTATCTGATGGAGCAAAAAATCGACCCGCCCAACCTAGGTTTTTGAACTCTTACTTTCACCTTCTTCCATATTATTCTTGCGACGTTTCAAAAAAAAATAGTTGCGTGCAAATGAAACTGGAAAGTTCAAAGAAGGCAAAAAATAGTGAAAATATTGAAATTTTTTAAATTCAAATGATTTTTTTCTATCTGATGGAGCAAAAAATCGACCCCCCCCCAACCTAGGTTTTTGGACTTTTACATTCACCTTCTTTCAAATTAGACTTGTGATGTTTCCAAAAAATTAGTTGCGTGCAAATGAAACTGGAAAGTGCAAAGAAAGCAAAAAAGAGTGAAAATATTGAAATTTTTTAATTTTAAATCATTTTTTCTTTATGATGGAGCAAAAAATCGACCCCCCCAACCTAGGTTTTTGGACTTTTACCTTCACCTTCT